>NW_027315823.1:23771852-24064352 GCF_026437365.1 Eucyclogobius newberryi
CCTAACCCCTAACCCATACCGTTACCCCTGACCCTAATCCCTACTTCGTCTGGTTAAACTTTGTTTCAGGATGAGCTAACTCATCCTGAAACAAACTAGACTGTGCAATCTAGAAGTTTAAAAAGTTTAAACTCCCCAAAAAATTAAGTCGGGTCAGAGGGGAAATCGAACTAAAGATTTCCTCACCTCCAGCTCGTGTCTCTAACCACTGGGCCAACAGGCGCCAATGCAATGCTACTACGAGACAGAATATGTTTCAAGAATCGCACGTGTCATAGTCAAAAGTCCCGTGCTTAATGAGGACGATTAGTACTAAAACCAGACTAAACTAGCTCTCAAATCGGACAGAAAAGGACTTAAAGTGCACTTGACAATGACAGGCAGTAGTAGTGAGTTGTTGGAAAGCAGAATCCCACTGTCTATGTCATCAACACGTGACACAAACATGTTCCATCAAAAATGCAGAGATAAGCAACATTTCTCTGACAGTTTAAACATTGATTTAACAAAATAAACGTGTTATCATGTATATATGTCAAATCCTAACTATTGTGTAATTTGTATGGATTTTGGCCCTTGTTTACTATATGGTTGCTAGGTAACAGTTGTGGAATTACCTCTACTTATGTCACATCTGCTGCTCATGTCCAACCAGGAAATACAATGAAAAAAACGTCACCAAAATTGTTAGCCTAGTAAAAGAGGTGAAAAAATTGTAAAATCTTAAATTACACCTATGTTCAGGTTTTGTGAAATGTGTAGTCTAACCTGTAATATGCACTTTAAATAAATGATAATGTGTATTTTGAGGAGTGATTACTGATTTGCTGGCTGCTCCTCACACCCACCGTGACACAAAGAAATGTCACTAGGTAATAATTGGCATGGGGATGTCATGGCCGGAAACTAGAGGCTGGGGGCGTTTGATGGAGGTCCATCTCAGGAATGTGAGGCCCATGGCAAACGTATCTTTCATTGAAAACCTACAACACTAGTGGTAGTATTTTATTTCACGTGTAATTATTATAGCATTTAGCATAGTCTATACTTTTTGCTATTATTATGCTTTATATATATATTTTTTTTTTCTTAAACAATGGCGGTAAAACTTCAGATTCTGATTTGGCTGAGTTCTGTCCTGTCATCAACGCTGCAAAAAATACTATAACAGAGCAGCAGCATCATGACAGTATTAACTTATAAACATAGAAACCTTTTATTTCCATGAACCACGCACCGACGCACACATTCATGTCATTGAATACAATGGAAGTCATTCTTTACTTTGAGCAGAGCGTACAAAAACAAGGTTTTTAACAAGTGATAATCCTAACACAAACATTCAAGATTAGTCACAGTATCATTTAGACAAATAACGAAAAATATCACGATAATTTCAGTTTTTGTATTCAAAATGTACTTAACTTTTTGATAAAAATAGCAATAAAACCCTGTCTCCATGGTAAAAATCCTTTCATCCTGTCCATTTCACTTAAATGATGCCAGTATGTATGTATATATATATGTATGTATGCACTTATTTATGTATATGTGTATGTAGTCTCACCCTTGCACAGTAAACAATGAATCTATACCACTACAAACCCAACATAACATACTACATACAAGTCTAATGCTGTGTAAAATGATGACACGTACTTAATGATCAAAAACTAAACTTAAAGAGGCACATACATTCTGAATTGATCCAATATTCACAAGGAAAATTACATTGAAACAAATTACATATGGATTGTAATGAATGCAATACTGTTGTGTCTTGTTTCTGCAGATATGATCATTCTGGCAGAAAAAGCACTTAAAGTCACCTGAAGGTTATAACTACATTAGATCAGATTTATAATTATAATATCAAAGGCAAGAAACACTAAACAATCTGTAAACTGTTGTGTGAATTGTCAAATGGTGTTTGGTAAGAGTTCCCCAAGGCCAGCTTAAGGTAGATGATGACAAAATGTTGATTTTAGTTGATATTGCTTTTATTGTTTTTACTTTTAATGTTTAACTTCTATGTAGTAAATCTGCAACTTCAAAATTCTTCACATCAGTCTAAAATGTTATACAATATTCGATTTACATGTGGAATAACTGTAGGAATTTTTTACAGAAGTATAATCACATTCAGTGTGTTTTGTATTAGAGCAAATGTTGCCACATTTGACCCTGTTTTAATGTAAACTTACTGACTAAGAAAAAATCTTAACAGTTCATCCACTGAGTTGTAGTTTCCTGTAGAGCTGAGCGGTTGCATGGAAGGCCATCAGAAAAACAACATGAAATATGAAATCCCTGTTCAACTGTTAAAATACGTACAAAAGCTTTACTGTGGTTCTTCATGTTTTTACATCCATTTTAAGCTAGTGAAGCAAAGTGCATATTCAGGTATTTTTAACATTTTGCTCTGTAGCATTTAGAGGAATATACCTTAAAGCAACACCTGAAACACATTTTATCTTAAGACTTATTCTCAAAAATACAGCGCTTTGATAAAAGCTTAATTTTCTGTGTATATATGATTGTTTTTTATTTGGTCACTCTCAGTAAACTCAGAGGTCTCTTCTGCAATTTGTCCAGGAATACGAAAGTCTACAGGGATTGGCTGTGGAGGCTCCGGGAGCGGCGCTTGAGCGGCAAGACAGCAGCCCTCCCCTTTCGGGCTCGAGGTGCTGTGAGAGTTCTGAGGGTCCAAGTTACAGCCAGTGCCCTGAAGAAACTGCAGGAAATTTTCCTCTATGGAGCCATCTCGACTGGGCAGCCTCTCCTCCACCTCCAATCCAGTGCGCCGAAACAGACACGGCAGGTGCTTCCCCAGCTCCTCCCGAATCTGCCTGTTGAGACAGCCGTAGAAGAAAGGGTTGGATGTAAAGCAGAAGTAGCCAATCCAGGTGACGATCTCCTCCAGTGAGGCAAGGGCAGCCGGGGGGCTTGAGGCCAGAGCAGAGTACAAGTGGAAGGAGAAATACGGCAGCCAGCAGCACAGAAACTGACCCCCGACCGCTGTCAGGACCGCTGCCGCCTTCCCCCCTCCAAACGCTCGATGAGGGGTGGCCCTGCCTGTCCCGCTCCCTGTACCAGAGCTGGTGACCATTGTGGAGCGACTACTCATGGACTCAGAGCGCTGACGACGAGGTGTGTCCATCCACGTCGGCAAAGGTCCATGATGCATTGCAGCGACACGAGCCACTTTAAACATATTGCAGTAGACAACAAGAATGACAAGAAGTGGACACAGGAAGTAAACAAGTGTAAATAGAACCATGAAGGCCAAGCGATTGGACCCCCCTCCTGTCCAGTGCAGCGAGCAGCGCCTATGGCCCTGAGTCGGGGCTGATGGGACAGGGCCACCACCTCCCGCCCCCACACCACCACCACCCTCCAGCAGAGGAGCTTTCCCCCCTTGGAGCAACCAGGCAATTAGCGGCAGCGCAGACATGACAAGGGCCTTCACCCAGATGCCCACCAGCACCGAGGCCACCAGACCCACCGTCATCTTCACCTCATAGCGCATTGGGTGTATGATGTAATAGTACCGCTCCACATTGATGACAGAAATGGACAGAATAGCAGCGCTGACCAGGCACACACTGAGAAAGAGGTAGCTCCGGCACAGAGCCTCTCCAAAGAAGGCTCTGCTCGAGAGCATGCCCAGAGGCATGAGCACCAGCGCTGCCAGTAGGTCCACCAAGCACAAGTGAAAGACAAAGGCAAACTTATGGAGCTGTGGGGCTTTAGCAATGACTGCCATGACGGCTATGTTCCCCACCACTGCCATCAGGTCCATCAGCAGCATGGCTACCAGAGCTAGAGACTGGGACACAGCCCAGCCTTCTGCCAGAGCGGAGGCTGAAATGTTGGACTGTGGAAGGGAGGAGTTCCACAACGACTCCATTGAAGGGTGGGATGAGGCAGGCAGGCGGGACAGCTCACAGGCCCATCACCCATCCTTCTGTGTCAGGAAGAACGACAGAAAACAGTGGCTTAAAACAAGGTCACGAGGCAGCGAGCAGTCCAGAGGTGGATGACTTAGAGTAATGACTGTCCATCAGGATAAACACTCCCTAAGGAACAAAACAACAAGTTAGTACTTGTGTTTTGTTTACATGTAATACAAGCTCAATATCATTATTTCATAAAGCAGCCATGAACACAAGATACATCAAATTCCATGTTACATTTTATATTTGTGTGAAATTATTCGTGTATACGTGCAGTATCAGTGTCACCATTTAACAGGGTCAAGTAAGCAATGTAGCACTTGAATTAACTGCTACATAGAGTTATATGCTCAGACTAACCTGAAATGATAACCTGACAGAAACACCTCTTCAGTATTCATTCAGATCTAGGTGATAAAGACAATTTCAAGCATACATCCTGTCATTGTGTGTACACTGAATAACTTAAATCTATTGCAAACACATTAAAGTCCCATATTAGGAGGTACTACACCAGTTTAAACGGCCTCATACATTTGCACCTTAGAGCTCATGTTGAATATGTATACAATGTGTTCCAGGCCTCGACATTGTGTACATAGGTGTAGTGGTTTCACCTGTGAATAGGAGTCAGATGCAATAATAGTCTGCAAGAAGAAATAGACTATTTCAGACCTAGAAAAAAGATGTGACTGGTGGTTTGTTTTTTCTTGCAGCTATGAAATCCTTCACTCCCAGATTTAACCAGTGTTTTGGGGCGCCTGCTTCAGTGAAAACCAGCACTAACCTTTCACATCACCGGGCTTCTCTCTGTGCACGGTTTAGTCATATCTACCCACCACCTACTCGTTTATATTTTAATAATTATCATGTTGTACTCATTGTTAAAGCTGGGCCCATGCTTTGTATCACACAACTTGATTTTAACCACAGAACCTTACATTGCTGAGACAGGAAATGGAGAAATATGTACCTGATGCAAAAGTATTTCCTGATGCTGCTGTCTCTTGCTCCTGGTCCCTTAGGATGAAGAAACTGGTGGCTCCCTCTGCTCAGGCTCACTGTGGACATCAATCAGTGCACTTTGAAAACGTGCTGGTCCTGCAGGCTCGCCTTGATGTGTCTCTCCTTGCATCCTCCCCCCAGATGATGACATAGACAATAGACTTTTCTTTTTTTACTGAAGAGGAGACGATGGTGATGCTAAAACGCTTCCACACCAGCTCATCCCCTGCTTTCCTCCACACTCAGTGACTGCAGAGATGAGGCAGGAGGCAGCGAGAAGCAGGGGCATCAGCCGCTGCTTCCGCAAGGTCCTAGTGCCCCACAACTTAACAGGTAACACGCACGCACACACACACACACGCACACACGCACACACACACGCACGCACGCACACACACACACACGCACACGCACACACACATGTTATGCACTGCTACTGAGGTTTATAAATAGCTGCATATAACTGGGCTATTATTAAAGATGTTTATGATACAATTTGGGCAGAGCAGTTTTAATTGTCCATATTCAAAACAAAATTTCTTGGCCGAACAATATTGGAAAATATCAAGAAAACAATTGTGATTAAAATTGTAATTTCTCTTTTAAAATAAAAAATACTGAGTCCAGATGACTACAACTGAAGCTTTTTCTACTATAATAATAATAATAATAATAATAAATATAGCCGCAAGCGGCAATGATCGGCCCTCGCCACGCCGCCGCCACACCGCCGCCACGCCGCAAGAGGAGGGGGCGCTAACGCGCCCCAATTGTCCTTTTATCACGCCTACTGCTGAATCTGTGACGCTGTCACATGTTCTCCCCTTTGTTTTACCATCAAAAAGCAATTTTATTTTGAATTCTTGGCAAAATGTGCGGCTTTGCCGCACAGACACCGTGACTCTTTGAATGAAAATGTGGATAACTTTTGATGGTCCTGAAGATGAGTCTCACCAAATTTCAGGTTAATAGGGCTGACGCCCTGGGAGGAGTTTGTGAAAGTCTAAAGTGTAAACATGTTCTGGCCCCATTGGAATAACATGGGAGGTTTCGGTCATCGTTACGGCAACGCCATAACAATTATGACATGGGTCTCATTGACTTTTTTGATGGGGATGCCAAAATTGAGTTGTGTGTCAAATTTCATATAATTTCGCAAAACTAAACATTTAACCTCCATATAAAATCTGTAGGGGGCGCTGTGGCGCCAAATGAATTTATTTCACTTCAAGTAGGTTTAGGGCAAAGAGTTTAACAACTGATTCTAATTTGACGCAATTCGGACTTTATCTGCGCAAACGGCCGAAATTTTAAATATGGGAGATTTCTGAAATTCTAGCTACAGTTTGCGGCTTCGCCGCACAGAGACCGTGAGAGGTATCAATGTAATTTGGATAACTTTTGATGTCCCACTCCTCAGTAGCATTTTCACCAAATTTCAGCTTTTTAGGGCCAACGCCCTGGGAGGAGTTCGTAAAAGTACGACGTTTGGAAAGACTCCGAAGTCATGTTTAGCCATTTTTGAAGCAATATGGCCGACATTTGGTTCGGGGGACGGCGTTGCCGTAATAATATTTTTTACTTCTCTTGTCACCATCTACCTCTGCGCCAAATTTCATGATTCTACGATCAGATTTTTTTTGGGTCATTTCCCATCTCTCAATGCATTTTTGGTACATTTGGTGGCGCTGACGCGCCAATTTTTTTTATTTTAGAAAAGGGAAATAGCCAGAATGTAGAGAGGCCCGATTTTTAGAGGTGTGCAAATTTTTGTGACTTTTCGTCAATGTTCACTGGGTGAAAAATAGGGGGGTTGGTCCCGAGAAGAAGAAGAAGAAAGAAAGAAAGAAAGAAAGAATAATATTCCGATGCGAAAACAATGTTTCCCATTTTTCAAATATCATAAACTATACATTTTCGGAAAGCGCTCGCGCTTTCCTACCTCATGGTGTGGGTCCCTGGTCACTGACGGGTACTTTCGATAATTTTGAGTGGGCTCCGCCCACTTTGTGTTTTTGGCCCTCTATACAGTAATAATGTTCAATTTTTGCATTACATGCTTATATGCACGGAACATGCAAGAGATGGGGAACGTATTCGTGAGCTACTTAGCGCAAATGAGTGCTTTATATGGGGATGACGACCGCTTCGCGGTCGTCATCCCAATGTAAAGTGCTCGTTTAGTGCGAACTTTTGCACGGGCTTCGCCCTTTTACAACGGTAATGTTCCATTTTCCTACAACTAATTAGTATGCACGGGGCGTGCATGAGTGGAGGAGTGCGTTAGTGAGTGTTTGGAAGTGGGCGAGCGCTTCGCGCTCGATTTCGTGCGCACTACGTGCGCACTTTCGCAGCCGTGCTTCGCACGGCCTTACGAGATTAATAGGCCTCTCGCCAGCTTGTGGCGCTCGGGCCTAATAATAATAATAATAATAATAATAATAATAATAATAATAATAATTAGAAATTCATCCCTATAATAGTTATCTTTTGAGCATGCGCTGGTCGAGAATCTAAAGACAACAAAGTCACTTGTGACCTCACGTGACACCAAGAACCCAGTCCCTTTTCTTTTTCTCGCACGCAGGTTTGTCTGTTCGACTGGTAGCAGCTGGGTGGTTGTAGCCTGATTACACCGCCAGGTGAGTACATTGTTTTAGCCTGGTTTCTGATTTTTTCAGAACTACTTTTGCTGTCTTTTGACTTATTTTGTCAGTCGTATTTGCGCAGCCGGTTTCGTTCCTGCTCCGTTTATTGAGCTACGGCAGTAGTTGGCTTGAGCGGCCGTTTGACAGCAATTATTTTTAGTTTGTTTTTCCCCACAATCCTGAGCAGTTGCGTTAGCCCTGCTTCAGCGTTTTTTTGTTGTTAGAGTCTGTAGTGGCGTCCTCTGCCCAAACAACTAATTTTTGTGTTTTAATACGGCTAATAAGTAGTTTCGAACCACTAGTGGCATCTCCGGCTCGACCCGGTCCGGCTAGGCTTAGCCTCCATTGACCCTGTTTATTTTGTACCAAAAAAAAAGGCGGGAAGGCGTTCATGGCCTGACCTGATTTAAAAATGGGCACACACCTGGTCGGCTACAGCGGGTATTCGTATTCTAAATGCTTGAGACACTGGTCTGCAGGGCCTAATTTGACCATTGCCTTTGATGCAGCAGGACGATGGGCACAATTTATGTCCCTCGTGCTTGGGCGTGGAGCATTTGAGGCAAAGCCTCACTACGGATGCTTGCCCCAATTGTGTCGTGATGCTTCATTCGGCCTGGATAGCTCTTCTGGGCGTATTTGAGCCCGTTGACTGGGGTACTTAGTCAAGGTCCTATTGGTTACCCGCCCCTCAAACTTCTGGTTTTAAGCGCCCTGCCTCCTCGGGTGCGCCCTACTCAGAGCAGAAGAAGTGGGCCAACAGCAAGTCGTCTCACGGAACCGTATAAGAGGATGTTAAGGAGTGTTCCAGTTGTCCCAGGAGAGCTCTTTGGTGCGGCCGTACTTGAGGCGTTGGAACACACTGCACAGGCTTGCCAGACTAGGAGCCAGTTGGTCGGTCTCAGCTGACGGACCCCTCAGCGTGGCGGCCTGCCTGCGTCTGGCCCTCAGTCTGTTGGCTCATACAGCCCTTTGATCGGAGGAGGGTGGCCTGGATTCCGGTCTCGAGACCACCTCATTCTGCTCAGCTGAGCAGTTTAAATACTGGGCTCTGCATACTACAGACGTCTCTGTGTTGTGCACTCTCTTACGGGGCTACCACCTTCAATTTCACCGGGCAAAGAGCAACTCGGTCCCTTCCTAGGTTTTTTTTAGGGATCACCCTGAATTACGTTGTCATGACCACTCGCCCCTCAACTCCGTGAGTCCACAGCATTATGGACATGCTTCCCAGTTTTTGTGAAGCTCAAGTGTTGCCTTTTGTTCTTTACCTCCGTCTCTTGGGAAAGTTGTCAGCTGCCTCCACTGTAGTGCTGCTGGGGCTGCCTTCTCTTCGGCCCATGCAAATCTGGGTGAACGGCTTGCACTTAAATCCGGCACGGGACGTTCACATGTGCCAGCGAGTGTATGTGTCACCCCAGTGTCTCGAGTCTCCGTCTCAGTGGCGAGACAGCTCCTGGATAGAGCGGGGTGTTCTGTTAGGCACCCTTCCATCTCAGAGGGAGATGGTGCACACCCAGGCGTCGCACCCCACTTACAGGATGGGGTGCGATATGGGAAAGGCTCACGGCGCAAGGAACATGGTCTCCACCAGTCAGCTGGGAGGACATATAAATGTGCTAGAGTTGATGGCAATGCACCTGGCGTTGGATTATTTCATTCCAGTTCTGCGTGCCAGACATGTTATGGTTCACTCCAACAACACCACGGTGGTTCATCACATCAACCAGTTGGGGGGCACCAGGTCAATGAGACTGATGGACTTGACTCGACAGCTCCTTGTGTGGGCTGCTCAACACTTTCTCAGTTTGAAGGCTTCCTACATTCCCGGTCCACGGAATGTGGTAGCAGATTTTCTATCCCATCAGTGTCCACTGCCCCGGGAGTGGATACTTCACTCGGAAGTGGTAGACGGCATTTGGGGAATGTTCAGCAGTTGCAGAGGTCGACCTCTTTACGTCTAGAGAGGCAACTCACTGTCACTTATGTTTTTTCCTGAGGGACAGTGCCTGTCCACTGGGCCACCAGGTTTCCACTGCTGCACAGGCTCTGCTACAACTCCCTGAGACCCCTTCCCCACAGGAAGGATCTACTCTCCCAGCTGGGAAGGAGGATTCTGTACCTCGATCCAAGTCTGAATGTGGCCGCTGTGGGGTTCAGCATGGCTTTCTCTGAGTATGGTGAGGAGATAGAGCACATAATCTCCAGTGCACAGGCACTGATTGTACGCAAACAGGTGGAAGCTTTTTAATGGTTGGTGCCAGAGACGAGGTCTGCACTGTCGGGTTTCCACTAATCTCGAGAGATTCTTGAGTTCTTGAAGGATCTCTTGAAACAGGAGCGGTCTCCATCAACCCTCAAGGTATATGTTGCTGCAATATCTTACTGGCACGGCAGTGTTTATGGTGCCTCGGTGGGAAGTGACAGGAACTTTTCACTTTTCTTGAAGGGGGCGCGGCAGCGTCGTGTTGCCCCATTTTGGGATTTGTCCCTGGTGTTGGACACACTACAAACTCCTCCATTCGAACCGTTGAATCAGGTAGATCTTAAATGGATTTCGTTCAAGACTTTCTCCTGGCAATGGCCTCAGGTAAGCGGGTCGGTAAACTACAGACATTATCTGTTGGTGAGTCCTGCTGCAGGTGGAATGCTGATGGTTCAACTGAATACTTCCTAAGGTGTTTTCTTTGAGTAGTACTCAGGCCCTCCAACTTGCACGGTTTAACACGGTCCGGGCCTTGGAGATTTACATATGAGTCATGACGCCTGTTCGGCAGTCAAATTGCCTCTTTGTGTGTTATGATGGCCCTAGAAAAGGTCAAGCGCTTTTCTAAACAGCGCCTTGCACGACGGGTGGCCGAGGCCAATGAGCAGTCTTATGTTTCTCAGAAGCGTCAGCCTCCGGATGGTGTGAAATGCCACTCGACCAGAACCCTGTCCATCTCCTGGGCGTGCATGAGGGGAGTGCCCCTGGATGCCATCTGCGGGGCGGTCTCCTGGACTTCGCCTTCTACATTTGCCCGATTCTATAGAATCAATGTTTTCCTATGGGATCCCTCGAGACATTGTTGATATGTGTCATCCAGTGCTCAAGGTACCGCCTCTGGCGGTCAGAAGGGATGAAATAAAACAAAATGTACATGTGTAACTACGGCTCTAAGATTCCCGGAGGACCGCCAGAGCGATCAGTCCCTCGGAATCCGCATTGCTTGCGAGAAGAAAAGGGACTGAGCTCTCTGTGTCTGTGTCTATATAAACTCACGTGGGTCACAGAGAGGTCACAGGTGACTTTGTTCTCGACCTGCGCATGCGCAAAATATGATCATTCAGGGCTTAAAGCACCGCCTCTAGCGGTCATCGTAATGTTTGATTTATAAAATTCTAAACTAATACAAAAATACCATGAATTTCTAAAAAAATGTAGAGGTCAAAGCCACAAGGTTAGCAGGTTTGATAGATTAACAGTGAAAATGCAGCATGTAGCAGTTTTTTGTGTTTTCTTATTGTTATTAAAATGTATTCGATGCCCGTAAATTGCTGACAGCACAACCATCTTAGCCCGTTTAAAATCCACCAACAGTGTGAAGAATTATATTTATATATATATATATATATATATATATATATATATATATATATATATATATATATATATATATATATATATATATATATATATATATATATATATATAATTTCTTCACACTGTTTTATTGCATTTCCCCTGAATGTCCATGACAAATATGTTCCTGGGTAACAAAAACAATCTATTTTAATACTGTACTACCAAATCTCAATTGAAAGAGATGGATAAAACTTAACTTTCTTCCTCAAAGGTAACATTATCAGTCCAACAACACAAGCTCACTCATGCCAAATGAATGCAATATTGTAAAAGTAAATGTATGCGAAAAGGTCAGTGAGCATGCAACAATTTAATATGCCTCAGATGTGGGAGATTTAACCAAAATAATTAAGAAAATCAATAAAGGTGTGAAATTAAATTGCACATTTTTAATTATATTGTATTCTCACTGATAGTGGTCATTTGATAAAACAAGATCCTCTTCCGAAAGACGCTGATGAGCTTCACTGTCGCGGCCTCCAAATTCCAATTGTTGTCCAGTTGCTACGGCAATGGTCCTCATATACACCACGCAGCGTTGGCAGAAGACAATGAAATCTGGCCTATTATGGATAAGGCTACTCCAGTGAAAGAGCAAGCACCGAGCCGCTGGGTGGTTGTCATTTGCATTTGTAAGGTTTCCTATTATAATCCACTTTACATTTGCAATTCCTTTGACCACACAATTGCGACAAGTCTCTCCTGAATTTGTTATAATAATGGCACTGGTTAAGTTTGGTATGAAGTTGTTTTAAGACGTAGCATGGTATTATGTGATTTTTCAAAATGTATTCCAAGCCTGGATAAACTGGATGAAACTAGGATGTCATTATTTACATGCTGTAATAGGAATGTCAACATTATCAGTTTAATCACTAATTGTCACAATATAATCGTGAAGACCAAAACATTTGTATTAGTTAGGAACTAAATGAATAGTTTCAGTTCAGCCTGCAGTAAAAGGGGGGGAGGGAAACACATTTTTCTGGCTGCTTTTGTCACATTGACTTTATTTTGTCATTCAGAACGTTTTATTTTGGAAAGCTTGGCACAAACTTGAGGAATAGCATGTTTAACAAAGTATGAAAGAAAAGAAAATATTTAACTGTTGTTTGTTCATGGTCACCAGGAATATTTGTTAAATCATTATGTTTTTTCTCACAAAAATTCTGACACTAAACAGGTCGTGTATTTAATGACAACAACAAAAACAATCACACTTTCATTAGGGCCAAAGCACTACTCCACAGATGCCATTTTTATTTTACATTATATTTCATGGCGCTCTTTATTTTGTTATTAATATTCATTGTTTCCTAGCTTGCAAATTTCAATAGCGACAAATCATTTTCACATTCTTCTCAGCATGAATTTGACCAAATTCAGTTTTTCAAATACATTTTACATATGCTTTTCCACATTATAGTGACTTGTTACAGGGCTTGTATCCATAATTAATTGGTGAATTGTTTCCTGTGGTTCTGAAGACGCATCAGTAAAGCCCTGCTCAGGTTACATCAGCTGATCTGTTTGTAGCTCCCGGATTGCGTCGCTGTACACACTTACTTACACTTGCACCGGTGTGTCTATACTTGTGTATATCATGTGTTGATTCATGCTAAAAATAGCACTGCCGGCAGCACCAATCACCGCCATCGCAAATACAATGGTTTCTATGGCAACTGTGAAAATAGACACTACATATGCACTCAGAAATAGCTCAAAAGGACGGTGGATGCTGCGCTAACCCCGGAGAGCCTCGCTGCCAATTATAACGAGCGTAAATTTGGATCTGCAAATATCAAGGTGGATTAAACATGCCTCTATAGTCAGCAGCCTGCACAGATAATAAAGTGTTCAGAAATTGTACTAATATAAAGGAAAATTCTTTAGTCTATACCCGCAAGCATCAGATCTGAATGTTGGTTATAAATGTTATTAAAATGCGGCGGGTTTATTATGGAAGAAAGGCCAAAGTAATGAATGTTGCCTTGGAGACACTGAGAAGAGGACAGTTCACGTTGCAGGACTAAGATTGAGCTGTAAATAAAGGGGAAGATATTATTAAGTAAAAAGTAGGTTTGTGGTGAGCATGTGCAAATTGTTGCAAGTATGTCTCATGTCAATTTGTCCCAGTGACCACGTTAAAGTTGTTGAAAAGATTGCAATTAAGTGATTTCAAATTAAATTAACGTTTTATAAGCATGCAGGGAACATTTTACATAACTAGCAGAGATGTGCCAAACGTCCATGGAAATGCATTAGCAAAAACAATATAAAAAGTCAACCAAAAAGCTGTGAGACAACCTAAACTACTGGGTCACTACTGATACTGTAAATTCTCATTTATCACACATAATTTCTAATATATTCTGATATATAATTTCTAATATCTAATATTTTGAATTATTTTGAATGAACACTTTAGTTTAGTAATTAGCATCTTAAAACCTCCATTGGCTTAACATTAGGCGAAATTAAAAATGTAATGTAATGTAAAAATGACGGCATATGACGGCCAAACTATATTTATCAATCTTTTTTTTTAGAAACTGGCTGAGGTTTGTCCAGATGGTGGCAGTATAAGCACTGTGTTCAAAGCCTTAAAGGAGACAGCTGTAGTTAAGCATACTCTTCATACATTAGCTGCACGGGCTGTGCTCTGTTGACTGAGTGACATCCCATCTTTCTTAGTTTAGCATTCTGTCACTTATTATAGAAACATGACTGAAGCATTGGCCTGTGCTGAACCACAGTGTTCAAAATATAACCTAGACTATATTTACAGCAGCAATAGAACTAATGTCTTCATGACTATACATTCAATCCCTTAAGTATCATCTGATCTTTAGTTTACTTTACGATGCCATTTATGCCAAACCAGTCATTAATATTGGACGACACAGAGGATCCTCCTTCACATTTCATAAGTCATTTGTCCCGTGTGTCACCGCGACCTGTCAGACACAATGTACCTCATCATCACCAGCCTCCACTAATGTGCATCAGCCCAAACACAACACTCAACACTAATCATTCCCTTATTTACAACAGCAAACAGGAGTGTCTATGAGGCAGCAGAGCTCATTTAGCTGATGGGATGTCCTGGGTTAGCTGCTCCCCTGTCGCAGCAGTGCATCTCATTTATAATGCACAAGAGAGCTGTAAATCTCCTGAGGCTGAGTGCATGCAGCTGCCTAAACACACATATCTGATACCTGACCCAGTGGATGTGCAGTACAGGACGAGCCGCTGTGTAAACAAGAGAAACAGAAGAACATAAACCATGGTTATAGCGTTTTTAACTGTCATGTTAACCACAAAATAACATTTTTGTATACATTTTTATGTTTAAATGTCATCGTCCATTTCCGAACAATATGTTTATGAGCCTGAAGACTGTGCCCACAAATCATAAAGCAGCAAGTACATATAGGGTAAATAGCTCAAATTGTACAAAAAGAGGCACAAGTTGTTAAATTTGGTGTGACACGGAGGGATAGTGAATGTAAAGCTCATAACTGCAATAACACCGTATTATGTTCAGTTTTTATCAATCTAGTAAAAGATTAATATTACCATCCTGAATTCAAGTCCATCCATAAAGTTTATTTCTATGTAAATCATACTTTTTACATAAAACTCGCAGCACCAATGACACACTTGGAATGTTTTGATTTATTTGGGATTAAAAATGTATTATTGATCCTGTTTTCTATGCACATTTCCTAAAAACGTGAGATGAGGGACAGGAGTCTAAATGGCTGATCAGTTGTTTAAAAAGAGCTATCTAAATGTGCAGAGTTAAGTTAATTACAAGCTTTGACAATGGAGTTAACTAATAAAAGAACTGGGCCTACTATTAACTATCATGTCATCAACAACACTAAAACATGTCTTTTTTTCGTTTGGCTAGCTTTCTATTCTTTGTTTGTAGCTATTATTTTAATAAGTCCAAGATACCAAGGATGTTTTATCTGTTGGTCTTTACTTGTCTGCGCCACTTGGATTCAATTTAGCAAATACAGTAGGTCCTCTCCTCCTACTGGAGAACTGCTGCAGGTCTTTCAGCTGCAACACGGTATTTAAACCAAACTGATGCAGTGAGTGACTTCTCATTTCTGAAGCAACCGAGTGAAAAGACAAATCCCGTGGTCATGTAAAAGATGTCTGTGTTAGAGAAGGGTCAAATCATTGGCATCAAGCAGAGAAAACATCTAAAGAGAAGCAGAAACTAATGTACTACAGATCTGAACCTCAGTGAGAGTGTTTGAGCTGGAGAAGGCTTTGTGCAGCGGTCGCTCTCTCACATCATCAAGACAAGATCAGTGTGATGAATAATGCAACACTGGATGTAAATTAATATTTTAATATTGCAGAAATTAGAACATTGAAACTATGCCACAGTGAACGTGTGCTGTAATCAAAGCTAAAGACGGTCTTACGAAATGACGGATGGCGTGTGACCCTTTTGTTTTTCTTGTTTTCTGACAGGCAGTGCAGTTTGGATTCTGTGAGCAGCAGCGCCATCTTGGGTCCTCCTGTCTCACCCAGTCGCTCTGCTGATGATTAACTGTACTCAGGGACCTTTTTGTGACCTTTACCTGATTTATGTGACTCTGCAGCAAGACCATGGTTTCCTCTCAGCGACTCCCAGCACAAGCTCCATTGTTTAGAGTTTGTCAGAACGCAGAATACCTTTACCGTGACCTGACCTAGCTCACATGTCCAGAATCCTTAGACCCAGCATTAGGCTTTCATTACAACATGGCCGTGTCAGCCACAGGTGTTGCATGTTGACCTGTCTGACCTCCTCCCTCGTCACCACTTCCACTTGGTTTTCACTTTCCCACTTCTGAGTCTCAGGTTTGATGATCCATTAAGGCTTAGCTGGTTTGTCATTTAGCAGGTCACTCATAAGAGCCTTGTTTCAAATTAACGTGAGGTTCAATTAAAAAAAAAACTGGCACAATGTTGTTTTATTTCAACCCACAAGATTAATGTGTCACTTTACTGGACCTAATCTATCTATTTCTCCGTTAGAAATCTCTTTGAATTAGTGAATTGCTCATCGTACGAAGACCTGACCCATCAATCAGACGTGTTGACATTTACGGCTCTGAATCTTTAATGAAAACCTTGACACTTAATCGCAGATCTCCAGTAGCTTCAAGTGATAGGATCATTCTGGATTTGTGTCCTTGAGGAAATAATGGTCTTGTGGCAAAGGTCACCACACGGCCCATTCGCAGTTTATTATTTGCCCTGTAGAAGCTTAGAGGTCGTCAGTAGCAGCCTAAATCATGTTAAATCATGTTTGAGTCGTGCTGTAGTCATGTTTGACAGTCACAGCTCTGTGATGTGCTTATGCTGTGACTGAGGGGATTTAATCTGCACTTTACGCTTTTAAAATTCATTCCCATTCATTTTATTTAAGCTTTTAATTTCCGTATTGTTGTTTTACATTGTCAAATGCGATTTAAGCTTATTGTCAGGGTTACGAAACACTTTTAATTGCTTTTTGGATTAATTGTGTTCTACAAATAACATTGATTAATTGATATCCCAGGTTGTGACACATTTTTATGTCCTTTGTCGTTCTAAATTAAAAGCTTATATAAATTATGTGTCTTTTTTACGATTTGACTGCCGCGGGACCATGGATCTATTATATTATATCATATTAGATTACATTATATTACACGAATAGCGGGAGGGGCTGCGCGAGAAAGAGAGAGAGAGAGAAAGAGAGAGAGGGAGTGAGGGAGTGAGGGAGTGAGGGAGAGAGGGAGAGAGGGAGAGAGGGAGTGAGGGAGTGAGGGAGAGAGGGGGAGTGAGGGAGTGAGGGAGTGAGAGAGGGAGAGAGGGAGAGAGGGAGTGAGGGAGTGAGGGAGTGAGGGAGAGAGGGAGAGAGGGAGAGAGGGAGTGAGGGAGAGAGGGAGAGAGGGGGAGTGAGGGAGTGAGGGAGTGAGAGAGGGAGAGAGGGAGAGAGGGAGTGAGGGAGTGAGGGAGTGAGGGAGAGAGGGAGAGAGGGAGTGAGGGAGAGAGGGAGTGAGGGAGTGAGGGAGAGAGGGAGAGAGGGGGAGTGAGGGAGTGAGGGAGTGAGAGAGGGAGAGAGGGAGAGAGGGAGTGAGAGAGGGAGTGAGGGAGTGAGGGAGAGAGGGAGAGAGGGAGAGAGGGGGAGTGAGGGAGTGAGGGAGTGAGAGAGGGAGAGAGGGAGGGAGGGAGAGAGGGAGAGAGGGAGAGAGGGAGAGAGGGAGAGAAGGAGAGAGGGAGGGGTGCGTCTTCTGCGCGTTCGCCCCGGATCAGCTGTCCAAGGCGCGTGTTTCCTCATCAAAGGCAAGCTGCGACGCTCTTCCGGTCACCGTCCAGAGGAAGCCGACTGCAGAGACCGCAGAGAGCCGATGGGAGACGACACGGAGCGGGACAGTGCGCGTGCTGGTCCCCGACATGAGGAATCGCACGGCCTCTAAAGGTAAACCACGGAGAGGGGCAGATCATCTTTAATTATACTGCGTGTTTAAATAGCCCTGGTCTTCATTGGGGCTGTAACGATATTTACTTTTCTAACCCTAATCATGTGGGTGTTTTTATATGTATTCGATCTGAGTATGATGCGATGAATGTGGGATTTATTTGAGAAATGTTAAAATGCTATGCAGGCTGGATCACATTTTCTGTGCGCTACTAAATCAGAGTAATACGCTATCTAAATGTATTTTATTCTGTATAAACAACAAAAAATGTATCAACTGTTTTATAAAGTTAATGAGAGCACCGGTTCAATGTTTCCTTCAAGTTCTTTGGTGTTCTTTACAGTTTCAGTATACATTTTAAAAGGGTGTAATATTGCTTAAATTTGCTTTGCCCTATAGAGGCCTAGAATATTCCACAGTATGGCATCAGGCATATCCATCTCCATGGAGACAAGCCACAAGGCAGGGGTCCCATCTATAAAACTTTACTTTGAATTCTTTCTAAAAGTGTATGTAAGTGACAAAACTCAAACTTCCACAAATGTCTACAAACGTGCTCATGTCTAATCTCTTTGTCTTGGTCAAGTTTATTGTATGTTTTTGAACCAGGTTGCTCAATTCTGTATAATGTTGTCTCTTCATAGATTCCAAACTTAACATAGACGCGTATGTAACATTTGTGTACGTATGCACGCATTATAAATGAGACCCCTTAAAATAAATAACAAAAACACTTGTAAGATATAGGCTGACACACACATTTAATGCCATACAAGCAGCTGGCAGATCCTCTTCCATGTAGCACAGTTTCACACCTTTAATGACTTGATATGACCTTGATTCTACCCTAATGTAGACTAACAGTGACTGTTCTGTGTCGCCTTTAGCTCCATGACTCTGCACTGTGACGACACCGAGCCCCATTAGCCCAAACATTGTCTCCAGTGAAGATGGGCGTGTCCGGCTGTATTTCCCATAATGCCTCTGGGGAGCTGCTTGGGAGGAAATACTTTATTCATGTCCTGTCTCTGCTGTTACTGACGCCTTCAGTCACTGCTCAGTTTTTCTTTGCGACACCTCTTGACTGCAGAAAGTCCTGTGTGTGCGCCAGTAACATCATCAGCTGCTCCAAGACTAACCTTAGCCAGATCCCCACTGAGCTTCCCACGTTCACAGCGGTCCTGGACCTCAGCTTTAACTCCATCAGTCGGCTGAAGGCAGACTGGACGCCTTACAGATTGGGAAGCCTGCACACGCTGCAGCTCAGCCATAATGGCCTTCACTTCCTCTCCACCGAGGCTTTTGTGTATGTGACACGGCTGCGCCTTCTGGACCTGTCCTCAAACAACCTGAAGCAGCTCGATGAGTTCATCTTTGAGCCTCTGGAGAAACTCGAGGTGCTGCTACTTTATAACAACAGAATCGCTCAGATCGACCGCTCGGCCTTTGCAGGCCTCATGAATCTGCAGAAACTATACATGAGCAACAACCAGGTGTCCCGCTTCCCCCTGGAGCTGGTCAAAGAGCGCAGCCGACTGGAGACGCTCAAGCTGCTGGACATGTCCGGGAACAAGATAAAACTTCTGCCTCTTTATGATCTGCAGGAGCTGCCTGCCTGGATCAAAAATGG
The DNA here is from genome assembly GCF_026437365.1 of Eucyclogobius newberryi. NCBI lineage: Eukaryota > Metazoa > Chordata > Actinopteri > Gobiiformes > Gobiidae > Eucyclogobius > Eucyclogobius newberryi. The sequence goes on from NW_027315823.1 coordinate 23,791,193, forward strand.
ACTGTACTTCCACAGAAACCCTGTGCCCTGCAGCTGTGAGCTGTATGGTCTGGTGGCCCGCTGGTACAGCATGGAGCTCAGCTCGGTCTCTGACTACAAGGACGAGCACACCTGTGTTCTACCAGGCTCAGCCAAGGAGAAGATGGTCATCACAGACCTGAACAAAGTCTATCTGAACTGTAGCGAAGTGAAGGTGATGAAACGAGAGTCCTTCTTGGAGCAGTTCCTGGTTCTCGACTGCGACACCCGCCAGAAAAATGTGATCAAAAACTGGGTGCTGCCTGGGAACATGCCGGTCTCCTCAGCTCATGAAACTGCTTTGATGCTCGCTGACGGAAGCCTGCAAATTGGCCCTCTCAGGGCTGAGGACTCTGGGATTTACACCTGCTACGCCAACGGAGAGACTTTCAATGAAACCCTGTATGTGACTGTGGTGGTGTTCAACGGCACGATGAGCGGGGGACTGGAGAACCTGAAGACCGCCTACACCACTCTGGTGGGCTGCCTGATCACTGTGGTCTTTGTACTGATTTACCTTTACCTCACGCCCTGCCACTGCCCCTGCTGCCCGGGACAGGACTTGGAGAAGACCGACGGTAGTCTTCACTCCTCCACTGTCAGCATCGCCAACAGGGATCAGGACGACACGGGACTGGCCTTCTCCTACAAACCTGTGGACTTCATGGAAGAACAGCTGAAGCAGAACGGGCGTCTGAACCCAATTGGAGAGGAGGACGAGGAGTGGCAGGGCGAGAGCACTGAGAGGCTCAAGTCTGACATGGGCTTGGTCAGGTCTGGACACCTGTACTCGCCAATGGTCGTATAGATATCACCATTGTTTTTCCAAACACAGAGCAGGCTTAGTATTGTAGCAAATGCATTTTTTCTAAGGCAACATAGTCATAAAGACAGAAGTAGCTCTTTTATATATTTTCTCCAAGTGTGCATGATTACATTTGGGATGGCATTTTGAGTTCGCTTCAAGCATTTCTAGGCATTGAGAATGCTGCCTGATATGTTTATGCAGATCTTTGTGACTTTATACTTGTTTTACATTCCTGTCAGGTTACGGTGCACTTCACATTCGTAACTCTGAGGGATGCCCTTATGCATCAAATGTGTTCTGCATATCCAGTTATTTAGAAGATGACATATTTTAGATGACATATTATTCTTTCAAGAGCAAGGAATCAAAACAGCAATACAGAGTGTGAACTAGCATCAGATAAAAAGAAAGGTGGGGTTAACAATACACCTAAAGAAGGTCTATGATGGATCCCCAGGCATGTTATTTTAAATGAACTCCCAGTGTACTTTGACATAGTTATTATGTGTTTAAATAATGTAATGCATTTGCAATATTTCCAATTGTGCTGGCTTGGGGCTAGCTAGAGTAGCTAATAATACCACTGTGGACACAAGCTACATGTTTACTTGTGACTAATAACAAGATACTTGTGTTTTAGATGACTGTAGAATAACACGAGCACACAGATGTTGTTGGCGCCATATTGGAGAGCTCATTTCAGTGTGAGACCAGGGCCCAGGAGACAGTACATTCTCAGAGAGCTACATGAAGGATTCTGGGTAGTTCCACTCACCCAGTCCAAACTGCAATCTGAAATAGCCTCTCACAACAGAGCTGCAGGCGGCATCACATTTACATGGACAAACAATCACATTGCAGCTAAAGTGCTTTCTGGATGGATTTATAGGATTGTATTGAGCAAGGCCAAGCTGTAGCCATATATGAACATACTCAAACTAATTATGCAGCTCTTTTATGCAAGTAAAAATATCAGACATGGACACTGTGACCACTGACAGGGGAAATGAAGGACTCGTGCGGGTTATGAAGCAGCTGGGAAACATTTTGTCCTTGAGTTTGGCGGACTAAATTGTGATGGCTTAGCGGTCCAGAGAGAGAGAGAGAGAACAGTAAAGCCATAACAAGTGATGCATGTGGCTGAGGAGTCTGGCTCATGAAGGCCAATCACATATTTGTAGATCATAAGTTATTCGTTTATACGGGCCTCAGAAAAAGCATAAGATGAATCAGTGGTCACGGTGTCGTCCGTCTTCAGACACGGAATGTTATTTATTATTACCAAAGAATAACCCGTCTTGTGTTACTGTATTGTCTTTGTAACTACTGCGTTGTGGATCGTGTTAAACATGTGTGTGATGACGAGCATACTCTGTCAAATGTGTATCTGTATTCTGCCTGTAAATATGATCAAATATAAAAACAAACCCTGCTCTGACGTTCATGCAGCACAGTGCAGTCCGGGCTTATGTTTCCGAGTCGCACTAATGACACTGTGCTGTTCACTTGAGGGCGAAATGGAAGAGCCCACGGGTCACTGGAGTGGAAAGAGTTGGGACAGGGAATCAGATTATCACATGTGGACCGGTTTCATCCTCTTTGCGGGCCGTGGACAGGAAGCAGACAGGGCTGACTTGATGCAGAGTAGAGTATGGATCGAAAAATGGATCATATCGCAATTATCGATTTACTGGAGTTATGCAACATTAGTACACTGCCTTTGTGGTGTGTATTCTTTCAAATGAGGTTATAAAGTGGTATTTTTGTGGTCGATTTTACCATCATGCTTTGTTTGCAGATCATCGGAACATTCATTCAGATAATGCAAAACAAAAAAACAAATTGCCTTGTTAATTGCTTCATCCACTCCCAATACTGCATTAAAAACTGCATTAGAAAAGTTAGTTTGAGGTGGATTTGACCATTTCTCACTATTAACAGATTAAATTGTGAATCTCACAAGAGGAATTTTCAAATCTTAACCAATTCAACTGTTATGATTGTGTTGGAGCTTGAAGGATATTTTTCTTTGTATCGTTATCATTATACTACACCATCTGCCTGGATGGATTGTTAAAAACAGTTAAAAGGTGCAGCTATGTCAACTGTCCTGCTCCCTACTGCACTGCACCAAATAAAACTCCAGTGACTTGCGTTTGGGCACGTGTTGAATTGAACGTAGATGCCAAATATAGCCTCGTTATGAATGGCTCATGATTATTAAGAAATGCAAACGTGGGAAATCCCGTTGATCTCACAGACGCGGAAGGTTTGAGCCGCTTTGAGCCGACCTGGAGTTAGAGACGTGTAAAAGCTGAAGATGAGTCATTCTCAAGACTATGAGCAGAGCCAGGCGGCTACAGACCCCTCCCGAAACATCCGCGCGAGAAACGGTCCCGTGGGTCAGGCGCCATCTAGTGGTCAACTCCGTATCATAGTTTGAATAGTAATGTTCTTTTTTGAGATCAGGACAGCAAAAGGATAAGTCAAAATACAATGAGCCTGCTAGAAGATGTTTCAAAGCTCCTGGGTGTCTACGAGCTTACTTTTCGTGCAGATTTTTCCACTTTATTTCTTTTAAAACCTTCAAAACAGATTATGTATACATCTGTAGGACGATGAGACTTCATTGGTGTCCATAAACTAATCATAGCAAATAGATAAACACACAAATTAAACAATGCAGGTATTTGAAGGTGAGTTTATAGTTTGTTTTTTAGGACCGTGAGTGTGGAGGAGTCTCTGAGCCTGTGTAAGTTCACGTTTGAGTCGAATCCAGAGTAAATTCACCCAAATGGTTCACATAAATGACAACACGCAGGGTTTCTTTTCACGGCCTTTATTAATAAATGTAAAAATGTGAGAAAAGGTCAAGTTTATACTCACCACATCATCGGCCGCAGTGTCAGCTCTGAGGAACCTGGAACTCAACACTTATAACAACAAATTATACATTAAACAAATATTTACTGACTAAGTGGTGAGTTTGTTTCCTGATATTAGTCGTTAACCACATTAAGAGTTACGTAAAGCTACATTGAAGTGGCGGTTCATTACAACACTGGGCACAGGCGGATGCATGTGTCACATTTAGACGTAAATTTGTCTTTTTCTCTCTTTTATCATCTCAACACCCAGGAGAGAAAGGCTGAGAGTCCAAATTTCAGAATATTTTTTATCACGTGGGTGGTTCCAAAATAGTGTGTTTCTGCCTTTGTATTTCAAACTTCTAACTTTTTAGACATCATTTGATTTAATTGAAGAAATATTACCAAATGGTCAATGTTTTAACTGTGTGAAGTGCTGCTAATTTACATTTCAGAATAATCTTGTCATGCTGGTGGCCCCAAAATTGTTTCAGTCTTTGTAATTTAAACTTTGAACTCCTTCAGACAGAATTTGATTGACAAAATGTATATTTTACCAATTTCTATTTGATTCCCTGTCATTTGGCCACATTTACAGCATGTTTGGTGCAGAATTTGAACGGTGTAGGTACTTTGTAACTCTAAATACTTAAGTGGACAAATACTACATTCCAGTATTAATACAGGGTTAATTCATGCGTTGACGTAATGATACATACCAGCACCGTCCACTTCAAATATGTACCACGGTTACGCTCTGGATACTCGGAGGTCTTCACCGGGGTCTGGAGAAAGGTCCATTTTAAACACCCATGTCTTGAAAACATCTTGCCGCAGTTTTTGCTTGTCGTTTTCCTGCACAGTACGTTTTGAAAAGTATCTTAATAAGCATTTAGATCTACCGCCGCCAGAGTTGTTCCAATTTTTGGCAAACAAAACTGTCTCAGCGTCACGATATTCTTCACCATCAGTCGCATCTCTCGTCTGCCTAGCTTCTTTCAACTCCAAAAGCAACTACACAAACGTTAGCATTGCTCCTTCACAGATGTGGCCAGTGCTCCAGGGGCCACAGCGGGACCTGGCTCGTCAATTAAGGAACCAGGAAGACGGGACACTGGAGTTGGTTATCCGCAGTGCCAGAAAAGCCACATCTGAACAGTAATCATAAATCTATCAAAAGTATTCTAGGGTACAGCCACTTTCAATAGCACTGGCTTCATGAATAGCTCTCGACAAACTGCAGCTCTCCTCCTCGAAAAGGCTCCAGAAACACAAAAGGTCACAAATCGGTCTTCCAAGGCGGTTTTCCCACGAAAGAGCAAATTTATTGAGACAAAATGTATGTTAAGTGCTTGTTGCACTCTTGTGTTTCTCTGACAGTAGCTTCTTGAGCAAAGATGTTCTCCATATTTCCCTCCAGAGCATATCCTGAGTATACAGCAATAATCATTCTCATTTAGACACAGTACTCAAAACAAATGAAAACTTAATCGTCCATTAGCGTGAACAGTACCCTGCTGGTATGTTTCACAAATGTCCTTAGTTCATATTATCCATCTGAATGATTGTAGCAAATCACATCATTCTTAAGAAAATTACATTTTAAACAACACATGCTTTGTTGGGGCAGCTATATTAAAATAAAAACTGCATATCCAATGTCGGGGATGCTCTGTAAAATAAACTACATAAGTCACCCCTGTATTCGGTCATGACAGACTTTTAGGGTCGTCTAAAACATTAAATCAAAATACCTCTTTTCTGCACATATGTCATGTTACAGATTATAAAAATAAGACTATATGGTTGATTAGGGGGAAAGATGAACAAACCTCATGTAGCAAGAACAGTTAGGTCTGCTGCTTTACAATTATTGGCTTAATGCAGTTCAGCACATTGTATACACATGAAATATAAAGCCAGAATGAACCCAAGTTGGAATTCAATCACGAAAATACCACTATTTTATGTGTTGAACTGCATTACATTGTGCAGGCACTTACTCATTTCTTCTACAAGTAAACAACCAACGAGTAACTGATTGTATGACATAATTTGTGGCTGTTCTATGCAAGACATTTAACTCTGTTCAAAAATATAAAACACAAATATTCTATTGAAGCTTGGGAGATTGTTTTAGCTCTCAAATGACAACATGAACATTAGAATATATGAATCTTGTTTTCAACCCAAATATTAAGGCAATAGACACATGGCATTGAGTTACTTTGAGTTTAGTAAGTACCATTACAGTCATGTACATGTCCTGATTACAAAGATTATTCATAAATGATCATTATTCATGTAATCAAATCTGACCCAGAATCAGCCCTAAGCCACAGCAAATGACCCCTGACAAAAAAAACAGTGTAAAATACTCAGGACGCTCCTTTGATTATGACCATGACCAAGCAGTCCTCCTCTGATTTGGCAAAGGCTTTGGCCGCAGCATCCACAAACTGCTGTGAGAACTCACAAGGAGGGAAAGCATGGAGCACTCCAGCGTTGTCCTTGTCTCGGATGTTGCCCCCCACAGGGAGGCTGATGATGCCGGCCGCCTCCTTCTGCTTCAGGTACGATACCAGGTTTTTCAGCGGCCTCTCCGCCGAGTTGCTGTCAGCTGCCTCCTCGGTTTTCCCTGGAACAGCCAGGAGGATGGCGTATCCGCCTGGGCCCGCTGCTTTGATGCGACGAGAGACTTCGTCCAGTTTGGGCTGGTCCAGACGTAGGCGCTGTGCGATCTTCAGCTGGGACACGGGGCCCCCGGTGGAGCCCTCCACGAGCAGGCTGACGGCTAACTCCAAATCTCCTTCCAACAGGTGCAGTGAGGTTGGAAAACTGCTGTTCTTCAGCAGCAGGACGCCCTGCCACACTGGACTCAGCTTCTGCGTAGCCCGTTTAGATGTCGGGACAGTCTTGGAAGAGTGAGGGCGATCTGCACGCTCGTCCCGCTTACTTGGGCTTTTACCAGAGTCATTTGCCCTGCGGCCGTGCTCTCTGTCTGAGCTGAGCCGTGTCGGGCTGGAAGTCCGCTTTCTCTTCTCTACAATGTCATGACTGTTCTTCTCTTTGACTGGAGAGGGCCGGCCCGACCGAGGCGGACGCTCAGTGTCACTAAAGCTTCCTCCTGGGCTGCGTTCTAATGAGTTTCCATGGCGACGTGGGACATAGTCACTGTGGTCAGGAGAACGATCGTGCCGCCAACCGTCCTCTAAATGTCTCCTTTTGCGGCCCAGGTCACGGTTCTGTAGATCCCGCTCATGCTCTATGGCCCAAACGTCTCTGGGATGGCGGTCTAGGCGGTCGACGTGGTCAAATGGCGGGCCCCTCATGCGCTCATGAATGTTGAGTCCGGACCACTCGGGGGGGTAAATGTTTCTGTCTCTGAAGCGGGCAGGAAGAGGAGGAGACCTGTCCCTCAGTCTCACAGGGTCTGGTAGTCTAGCGAAGGGCTCAGGGACCAGGTCAAAGTGGGACACAGGCAGTGGCAGCTGCATGTACGGCTGCTGCTGCTGCTGGTAGCGCTGCTCAGCTTCTGCAAAGTCTACTCGGAGTCTACGGTCTGGCCCTCCGAGAGGAAAGCCACGCATGTGAGTCCAGGCTGCCTGCGCCGCATCCAGGCTCTCATAAAGGATATATGCCCACGCCTCCCCCTTTCTGTAGTCTATAGTCCTGATAGTGCCAAAGCGGTCAAACTCTTTGGCCAGAGCAGCAACGGGAACCCAAGGGCCCAGGCCTCCAACCCACAGTCTGGTGGTGGGTGTGGGCTTTCCATAACCAATCTTTATGGGACTGTGACCCACAACCTTCCCTGACATGGCCAGTTTGGCTCGATGGGCCATGTCTAGGTTTTCAAACTTGATAAATCCATACGTGTTGCTCTGACCTCGCACTGCTCTCTTTATGTCCACCTCTGTGATGACCCCAAAGCGGTCAAAGGCTCTGCGCAGGTCATTCTCTGTCAAACTCACGTCAAGGTTTCCCAGAAACAGAGTCCGGTTTGGCCTTTGTCCATCCTCAGAGTTCAAGAGGTCGTCATCACGAAAGCATTCAGGGACGAAAGGAGGTCTGCGATTGTCATAGAGGTCTCTGTCCCGCTCCAGGTCCCTGAGGTGCGGCGGAGCAGGCGGAGGCAGGCGGCCCAGGGCCAGCTGCTGGAGGCGAAAGTCTCTGTAGCCGACAGGGGGCGACAGCGGCCTCTGAGGGTGCGGGGGCCTTTGGACTGGGAGAAAACCGTCTTTGGACACGGGGGAGCGACTCCTCCTGCGGTTCATGTAAACAGTCTCAATCTTTAAAGGTCGGTCATAAAGCACAAGACGTCCACGAGCGTGTTTGGCTGCGCGTGCGTCATCGGGTCTCCGGAAGTTGATGAACGCAACTCTCTCGTCGTTTTCTCGGCTAATTTTAACACTGACGTCTCCAAACTTTTTAAACTCATGAAACAGACCGTCCTCTATCTCCTCGTCATTGAGCTGATTGCCCAGTTCACTTATTTTCAAAGTCTTGTACTCACACTCCGTGTTTGGCAGAGGCCGTGAGGCGGAGCGCGAGGCTTCAGGAGAAATATCCGCGCCGTCGTGCGGTTTTGCGCCATAATCATATGCGCCACTAGTCCTTCCAGACACATTATGCTCCACGTCCCTCATGTCTCTTTTATCTGCTTGTATATTCCGCCTTGAAGACGCACTTTGGACCGAGCTGTTGCTGCCGGACGCTGGTCCAGTTTTCTTTCCGCTCGAGTGGCTTCCTCCTCGGTCTCGTGCCTCCTCCGGAGCCCGCGGTCGCTTCTTTATGGGCGATCTCTCCTTCCCTTTCATCTCCAAAGGCAAACGTCTTTCAAAAACACGATGTTAAGCGTCTGGTTAGAGTTCAGTTAGACCCAAACAAACTTAATTATTTGTTGCTTCTCCTCTCACTCAGATGAGCGACACGTCCGCCATCTTAGATCAACTGGCACCACTGTAGCGGAAGTCCCGCCTCTTGACTGGAGCAGACATGTGATTGGCTGTCGGGAATATCATGTGATACAAAATAAAATCCAATCGCCAAATGTAACTCTGGGTGCGGTTCAGTTTTGAGATCAAAGTACACAACGACCCATTTGATAAGACTTCTTAAAATGATACAAAACCATAAACAATTTGAATCAGATCTTATCAAAAAGTCATGACGTTATTCGGAAATGTGCAAGAGTTACCCCTATAAGTGCTCTGTGACAACTTGACACATTATAATGAGGGTGAGACAATTTAGCTATATTATTTAGGACACCACATATTATTACGACGACTATTTTAATAATGTATTCACAATCAGAACGACTATTTTGAAAATAGTCGTGTTGAACGCAAAGTGTTGCTCAACACTTTAGTGACATACACATATTGTGTTTCGCGCGTAAAATTATGCCGAAGTAGAACTGGTGTAATGAAATTTACCAGAATTGATGGATGTAGGACTACTAAATTCTTTTAAAATCCTAATCTTAACATTTTCACCTATAATTATTGTGTGACTTTACTCAGCAACTACCTAGATCAATGTCATACCCTTTATTTGATTTATTTATTAATATGTTTATATTATTTTTAGCTTTTTCCATAGGGGAGAAATAGACTCACAGTGTAAGCGTATCCTTTTAATGATTTGTGACTTTTTCTTTCACACCAAACAATATTCGGGGGGAAAAAAAATTCAAGGATTATGTTGACAAAAAATAGGGAAAGGGGTTTGCTCTCGCCCTAGTGTGTGGACCGGCCCCTTTTATCAGTAGAATTTAACATGAACATGAGTGTTTTGAGTTGCTATTACTATTGCACTCAGTATGTATTTATGTATTTATTTATTTAGCGAGGAAAAGAACTGCAATGTGCCAGGGGCCAGTTTGACCCATTTTCACCAGTGTCAGAAGAACACCTGCACCTGCCTGTGCCCTGAAGCATCCTGGGAAATGCACTACATCTAGGTTAATTTGCAGCGGAAAAAGCAAAACCTCTTCTCTTCTTTTTCATCTTCAATACATGATAAACAATTGTCCTTTATTGCCACAAGCCTTTTTATTGTGTGTATGTGACATAGCCCGCACAAAATGCCAGTGAGTACGAGGAGGGAGGGGACACAGAGGAATATGAAGTGAAGGAAAAGTACTAGGGCTTTGTGCAGATGCAGAAGTGTTGTGTGGGAGGGGGGTGCAACGCAAAGGGCCACAGTTTTAAGTGGCTGGACAAGGGGTAAAGCATCGGAAATGAGACCTCAAGGTGAACTGCAGAGGATATCTCGTGCATGACATTGAGATACAATGGAAGACAATGTTGATAAAAAGAACTGTGCAGATTATACAACACTGTCCTAAAATAAATATATAAATAGTGATCAAAGCTATAAAGGTTGAATTTTGCCACTGGCTACGACTCTAATGGGACATTGTGAACATATGCTAAACAGAGGGCAGCAGCTCCGCAGGGCAGTCCCAGGCCTAGTTATGATTTTGATCATGACAATTATTCAAACAATTTACAATAAATGTCATGTGATGTGTCATTGCAAAGAATGAAGGAAGACCAAATTCAAAATCTGCAGCTTTTGTGGAAAAATAACTTGGACAAATGATTCTTTCTCCCTCTTTGAGATGAATAATAGTTTGGGGGAAAGTGTCATTGAGGACCATCAACTCATTAAAAAAGCATATGCATGGTTGTGGTTGTTGTTACTTCAGGTCTTCTGCTTCTGTAGTGAGTTGTTCAACTTAAGTTTAAGCAAAACTTTATTGATCCTAGTGTGAGGAAAGTTGTTTTCTACATTTGACCCATTCATCAACAATGCCAGGGAAATCACATTGCAGAACCAGGGACCCATCTCAAGCCAAGTCAGGACCAGCGGAAGCATTTTGATTATGTGCATGTTTTGGGTCAATGATCAGATTCTTTAATGTAGACAGCGGACACGTTTGATCAAATCCATCAAGAATAAGGTGTCAAATTGTCAAAAAGGACTAAAAGAGTAAAAAGCAGGAAATAACTCTAACTAGGTTACTTAAAAATTGCTTCCAGGTCCATTTGGTGATATTTACATTGAGTCACAGCTTGTCACTGATGAGGTGAGGACCATGAGAGAGCAGAGTGATCAGTGTCCCGAGGTTGCTGTGGTAACTGTGCCCATCGTCAGCTCAGAGACGTGAAAAATGACACTCAAAAAGGTCACATTTTTGCAGAAACGCAGCAGGGGGTCATGATTTTGAATCATAGAGAATGAGGAGTAGACTTATTGAATCTTCACTGACGAACTCACATCTCTGTTTAAGGCAACAAAGGGCAACATAAGACACATTTACAATTGATGTTGCTGTACCATATTTTCTGTCTTAAGAATTACCTTTTGCTCTGTAAATTGACCTTGACACATCAGAATCCCTCCAATGGCCGGTAGAGGTCATGCATAACTCTGCATAACTCTGCTGCTGCTGTTGGTTGTCAATGGCAGAACTGAGGGTCTGATCAGGATGACAAATAGCCTGTTGATAAGATCTTCCTCTATCTCAGTACTGACGCCTATTTGAACACATTTATTTTCAGGGCTGTGGTGTGTGGCTTTAGCACGATGTGTGTCCTCTGCCAAAACAGAAGACTGAAAAAATAGGCCCTATAATATATAATAGTATAATAGTCATATAGGCATAAAAGTAAAATGATTAACTTCTGTAAGATGAACAATATGTGTTTAATCATGCGGTGGACACCAAGTGTTGAGTGTCACAAAGTGATGTGATGATTTATTCTCCCCAGGAACCTAAATCTATTGACATTCCCATTGTCTGTCATGCGTCATTCATCCCTGCAAATTAACGTTATTCTTTGACCTATCGCCAATTTTCCCCATTCTTCTGACACGTGACGGCTGCGTGCAGAAGCGCGTGTTCATCCAGCGGTGTCGCGTGGCGCGTCAGAGACCCTCAGGTGAGTGACCTTGACACATCTTTCCCGCTCTCGGCCCGTCCCGTTCCCCAAAATAAACTCTCACAAGTGCTGCATGAAAGAAAGAGTGCGTATCTCAGTGTGTGGGGCTCATGGTGGGGCTGCGTGCGTCACGTTTGGTACCACTCCGCCCCGCCTCGTGCGGATGCTGGAGAGGAGCGTGCAGCATGTGATGCTCCATCCTCCAGTGTCCTGACAGCGCTCAGGTCCAAAGCACAGCCACAACAGCGATGCGCCCGGATGTTCCCATGTCTCTGTCTGGACACGAGCCTCAATCTCCATTTGAAGGACAAGAACTGCGCAGGACGCAGGAGTTTTAGGTAAAACTTTTGTGACAGTCTTAGCCTAGTTTTAATTAGTTTGGGTTGGGTACTGAAGAAGGCAAATTCTTTAGAGAAGGATATGTCAATATTTTTCGTGTTAATTGTTTTGGTGATATTCATCTTAATTTAAAATCCAAGGATGTCCTGCATTTGTCAAACTAAAGGCAGAAGGTGGAGTCACTTCTTAAATCCTCTGTTTGTTTGCGCTGCATTCAGCAGTGAAAGGACAAACGTATGTAAAGATTTGTACATTAGCTGAAATTGTTTATAGTTTATATAATTATCAGTTTTAAAGACGAATGACCCATGATCTTGAGGGTCACTTTGACACATCTCTAGATGTTGATTACACACGTGGAGCCTTATTAAATATTTAACTGAAAAAAGAGTCTATAGAACCTAACAATATGAGACCGAACAAACCGTGTAAACAACAATAAAGGGCGTTACCCTTAAACATGTTTATAATCTTACTCAGGTGCAAATGTCTATAGTTCAGTTTGATCCGGTGCACAATATTGAATTACAAGTTGATGATGAATAACTCAGTGGTCTTAAATCTGATTGGTGGAATGGCGCATGTTTTGTCCACGTGGCCTGAGTGTTTGTTCATCAGGATTATTGCTGCGGTTTGTGGGACTGTATTTACTTGGTGGATGATCAGGGTTAGAGTTGGGGGGGGTGAGTGATGTGTGCGGGATTGACACAGGATTACAGAGAGGCCCGAGCTGGGGAATGGACCTGGATTATTGCATAATTTCCGCGCAACTGCAAATCTGGAGAAGGACTGGAAAAGAACGTTTTAAATTCTGAGCTCATCTGGGATTAAATTTGAGCCCATTATTAGGAAACTATTCATGATTCAAACTTCTGGTGACAACAACAATAACACATTTCATCACGATTTATGGTTATCATGTGTAGAAAATAATAATCACTCAACTCACTAAGTAGACAGATCAGAGAAGGGATGGATGTAAAATCAGAATTTACTTATTTTTAATTCATTGTATTTATTTATATATACAGGGAAAACACAATGACAAAAGTTATCTTTTTCATGGGTACCCTGTTAAAACACAGCACAAAACAAACAACAAACAAACACCGGATACTAAAACACTAATAAAATTAACCAATACATAAAAATGTACATTTGCTATGAGATAAAAGCACTATGAGATGAAATTATATAAAACATTTTCACCAGCACAGTGTAAATCACAAGCCAAAAATAAAAGCATAAATAATAATGTTAGGATGTAATTCAAATGAAAGAATTGTAGATGTTTGATTTTTCACTGTCCCTTGCTAAACGCATTACCTCAGTTGACTTGGTGAACACTTTAGTGAAAATTGGATTTGGGACGTTCCAAACAAACGGTGGGCAAAGCTGAATCAATGAAAACTGCTGTTAGGATTTAGAAGAGGGAAAAAATGACAAATTGAATAGAACCGTATCCCAGATTGGTAGTTTTGTCCCAAATGTAGAAGATGACATAATGTTTTTTATCGTCACACATAGAGTGATAAGTTTAATTGTGTGCCACATCAGGCTTAATCAAGAGACAAATGTTTATTTAATATCCTAATGGACTCTATTAGGATATTAAACAACATTTTGTGGCGATGTTTATCATTCATCCGCTTTTAAATATTTAAAATATCAAGCTTTAAATAAGAGTAACATGACTTCAAGTAGGAGTAAAATGTATTTGGAGAAACTAATACTTGAGTACTGAGTAACAGTTTGGAAGTAAAATGTATTTAAAATATAATTTCAGCTATTGTTATCGGACAAACAAAACATTAAATAATGCACAGATTCTGGTATTTCCAAAGAAAAATCATATCTGAAGGTTAGGTGTAAGAGTGTGAAGCATTTACTTTACCACGCAAGAGTAAAAGATCTGGTTACTTCAAACTAGGTTGGGAAAACTCCGTGGTTTATAAGCTGACATTACATTATGGCACACGTTAAAATGCATTGTGCTTTACAGAGACTGACATAACAACGCTGAAACCAGAAGCACAACACTGCCCTGGAAAAGAGCGCTTTTGTCGGCAGAACATCAGACCTGGTCCTGTCCCAGCTCGCCCCTCACTGGCCTCCTGATGCCGAAGAACAGCAAAGTGACGCAGAGGGCACAAAGCCATGAACATGTGACTGAATCTGTGGCTGATCTGCTCGCTCACCAAGAGCCGTTGGACTATAAGGACAGCTCTCTGGATGTTTCCGGGACAGGCGGTAACAAAGCCCCACAGATACAAGTCCCGGTCAACGAGGAGCGCCCGGCCTGGAACAGCAAACTGCAGTACATCCTGACCCAGGTCGGGTTTTCTGTAGGACTCGGGAATGTTTGGCGTTTCCCCTATCTGTGTCAGAAAAATGGAGGTGGTAAGTAACTCATCAAATGTGTTCACGTGTGCAAATTCACCACATAAGCATTGTCTCTAAACCTGAATTAGATCAGAGCTAAACAAGGTCAAGAACTGGACCAACCCAAGTCCACATCAGGACGAAAATGGGCTAAATTTAGGGCCAAATAACTAGAAGTGTGAACACACCATTCAACCCGCATTACCTGATTATCATATTACTCATCTTGTAACTCACACTTGGTGCATATTTCGTAAAGTCTCTGAAAGTGTGTTACGATATTAACATTTCAAATTCGTTATTAAAGGCGCAATGGACGATTCTTCGGCGATTTGAGAACGCAGGCGGAAGTGCGCATGCGCACTCCCCCGTGCGGACTGATACAACACACACGTGCGTTTGTTTATTAGCGCAACGGAGCGCATCGCATCGCTCATCTCCCGTAGATTTCAGTCCACTTCTGCGTCAGCTCGAACTGTCTTTCTCCGTCTTCATTTTGTCCCGTACACTGAGGGAACTATATTATGATAGATCCATGCGCTTAGGCACGCGGAAACGTGGGGACGAACCGCACGCGGCTGCAGGTGAGCGGTAGGTGCGTTTTATGATTGATGCGTGGCAGGACTAATCGGCTGTCCACGCCACGAGGAAATAAGACTTAGATTTGTGCCAAAAAAAATCGTCCATTCAACCTTTAAGGAAAAAGCTTTATACACAATACTGATTTTGCCTTGTCATACAAATCTTGAAATTGTTTTGTCCCACTCCATCCAGTACTGATTTCAATACCACAATTATTTCATCTTTTTATACATAATTAGATTTTTAGAGCAGAATAAACAGTGTCTTCAGGACAAGTCTGTTTTTGTCCCGTTTATGTCATTTCTTTAGTATTGTAGAAAAAGGTTCAGTTGTAGTCATCTGGACTCAGTTTTAGAAATCATCCAAAAGTCATTGTCAATTGCGAATTTAGACCGGGAACTCAGATATTTATTCTATTCTGTGGTAAATTCGCAATTGACAATGACTCTTGGATGAGAGTCGAAACTTCTTGTTTTTTCTAAAACTGAGTCCAGATGACTACAACTGAACCTTTTTCTACAATGGAACTCTCCTGGATGAATGAGGGATTACACCGACATATTTCTTTAGTATTGATACTTCGAATGAGTGTCTAGTTTAGAGACTAGGTCAAGGTAAAATTCATCTGTATAGCACATTTACAACAACCAGCAGTGCCCAAAGTGCTTCATACAGGAGCAACACAGAATAATTAATAAAATTAACGAGAAACTAGTTCTAGTGTCAATTAGTATCTGGGTATCTTTTTTGTTGCTCTGCTTTTTCTTTTTTAATTTGGTCTTCATTCTTCACTTCAGTGTGTACTTTTCTCTCTTTTTCTTCTTATTTTGCATATATTTGCATAAATATACAGTATATATCTGCAGTTTTAGAAATAAGTGTTGAGAAAAATTAAGCTAGCACTAATCAACAATAAAAGTAACTACTATTTTAAACTACTCATTTGATCAATACTGGAGAAAAAAATCACATACATTTCTTTTTAAATGTTTGGACTTGGGTTTTGGGGGTTTTAAATGTCATTGACTCATTATTTACGAGCTGATTGGACCATTGGTCAACACAAGCATGGGATTTGCCAAAGTTCACGGACCATTCACATCAGAGCTGATCCTTGGCACGGCGCAGATACTCAACGACGTCCATCCCAAACTAACATCATCTTGAGTCGAGGGAGCAGTATGTAAAAAGCTAAATAGTCTAAATATAGCTGCTTATTGATTTGTACTGCAGCGGGGCCCAGGCAGGCTCACGGAAACTCTGCAAAACACACAAACTAAAAGAGCGTAACAGTACACCACAGACCAGATAACCTCCCCTCGAGATTCATCTGATACATGTGTAAATCCATGGGCCAACACTATGAAACAATGAGGCCGTTTTGTTAGTTTAAATGTGATAACTTACACTGGATGCAGACTCATTTAGTCCAAGGTTACAGGGCATGCACTAAGACTATTTTTCACTGTCCACTTTACTGTCTGTGTGGCTATTATAAAGACGTGTGCTGTGCATTTATCGCCGTGTTGGCTCTTTCCTGCTTGAATAAACCTTTTGGAAATGAAGGGAAACAAGCGCAGGATATAATAAAAAGAAAAACTGAAATGAAAGACCACATCTTTTTTTAGCTAATCGACTATCGACCTTAATTCTCCAGCAGAGGCAGACATTTTATTTTGATCAACCTGCTGCCTGAAGAATACACATAATAAAGCTTTATTTCAAGTCTTTAGTGTGAAAAGGACACGGCATAAAACGGGACTGCCCTGCTTTCTTATAGTTGTGTGGTTAAACAGGGCTGGGGGTGAGTTTGTGGTGAATTTAAATGACATAATTTGGGTAAAATAATAAAAATTGGTCATATAAATTGGCCCAAAAATATCAGCAGAGCTTATCGGTCATGCATCATCAGGCATCAACCATGAAAAAAAGCCATATTGGTTGCTCTCTAGCTGTCATTGTATACTGCTGTTCTGTTCTTTAGCAGCACACTTCATGGACCTTGCTTGTATGAATATTAGTGTAATTTGACCTTCACTTCAATCAAACACACAATATTCAAAAATGTACGAAATCTTTGCAAACGTAGTAACACAGCCTTTTCATGCTTCAGGAGCGTACCTTGTTCCATACTTCATCTTGCTCCTCATTATCGGGATCCCTCTGTTCTTCCTGGAGCTGGCTGTGGGACAGAAGATCCGCAGAGGCAGCATCGGCGTCTGGAATTATGTCTGTCCTCGTCTGGGCGGGATCGGGATGTCCAGCCTGATGGTGAGAGGTTTAATCAACACAATAATCTCACTCCAGACTTTGCCATGATTCTTTATAATGAAAGAAAATGAAGAGCGTTCCATGTCAGAATCACCTGGCCTCACATGACTGTTTCACCTATTATGCCTTTATGAAATGTACTTTAATGCTCTGTATTCCACATTCAGACATGTGCCACTTTCATTTCCCAGAAGTCAATACGAGAGGAGAATAGACATGACTAACAAAACCTTTTCTGTAAGATAAGATAAGATATTCCTTTATTGTCCACACATGGGGAAATGCATATACAATATATAGGTAGATACAGAGGAAAAGGACAGATAACTTATAGGAAGTTTAAAAAACACTCTTAATTGAAGAACTCTTATAAAGAAAAACTCTTATAAACAAAACTCCTATAGACAGAACCTCTCACATCTTAATAGGGAATGGAGGGGAAAAATAAAGATAAAATAAAATAAAAACAGCTAGCATAAGACAAAATAATACTAAAAATAATGGTAAAATAAACTCTATTTACATCGGTTATATGCACATGAATGTGACATTATTGCGTGTGAGTACGACAGTAATTGCACATGAATATGACGGTATTGCACATGGTTATGTCAGTATTGCACATAATTAAGTCAGTAGTGCACGTGTTCAGGGCTAGCAGTGTTTGTTATAAAGGTGCACTATGTCGGTGTAATCCCTCATTCGTCCAGGCGTGTTCCATAGTAGAAAAAGCTTCAGTTGTAGTCATCTGGACTCAGTTTGAAAAAATAGACGTTTCGACTCTCATCCAAGAGTCATTGTCAATAAAAGAATTTAGATCGAGAACTCCGATATTAATACTGTTCTGTGGTAAGACCCGCCCATTGGGCGGAGCCTTCCTGAAGTAGAAAGAGTTGTTTGTTTCAACAGAAACTCCCCCCTTGTATCTACCGAGCTAGCCTATTCAGAATCTTAATGGGCTATTAGAAACCTCTTTGTCTTTGTGAGACCCTGGCTCAACCACCCTGAGTACCTGATTAGCATCTAAATGTCCTGGTCCTGGTCCTCTACCTTTCCAGGGGTTCAGTAACCCATTATAAATAACAGGAAGATTAAACCTTAGCCCTCCATTTCTGTTTAAAGAAGGTCTTTCTTTTTTAACAAAAATAGCTTCCTTAACTCCTCTTTCAAACCATCTTTTCTCCCTGCTTAAAACCTTCACCTCACCGTCTTCAAACGAGTGATTAGAGGCTTTAAGATGGAGATGCACGGCGCTCTGAGGTCCTGAACTAGTATTTCTTCTGTGCTGATAAAGCCTCTTGTGTAGAGGCTGTTTCGTCTCACCTATGTACCGTTCTTTACAGCTTTCTTCACTGCATTGGATCGAATAAACTACATTGCTCTGTTTTTGAGTCGGCAACTTGTCCTTAGGGTGAACCAGTTTTTGTCTTAAAGTGTTTCCTGGTTTAAAATAAACAGGGACTTCGTGTTGTCTAAAAATTCTCTGCAGTTTTTCCGAGAGGCCAGACACATAAGGGATAGAAACACCCTTCCTTCTCTGTTCAGTTTCCCTTTTGTCCTGCTTCTTGGTTCTCTTCACTCTGTTGAGAGCCCAAGCGGGGTAACCACAGGCTGAGAGGGCATTTCGGACATGTTTTTCCTCTTTCTTCTTGCCCTCTGAGCTGGTGGGCACACCTTGAGCTCTGTGTTGTAAGGTTCTGATCACACCCAGCTTGTGCTGTAGTGGGTGGTTGGAACCAAAGAGCAGATACTGGTCCGTGTGTGTAGGTTTCCTATATACTTCTATTTGGAGTTTCCCGTCCTCTCCTCTGATCGTGGAACAATCAAGAAAGGCCAAGCGATTCTCCTTAGCGTCTTCTCTTGTAAACCTGATATGTGGGTCCACAGCATTGATGTGATCAGAGAAGGTTTCCAGCTCTTGTTTCTTGATTGTTACAAAAGTATCATCGACATAGCGGAGCCACAGTTTTGGGGCTATGCCTGAGAATGAGGACAGTGCCTTCTTCTCAAAGTGCTCCATGTACAGGTTGGCCACTATGGGAGAGACGGGCGAGCCCATGGCACAGCCATGAATCTGTCTGTAAAATTGTCTTGAAGACTGTATCCTGGTGAAGCCATGCCTTGCATTTATGGCCTTCCAAAAATACACAAAAAGGAGGTTCCACTCAGACCCATAGTGTGCAGCACAGATTCCATCACTTACAATGTGGCCAAGCATTTAACAACTATATTGGCTCCGATGGTGGGGAATTCGGAACATCATGTGGAAAACACGCACAACTTTGTGGATAAAGTGAAACATCTCCAACAGGACCCAGATGACCTCATGGTTTCATATGATGTGGTGTCCCTGTTCACCTGCATCCCGACCTCTGATGCAGTAGCAGCAGTGAGGATCAGACTGCAGGAAGACACCACCCTACAGGAAAGGACCAAACTGACACCTGAACACATATGTAAACTGTTGGACATCTGTCTGAACACCACTTACTTTCAATTCCGGGGACAATTTTACAGACAGATTCATGGCTGTGCCATGGGCTCGCCCGTCTCTCCCATAGTGGCCAACCTGTACATGGAGCACTTTGAGAAGAAGGCACTGTCCTCATTCTCAGGCATAGCCCCAAAACTGTGGCTCCGCTATGTCGATGATACTTTTGTAACAATTAAGAAACAAGAGCTGGAAACCTTCTCTGATCACATCAATGCTGTGGACCCACATATCAGGTTTACAAGAGAAGACGCTAAGGAGAATCGCTTGGCCTTTCTTGATTGTTCCACGATCAGAGGAGAGGACGGGAAACTCCAAATAGAAGTATATAGGAAACCTACACACACGGACCAGTATCTGCTCTTTGGTTCCAACCACCCACTACAGCACAAGCTGGGTGTGATCAGAACCTTACAACACAGAGCTCAAGGTGTGCCCACCAGCTCAGAGGGCAAGAAGAAAGAGGAAAAACATGTCCGAAATGCCCTCTCAGCCTGTGGTTACCCCGCTTGGGCTCTCAACAGAGTGAAGAGAACCAAGAAGCAGGACAAAAGGGAAACTGAACAGAGAAGGAAGGGTGTTTCTATCCCTTATGTGTCTGGCCTGTCGGAAAAACTGCAGAGAATTTTTAGACAACACGAAGTCCCTGTTTATTTTAAACCAGGAAACACTTTAAGACAAAAACTGGTTCACCCTAAGGACAAGTTGCCGACTCAAAAACAGAGCAATGTAGTTTATTCGATCCAATGCAGTGAAGAAAGCTGTAAAGAACGGTACATAGGTGAGACGAAACAGCCTCTACACAAGAGGCTCTATCAGCACAGAAGAAATACTAGTTCAGGACCTCAGAGCGCCGTGCATCTCCATCTTAAAGCCTCTAATCACTCGTTTGAAGACGGTGAGGTGAAGGTTTTAAGCAGGGAGAAAAGATGGTTTGAAAGAGGAGTCAAGGAAGCTATTTTTGTTAAAAAAGAAAGACCTTCTTTAAACAGAAATGGAGGGCTAAGGTTTAATCTTCCTGTTATTTATAATGGGTTACTGAACCCCTGGAAAGGTAGAGGACCAGGACCAGGACATTTAGATGCTAATCAGGTACTCAGGGTGGTTGAGCCAGGGTCTCCCAAAGACAAAGAGGATTCTAATAGCCCATTAAGATTCTGAATAGGCTAGCTCGGTAGATACAAGGGGGGAGTTTCTGTTGAAACAAACAACTCTTTCTACTTCAGGAAGGCTCCGCCCAATGGGCGGGTCTTAACACAGAACAGTATTAATATCGGAGTTCTCGATCTAAATTCTTTTATTGACAATGACTCTTGGATGAGAGTCGAAACGTCTATTTTTTCAAACTGAGTCCAGATGACTACAACTGAAGCTTTTTCTACAAAGGTGCACTATGTAACCTTCTGATGAAGGGTCCGCCACCTGCCTGTCTCCATGAGATGTTAGTGCCTCGCCGGGAATGTTCCAAGATATGGTATTAGATTACAGGTGTTTTATTGTTAAGAAATATACATTGACTTGGCCTGGTGGCGTGACCGGTTTAGTTTAATGCCATACTGTGGAACATTCAAGGCAAAGCAATAATATCTCCATTGAGACAAACAGCTGGCGGATCAAAAAGGTGAAATAGTGCAGCTTTAAGACTGTATTCAACTTTAAGAATCAAAGATATGTTTTGCTGTAAGTCTCTGTTTTTGTAACTTACATTGTTTACTCCAGCTCCGATGTTCATCTTTACATATGAGATAATGTATAGTACAGAAAGTCAATATCACCATGAAACCGATCCGTGGCCCAGAATGCACGTGGAGTCTGTGTGTCTCTCGGCCGCTGTGGATCACACATTTTATTAGCATATCTGGGAATCAAAGGTCCGCCTTCCTTTGGCAAAAACCCTGCTGCAGAGCGCCCTATAAATACCCTGCACATATCAGCGCTGAAAGGAGAGTACTTTAATTATTCATGCTTTTCTCAGCTTTATTTAGACTGTCTCCATTGACAAGATACACAAGAGTGACCGCAGATTGGCACATGCTCCAAACAAGCCCTGCACTTTCTGAAAAGCTTTGTAATTAAAGGTGCTCTATGTAACATTTGCCTGACCCGCCAGCCCCGCCCACATTCTGTTCGAATGCGTAAGGGTCTGGAATCGGAGTCAGAGCCAATGAAATCGTCGTAATCCAGCTACCGACAACGCGTTACACTGAGATACGGAAGTAGCGCTTTCCACCCCCGTTCCAAAACATTCAAGATGGCGGACCCGGCTCGTGACCCAGCTCGTGACCTAGTGTTTACTTCTGCTCTCGCTTCGGTTTGAACAATCAGGAAAGTCTGCTCTACTTGCCATGATGAACGTGCGTTAGATGCGGTTATACAAAGGACGTCATCACGATTCAGGAGACATTTTCTGTGTTCGGGGACGGATAACGCGGAACACGCCTTGTTGACATGGGCTACGTAATATTAAGCGGTTAAGCGTGTCGCGTTTTTTGAGTCACTTCTGGGTTTATATGATTGGTTCTGTCTCTGCTCTATAAACTCCGCCCTAGAAATTGAACCGCAGCGGTCGAGCCCCAGACCCACACACAGTTTTGATAAGTAGTTTGCCAAAACGTGTTGGGAATGGCTGGTCAGGCAAATGTAACATGGCAACACGGTTACATCTATGCTACATTTCTGGTGGAGGTTGCGCCGCCTGCTTGTCTCCGTGGATTAGTTTATTCTTTAATTGAAGGGACAGAGACATTAACCTCATAAAAACAGTCCGTGCTATTGATTGTTTTGTCACGAATGTTCCACAGTATATATCTATCTCCATGGAGACGAGCAGGTCAAGCCTCAAGTTACAGATCAGATATGTAAACTGCTCATAGTAAGAATACATGTCATGAGGTATTTTTTAATAATACTTAAAAAAAAAACATCAGATAAATGCACCTATTGCACCTTTAATAACTGTGATTTATTTTAATATCATTTTTGCCTTTCTTTTTTTGCAGGTGTGCGGGTTTGTGGGTCTGTACTATAACGTCATCATCGGTTGGAGCATCTTCTACTTCTTCCAGTCGTTCCAGGATCCTCTGCCTTGGAGCGATTGTCCGATGAGATGGAATGGCACACTGGCCAGTAAGTCCACGCCGGGTAGAGTATTCGAAAATTGTACTTGAGTAATTGTGCATTAAAACGTAGAAGTGAAATGTTCTCATCCAAATAATTGCTCAAGTACATAATGGTAATAAGATAAACGCTTTCCCCAAGGAATAGTCTGTAGTCTTCAGATTGAAAGGAACAAAAATACCTAAATACTTCAAGATGTTCAAATCTTCTCATCTCAACATAAACCTTTAATTACACACATTCTTCTCAAGTAAGAGGACTATTACTCTCAAATAAAATCAGTAAAACGTATGAATGAGTATAAACGGCCTTTAGAAGTGTAAAATCTTGCTATAAAAGTAACAGTAAATTAAACTTAGCAGTCCTCGTCATTAAAATAAGCTTCGCTCCTATGCAGTTTGTGCTTAGTGCCTTGTGCAGCTGAAAGTGAAAGCGAGCACATCCTCACTGGGAAAACTGCAGTGTCTTGTTTCTTTTCTGTGTACTCTGTGTATCATTTCCTCAAGAGAGTTACAGACTGAGGATTTTAGTTAGTGCCCTGAATGACCTTGTTTAGCTCTCAACTCCAGGAATCGGAAGGTTACCATTGCCACTGTCATGATATTATTGGTGGTTTGGCAATTAAAGAGTTGAAGTTTGACTCAAGGTCTTTATACCTTTTATACTGTTGTTTAGGAGTGTCACGACGCCTAATTTTTATGAGCAAAAATTACACGAGTTTACCATTTTTTACCAAGACCATAAAACTGTGAAATATTTCCTTTCCTATCATTCCTGTTGTCTTTCACGCTACTATGCCTAAAGTGTTTTTGAAAACTTTTAGAATGGAAGAATTAAGTTTATGTTAATGTTATTTAGATGTATTTTTGGGGATTTTAGATATTTTAGAGAAGACACTTCTCCTGCCTATTTCATTTATTCACATTAATTTGGGCGGAGCAGTGCAAGTTAATGAAAATACATGAAACACATGATGTAAACAGCCGGATTACCCAAGGCTCATTTTCATCCAATGTCCCGCATTCACTCTCTCAGCACACTCTCATTCATACACATGCTTTTATTGGTAGAGGAAACCAGAGTACCTGGAGGAAACCTACGCAACCAAATCAATCAAATCAATTTATTTTTGTAAGGCCCAAAATCACAACAACAGTCGCCTCTGAGGGCCGAATCAACAATAACCACAGGTAGAAAATGCAAACTCCACACAGAAAGGCCCTGCACCACCTGGGAATCGATCCCAGGACCTTCTTCCTGTGAAGCGAGAGCACTAACTGCTCATTTTGCCCATTTTGTTTGTTTGTTTGTCTATTCGTTATTGGTGGTGGTTGGAGAGGCCACTCATTGATCATTGTGACTAGCCACATAAAGTGTTAGTTAGTCATAAATATTACTATGTACATCCTTGTATACTTTGTCCTCAGAATTCCAGATTGAAAGCAATTTGAGGCAAAAGTGAAGAATCTGCAACAATTTTCAATTTCCAATGTAGAAAGGTCAACTTTATCTGCTTTTCTATTACAAAGGATGACAAAAAAACATGATGGATTTTGATTTTGATTCGATAAATCCACCTTGATTTGTCGTATTTTGTGTCGTATTCTGAGGTCAATCCCAGTTTCTCCATTGAAATCACATTACGCTCCACTTTAGAATGTATCTGTTCACAAACGTTTAAAGGCTGTCCTCTTTTGTCCACTTGTCCCACTTTTGTCCAGTCGTGGAGCCAGAGTGTGACAAAAGCTCCGCCACCACCTACTTCTGGTACCGCCAGACGCTGAACACCACAAGCACGATCGCGGAGAGCGGCGGACTCAACGTGAAGATGACCCTGTCCCTGCTCGTGGCCTGGATCATCGTCTGTCTGGCCGTCATTAAAGGGATTGCCTCTTCCGGGAAGGTAGGAGGCTGCGAACACACAAATACAAATATATGACCTAGATCTGGAAGAGAGGTTTGTAATGAAATGCAACCTCATTTTTGGAGCGGATTAAATATATTGCACTTGTTATATTTTATGATGCGCTGAGACACGATTAAACAAAACTAGGCTGTATTAGTTTGCAGGACATTTGGCCAGTTTGTTGTTTTATGTTTGGCCAGGCAAATAATGACACAAAACTGCAATAATACTTTTATTTAGCTTTTTGTTTAATGAATATAAACTCATTAATGGGCGTTTACTTCCTATTTCATGCAACATTTTGAGGATTTTGTCCCATTCAAAATATACAATATATATAATTTGTCTTCATTCTGAAACCCATGGATATTATATTTTCAGTGGTGGATTATTAAAATGATTAAAATTACATGTACACAGCAAAAAAACATATGATCTAATTATGATGATTCTGATCCCTCTGATTACTCACATAAAAGAAACCCCAATTTGAGCGACTGTACCTCCTAAGAAAGCTCTGTAACATTGGGGTCAGTTCACAAATGATAGAATCTGTGTATAAATCCGTAGTGGAGAGCGTGTTTTTGTGAAACGTTTCACAACGTTTCACAAAAATTTTAATTTTTGATCTGCAGGTCACATGACCTGCAGATCAAAAATAAAATAAACTATATTGTCACCAAGATTAGAACCCCCTGAGCAGCTGTTCAGAGAGAGGACACCGAACAAAGAACATAGAGTCAGCGTCTCTCACATTCTGAAACTCTAACCCTAACCTGCAGTTTGAGCTTCTGCACTTTGGGAGGCGCCGTAGAGTTCCACTGGCAACAACGTCTGTTTTAAAACACCTTTTCTACCCTGAGCTGTGGATATTCTCAATGCAGCGGGAGTTGGAACATGTGAGCGGATGTTTGACAAAATGACAAAACTATAAACTTTAGAGAGTCATTTATTGTGGAGCTTTGTGAAAACAGTAACACATCAGACCAACCAGCCATGAAAGTTGAATTTGTATGCTATAAATAACTCTTTAAGCAGTATACTTAAACTGAATAAATTATAAAAATGGACCATATCACAATGTAACTTGCTTTGTTGTCCTTCTTTGTGTCTTCAGGTGATGTACTTCAGCTCGCTCTTCCCTTACGTGGTGCTGTTCTGTTTCCTGGTCCGAGGGCTGATGCTGAAAGGATCAGTGGACGGCATTGCCCACATGTTCACACCAAAAGTAAGACTCAACAATCCTCCAGTCTTCAATCAGCCTCACGTATAATTAATTTGATAACGTTAACATATTTTAAAACTGAGGTGTGACTTTGTGGTCCTCCACTGAGCTGTACACATATGTTCCCATTCTTCATCAGTCAGAACAAAATGACCCTCTCTTTCCCATTATTACATCAAATTGTATACATTCATGGTACTCTAAATGTTTCCCAGCTGGAGAAGATGTTGGAGCCTCAGGTGTGGAGAGAAGCAGCCACTCAAGTGTTCTTTGCCCTGGGTTTGGGGTTCGGAGGGGTCATCGCCTTCTCCAGTTACAACAAGATCGACAATAACTGCCATTTTGACGCGGTGCTCGTCTCCGTCATCAACTTCATGACCTCCATTTTGGCCACCCTCGTCGTGTTCGCTGTGCTGGGCTTCAAGGCTAACATCATGACTGAGAAGTGTGTGGCAGAGTAAGTTTTGCCTTTTCAAATTGTGTTCTGATGATACTTTTGTACTTTCAGTTTTTGTGACTGAAAAGTAAAAAGTACTTTCTGTATGGTTTAGGCATTATTCTTGAAGCACATTTAGGTCTCCAATGCTACACAGATCGGGCCTATAACTTGGCCTGGCACCTGGTGGTCTCACCCGTTTGTCCCCATGGAGACAATCACACATCAGTTTAATGCTATGCTGTGGAACATTTGAGTCTTATAAATGATTGTAAACTTACTACATTCTGCTTGTGCCCTGAAGGAATGCTGAAAAGTTGGTGGGATACCTGAACTCAAACGTGCTGAGCCATGACCTGATCCCTCCTCACATGAACCTGTCGCACCTGTCATGCTCAGACTACATGGACCTCTACAGCGTCATCAAGACTGTGAAGGAGGACGGCTTTGGGACACTGGGACTGGAGCCCTGTATCCTGGAGGACGAGCTCAACAAGGTCTCACTGCTCTTTTGGTTTTAATTTGTTTTGGCATAGCATTTAGGCTTTTTTTTTAGTTAAGTGTTTGGAATGGTTGTATGGCATATTTATGAATTCAGAAATCATTCGTAAAACGTATCATGCTTTATTTAATTTATTTTTGTAATTTTTTAGGTCCTTTTTAATGGTTGTATGGCATATTTATGAATTTAGAAATCTTTCATAAAACATAATATGCTTTATTTATTCTGTATTTTTCCAAGGTCCTTTTTAATTTTAGCAGGAAAAAAATCTGAGAATATATTTTGAAATCTAAAAAGTCTTAATTAGGTACACATCTTTTTTACTCAATATTTTATTAATTATTTATCAGCCAACATTTCGAGGACTTTCGACAATTCAAATTCTATCCAGCCAATATATGTTTGTTTTTGTTTTCAGCCCTGAAACCTTTCTCGATTGCTGGTACCTGATTCAAAGTGTTTATGAAAAGAGATCGTACTTGGAAAATCTGAACTATCGATAAACAGTAAACAATAATCATTACTTTTGTTTTACCTGCCATTTCCCTTGCCTGTTTTGAGCACCACAGTCCGTGCAGGGGACGGGTTTGGCCTTCATCGCCTTCACTGAAGCCATGACGCACTTCCCGGCCTCTCCGTTTTGGTCCGTCATGTTCTTCTTCATGCTCATTAACCTGGGACTGGGCAGTATGATCGGCACAATGACCGGCATCACCACTCCCATCCTCGACGCGTACAAGGTGCAGAAGGAGCTCCTCACAGGTAACAGTCTCGAAAAGTCTGACATAACTACGTAACATGGACGTGTAATAATAATATAATAGAATAAGATGGATCCATGGCCCTGGGATGAGTTGGCCACTGTCCAGGGTGTACTCCGCCTAAGGCCCGAAGTCACTGGGATAGGCTTCAGTCACCCGCGACCCCGAAAGGGAACAAGCGGTAGAAAATGGATGGATGGATGGAAGATGGATCCATGCTACGTAATTATCCAGTTCCCGAAGTCAGACCGTTCAACTCCCGAAACAATTAATAAAATAATATAGACATTTGCATAACTTTACCTTGATTGTCTTTTCTGATTCCTTGAAAAGATTTAAAGCCTTAATGTTGTGATGGGGGGAATTATATGAGGATATTTTGAGATATTTAGATGTTAGACATAAAAGTTAGCATTATAAATATTAAAATATAAAGAGACACTAAGAATAAAACAATAATAAATGCTTTTTTTCAGTATTGCTACTAACTTAATTAAGGAGGATATAATGCTTATGGCTCACTTTGGTCCATCTGTCCAGGGCAGCTACGGCTTTTAGCTTACCATCAAGCATGGAGTGAATTAACATTGCACACTATTGTAAAGCAATGTTGAGCATTTGGAAAAGCACTCCATTATTATTATAATATATTTTATATATCTCTCACCACGCACATTACTATAATCCTTTTGTCCCCCTCAGTTGGTTGCTGCATCGTGGCGTTCCTGTGCGGCCTCCTCTTTGTCCAGCGCTCAGGGAATTATTTTGTCACCATGTTTGACGACTACTCCGCCGGTCTGCCCCTCACTGTTGTGGTCATCTTAGAAAACCTGTCTGTGGCTTGGGTGTACGGCACCAAAAGGTAATGTGTTATTCAAATACAGAACTTGTAATAAGGTTCATTCAAAACCATTGAATATTTGGCACATTAATGAGAACAAAGCATTAGCAATATCCTATGGCCATTAAAGTGGTCTGTGAATGTAAGATACAAAGTCAATCATAACTGTCTTTTTGAGTAAGTCAAGGTAAGATATACTTAATTTGTCCTTTGCATTTGCCTCGTCCTTCAATGTTACTGGGGCAACTGTGGAGGAGCAGTGGGTGATGGTCTGTGATGTAACGTGTAAAATGTTAATGTGTCCCCTCCTGTAGGTTCATGCAGGACCTTGAGGACATGTTGGGCTTTCGTCCATGTCAGATCTATTTTTACCTGTGGAAATACGTGTCTCCTCTCTGCCTCATCGTCTTGGTCTCAGCGTCAATCATCGAAATGGCCATCAACCCTCCGGGATACAACGCGTGGGTCCAGGAGCTGGTCAGTTTTAGTCAGGTTTACTCAAAGATGCAATGTTTTAGGAATAAATTTAGTCAACTTGGTGTCTGTGTTTGGCGTTATGTGCATCATTGTTTTTGAGAACGACACAAATACAAGTAAATATGTGTTCTGCTCTACTTTATGAATTCATTGTTTATCTGGTTCTGTAGTTGAATATTTGATTTCTTATCAATACAAACCTGCACCACAAGGGGTCAGCAATGGCATAAGCAATTTTTAGATGGGTTTAAATAGATGGAAAAGATGAGGCGAGAGGTCTGTGCTAAGGTCTGGGGATTTCATTTGATTCATTCATTCATTTAATTACAGATCGGGAAAGTCTACACTCGACACTACACCTCGAATGGAAATGTGTGATTGTATTTGAAGATTGATTGTATTTGGCATTCTACAAACAGATGGTCACTTGTGTTATGTGTCCACAGGCCCAGGAGCGTTTCGAGAGCTACCCTCCCTGGGCGCTGGCCATGTGTTTCGCACTCATTGTCTTGGCCATGCTGCCTCTCCCGCTCGTCTTCATCGTTCGCCACTTCAACCTCATGTCGGACGGCTCCAACAAGCTCTCTGTGTCGTACCGCAGGAACATGATGAAGGACGTGTCCAACCTGGAGGAGCAGGACGAAGCTCGCTCCATCCTCAGGGCCAAACCGGGATCTGCCCCTCTGCCCAAAATCTACCTGACCCCAGCAGGGAACAGCAGTGTGGACCACAACGCACTGTCGCCCAGCAGCTGTTACGGGACGAGCTACCAAAACACCGCCATCAGCCCTACCACGCCCACCACACCCCTCACACCTCTCACCCCAGAGTCTGACTCCTGAGGCTTTAGTCCTACTGCACTCACAGTTGTAGTACTTACCTTCAAGCTACTGTAGGGGGCGATGTTCAGGGTTCTCAGTCCTGTCCACAGCAGCACACATGCTCCATTTAGATTTAAGATGAACAAAGCCATGTTTATATTTTGTTATTGCTCATAATCTGTTCACTGTAGCACATCGAGGTTGAATATATATAGAAATATTGATAGCACAGGTGGAAATGGCTGCAAAAAAAAAGGACAAGGATATAATATTTCAACACTTCTGCTGTTAATTTTATGTAATGTAATGTATTCATACTTGAACCTCAAAGACATTTACAGTACAGGAGTATTGTTGCACAGTCTCATGAATACTGTGAATATAGTCATTTTATAGAGAAGGGAGGACATGCAGTAAACTGCCAGAGACAGGATTCAAACTCACTACACTGCGGCTAGCTGCACATGTGCTGCCACCTTAACCACTCAACCACATCATTAAGAGGATATTTAAAATAAAATGGGGAAATTCTAATTGTCAATACTGCCCACCTCCAGAAGCACAGGGGTTTGTTTTTAAGTTGAATTGGGTGAGTGTGGCAACTTAGGGTTCACAACATTTGTGTTTGCAAAGCACAGACAACTGAAATGTTAAGTTTGCAACTTATTTGTATTCACGATAACATAATTTGTATAAATTCAAATCTGCGCAGACGCAATGACGTTCAGCACGAATGCAGTACTCACTAAGAAGAAATGTTGAAAAGAAAGAAAGTTATTAATCTTGCCTTAGAAAGATATGCGTGATATGCAAGCATCATCATTTTACACATACAAAAGCAAAAAAAAAAGTTTACTTGTTTGCTTAATGCAGTTTTAAGCAATTCTAAAATTACAAAAAGTACAAGATGTTACTGTGCAAACTCTGACGTCAGTCCACACATCATTTTTGGAGCAGAGAAGCACAAATAAAAATACAAAACATGAACCAATAAATCAATAAATATGAAAGTATAAAACAATATATCATAGCACACGTTTGTACAATTGTACAGTCCAAAAGTCCCATATCAAAAGAAACAACATAGAAGCCATAGGATCATGTTCTGTCAGCACAGCAAATGAGAAATAATAACTTCAATTATTTGGAGGAAAAATGACATTTAAAAAGTTCTACAATTTACCCTTTCAAAATATTGAGATAAAAATGGTATGAGAGTTTTGTTCCTGTAATATCGTACCTTGTGACCTTGTAATTGTTACATCTCTAGTTTTGAACAACAATTCAAGTGCAGTAATATTTTTTTATCTCCACATTTGAAGGCTATATTCTTTTATTGGTCTGTGTAACATATGAATCTGTACTTTGGGACATGTACATGTTATACTGTACAGACCTAGTGTATATATGTGTACACGTCTGATGTGTCCTTTTGCTGAACCTTGTCATGTCTATTTTTTATTTTAATTCAGCTGTAAAGTCTTTCAAGGACAGAAAGAATATTTTTCTCCTTCACGTTTATACACAGAGCTGCTGCGTTCTTTAATGCCCCCTCAGGACAATATTTTTGGGCAGACTTTTTGAAATATTGTACCTCTGTGTGCCACAATGTATTACTGACAACTTAAGCGTTGAAACATATTTTGCCAGGAGAACACATACATTGAATATTCAAATTTTATCATTAAATTAGTCCTCTACTCCATGGGCAGATGATTTGCACGCAATTAATGCAAATATTAAATTAGTTTAGCAGCTTATTTTTCCTCAAATTATGCAATTTAAAATGTGAACTCAATCTTGATTTAAATATTTTGCAAAACAAATTCAAAGTTTATTTTTTTTCATATGTAAAGCCATGTAGCTTGAGCTTGTTTATAATGAAAGAAAGTAAATTGTGTAAGAAATGTAAATACTACACTGTGTAAAGGTTAATTTGTTAATTTAAGTACAGTACATATGCACTCAGTTATTATCATTGTGAACGGAACACAAAGTAATATCGTCACTGTCAAGGCCTGTATATCAAGTCATGCAGTTTAAATGAATGTGAGATCATATCAGATATTGTTTATGATCTGATAAACTGTTACCGACATGGATGAAAACTATGGGATCAACATACATTGCCTGGCCAAAAAATTAAAAAAGTTGCCATTTAGTTTCAATTTAGCAAATACAGTAGGTAGAAGCCTCCTGCTGGAGAACTGCTGCAGGTGATCTTTCAGCTGCAACACAGCATTTAAAACACATGTAATGAAGTGAAACAACCATGTGGAAAGACAAATCCCGTGG
The DNA here is from genome assembly GCF_026437365.1 of Eucyclogobius newberryi. Taxonomy (NCBI): domain Eukaryota; kingdom Metazoa; phylum Chordata; class Actinopteri; order Gobiiformes; family Gobiidae; genus Eucyclogobius; species Eucyclogobius newberryi. The sequence continues at coordinate 23,823,284 of NW_027315823.1, forward strand.
TCATGGAAAATGTCAGTTTTAGTTGGCATCAAGCAGAGAAAACATCTAAGGAGAAACAGAAACTAATGTACTACAGATCTGAACCTCAGTGAGAGTGTTTGAGCTGGAGAAGACTTTGTGCAGTCGTCACTCTCTCACATCATCAAGACAAGATCAACTGGTGAAACACCCTGGATGGCAATACATATTTGGACATTGCTTATGTGGGACTTTTTGTGGCCAAGCAGTGTAATTTATACTGATAAGGATCCTTGTGTATAGATAGTTGAGTCATATGAGCTGGCGGTGAGGGGCCTCACAGAGCATTTTGTGGTTTATCCAGCATCAAGTTCAATTTATGCATCATTTGTAAATAAATCCTCAGTAGTAAATTTGTTTGGGACAAACTGCTTTTATAAATGACAAATTTGTAACAGTTTGTTCGGTAATGTATCAATATAAATAAATAATGTAAACTTACATTTGATTTGTCCACTGTAAAAGTCTTTGGCCAAAGAGCTGGTCCCTCTCGTCTTCACCGGAGTAATTCGTAAGGTCACAGATCTTTATACAACAGTTTTCTCCAACCCAAAATCCTGGATACAGTGGTTCCCTAAAGTCATCCTCCTTTGTGTAGAGAAACTTCATGGTGTCAGAAACCTCATAGAAGGACACTGTCCCCTCTCTGAACTTCAGATAAACCCCAATGCGCTTGTGTTCCGGGACAGAGGTGAGCTCTACACTCTCCCCTTTGTGACTCACAGAGTAACATTTAGAGGTACGGTCCAGGCTCCAGGACTTTTCGTTCCCACCAAACGCAGACTGTATAAGGCTCTTTCGGTCTATGGTCTTATAGGCCAGAGCAATCTCAGCTTGGCCCCCAGTAACTTCCACTTCATAGTAGCAGCGGTCGGCCTGCAGGCCCTCTCTGCACAGGATCTGTTTCCTGGTGAGGAAGCGTTCAGGGCAACGCACAGCAGGGCCCCGTGCAGATTTAGGAGACAACTTCACCTCTTTGAGGTTTCTGGACAGGAGCAGGTCCTTGTGAGCTGTACTGGGGTCCAATGTGAGATCGCACGCATCTGAAAAAGCCAAGTATGGAGGTAAACACGAGTTTTGATGGATTATACTGCCTTTACTTCTTCACTTACATTGTAAAAAGTCTGCCCTTGTTTTGAGGTTAAGAGACACGGTCCTGGTAACGTCATCAACATCTACAAGAAAGTCAATATCCAATATAATATTCTGCTTAAAATAATAACCCTGGTTGAAAGCAACAGCAAGATACAATATACTCTGACACTGATGAGCACTAACAAAGTTACAAACCAGAAGAGTCATCAAGTGGCTGCATGAGATCCACTGCTATTTCATCTGACTGCGTAAGATCTAAGAAGTTTGAATAATTGGTTACACAATGTATCATACATAATCTTAAATACTGTGTTAAAGTAAAAACCATGAGAGTCTGTGTCCGTTTGCTTATCATCATCATCATCATCATCAGCATCTGTCCCCAATACCAGAGGATTGACTCCCGGGGCTACATTGAAATGCGCAAATGTGATAATTTTATCAACATGTTTCATGTGAAAATTAAAGAGTTACAGAAGTACCACACCATTCTTTGTTATTGCAGTAAATCTTGTGAGGCAGAACTCTTCCAGATGATTCCCAAACGAATCAACAGAGTTTTGTAGCGATACAAAGGGCAGTTGAAGATGGTCTGTGAACTCTGTGAGGTCTTCCTTACAGTGCTGATGCACAGAGGGCCAGTGCTGTGAAAGGCGACTGAAGTTATTGGTCACTGGAAATGAGCTGTGTTTCAGTTACGTACCATGAGGAAGTGAACATCACTGTCAATGTGGGCCAGGCGGTCGATCTGTGAGCACCTCCTCTTCACCTCAGCCGTCCCCTGTGCCTGCACTGCACTAAGAGCTCCCCGCTCTAGGGCTTGAATATGCCCTCGAAGTGACATGTAGCAGGTCTGAAGCTGGTCAATGACCTTCGTCAGCACAGCTTCACAAAAATCCTCTGTTTCTCTTGCCTTCTCCTAAAGTTTAAGTAAAACTACAATCACCTCAGTGTCCCATTTACAATGGGCAGTGTCTGAGGAGCTCACCCGGACCAGGGCATTTGTACAGTCCTGACGCTGCAGTAGCTCCTGGCATCTCTTCTTTAGCCTCTTCAATTCATCCTTGAGAAAAAAAGCAGAAACATTTGCCATTGTTTGTGTGAACCACCCTTGGGCTACAATGTGTAAATAAAAGCACCAAAATATAATTATTTTCTGAATAACTTAAATGTTAAAAAGAAAATCCACACAATCTAGTCCGGACCTCTTTTTCAAGAATCCCTGGAGAACCCCTGAAAATCTTTCAGGTCCCGATCCCAAGATTAGGAATGACTGCTCTAATGTGTCCTTGTCATCAATGGCAGCATCTGCCAACACATGCCTCTATGCAGAGTAGAGAAGCCGGATGGACTCATTTGAATCAATATCCCAACTATCTCCCACACCACAGAGGGAATGTGCATGAAACAAGATCTAACAAATATCAAATATCAAAATTGTACTTCCTCAGGCTGCAAACATGGCCCATCAGAGCATGACCTTTAGTCCCCCTGCATATCTTGGACCACTGTCTTTAACGTCCAATAACCCATTTTGTTTGTAATCAGACACGACTCCTGGGATTTTATTCTTTGTACAAGTTTCTTTTCTAAAGAGCTGCCTTTATCATGAGATAATAAAATAATCTAATACAGTCATAAAGAGTTTGGCACACCTGTTTCATCCTGCGCTCCTCTCTCACCGGGCCAAAGGTGTGTCCAATGTGCTCAGTGGAGGCACATACAGCACAGATGACCTTCTCATCTGTGCAGCAAAAAGTGTTCAGGGGAGAGTCGTGTCTGGAGCACCGAGGAGATCCAACCTGTCCAAGCTCTCTCTTGTGTGTCTGGCTCTTCTCCATGCTTCCAATCAAAAGTCCTTTTACAACACAAAAGTGAGAGGCAACAAGGCGCGCTTTTAGTTTAGTTTCACTTCTTCTCCAATACAACAAAGGAAAGGGCGTGTCTTCAGCTGACTTGCATAACGGAAAACAAGTAGGTGTGTCCCATCGTTTAAACATGAATGCTCCATTTGCACTGTAGCTCACAAATGCAGAAGTGAACTGGAACTGATTATATTTTAGTAAAACCAGGGGGAGACGTTCAAGTCTAACCAGTTCTTCTCTGACCAAGATTTTAGAACATAAAATATCTGAGAAGCACAAGCGTGTTACTCATTCAGCGTTACTCACAGCTGAATCTACTTTACTCCTGATGAATCCCCAGCAACACCAGCACGCTGCAGAAACACTGTCGTGTGTTAAAACTTTTAGCCGAGCGAAGTAAGAATAAAAACATGTCAAATGTACAAGCAGGATCCCAATTTTCAGTTTTATTAAAGTATTTACGGTAAAACAGCCATGATGAAGCCTTGATAAATAAGTTGTGCAACTTGCAGTTCTCAAATGTATACTTTCTGTGCAATAATGATAGAAATGTTTATTAAACCCCCTTACTTTAGTGTCTGGATGTAAAAATGAAGATACTTAAGAGTTGCGTTCAAGTCTGTAGGTTTAAGGTTATTGGTCAAGTTCAAGCTCCCTTGTGGTCCCAAAAAACATTATGTAGACAATATTTAAAAAAGGTAAATTTCTGAGTTGTAGACTACACATACAAATGTATTCCTGATAAACCGTAAGAGAAAACATTTATGCTGATAACCGCCTAAAGATAGAAGCCTTGCTGTTAATGGTTTCTGAACAAAATAACTTTACACAAACTGTAAAGTTGAATGTACAACACACTGTACCACAAAACATTGAAGGCAGCATTTAAATCATTTGAGGCGACATCCTTGAAGTCTGTTTGTCTGAAAGAAAAGACAATTGTCACTGAAGCAGTTCCTCCCATGAAATGGGTTTAGAGAAAACCTCTCGTTCGAGCCAAAGGTCGTAGTTCATTTGAAAGTCCTCAGGCAGGTCAACACGCTGCCCCAGGACGCTCTGCAGACAGTTGTCAACAGGCAGAAAGTCTGGGTTAATGTGGCTCTTATCGTAGCGCCGACTGTTGAATCGCTCGATGTTGGCCCTCAGCGCACACTCTTCAGCCTGGAAGTCCCAAGGCCGAGCATCCAGATCTGAAACAAAAAGACATAAAGTAGCGCTTAATGTTTTTGACACATTTATGAAAACTATATTTATGGTATTTCTCTCACCATTTCCATAGGCCCAGTCATCGTTCAGGCGATGACGGACTTTCTGGTAAATGGCAGACATTGTCTTCATGTTGCTCTTTCTCCACTGGCGCCCCAGATATTTAGTTTGCACTTTAAGCAGCTTCAGAACATATAGCTGCATCATGGCCTGCTTAACCTTCAGCGCCCTCTTCAGGATGGGAGCGGACTTGAACACAACCAGCATCTGGGAAATAAATAATTTTAAAAAGCACATATAGGGTTAAAAGGTTATTTTAGATTTAAAAAACATTACACATTTTAAAACATTGTTACCATTGTTCTGGAGTGCTTCCATTTGGTCAGTTTATTCAATATCCTTAAGAGATTGATGCAGGAGAACAAATTCCTCCAACAAAACTGATTGTTGTCTCCAGCTTCCTGTAAAAAGCAAATACATGTAGCAAATATTTTTACTTATGTATTATTACTGTTGAAAAAATACATTTTAGTATATTGATTTAAAAGAACATACCAAACTTTCAGCGGTTAACTCTGGGAGCTCATGCACCACACAGTACGGAAAGTCAAGAACTGATATGCTGAAAATAAGCACAATAGTCAGAGTCTTGTGCAGTCATAAACATGCATATGAATAACTATTACTGTTCTGGATGAGCAAGTGAGTAAACAACTACAAATGTTTGTCACTAGGCATAACATCTTCAGCCACAACTAGCTGGATTTTGGTCATGTCATAAAACAGTCACAGTTTCACACATTTATAACAGTCAACAACTGTTATAAATGACATTTCAAATAACTTTCATTGCAGAGAGCATTGTGTGCAGATTTATTGAGGCGTTTGACACGGTGGACCCTGGAGTATCACTAGAACGGTCTTCTAGAGATCTTGATCTTATGTCAGCTGGTTGACAAATTATTTAAAATAGGAAGTTGTTTTGAATAGTGTAGGATCAGAAGTGCTTGATATTACTAAGGTTGTTCCACAGGGGTACATTTTCAGACCTTGTCTTTTTACGTCATACTATATAAACAATATGCCAAAAAAGTGTTTTAAATTTGCACTAAAACTAAGTGGATGTTGTTCAAGGTTGCGTAAATTTACAGTCCCGCTAGTTATTCATACGCTTGAAATAAATTTTATTTAAATGATCAGCTTCTACAAGTGTCTGGGTATTTGGCTTGACACTAGACTCTTAATATCCATGTGGAATACCTTGCCAAGAAGCTGAGGGGCATTATCACAGCGCCTTGAGCTTTATAAGTGGTGACAGGTATCTCACACACCATTGAATCTTGTATCAAAAGCGAGGCCCTTTAGTTTGGTTTGCAGAGAGCAACATTGCCTAATGTTTATTAATAAGGCCATACTGTATGTGGGCGACATTATTACATTTATCCTTGCTCCTAAATGTTATTTGCATGAACTATCGTTACTAACTATGTACATGAACTATGTACATCAGATTGTCAGTTCCTTGGGTTAGCCAAGGACTTCCCTCAGCTTTTATGCTTAAGAAAAATGTTGTTAAAATGGTATATGTTTTTGTTTAATTTCTTGTTTTTATTTTTGCACACTTGAAAATGAGAGCTTTCCCTCAGTGTATTACGGAAACAAAAGATGTTTTTTCTACCTGTTCTTGGCTGTGATGTATGACATGATGTTCTGGTTGAAAAACTTCAAAATAAGTGGAATGCAGTTGGCAAATACAAGGTGCTGAGCCATGTACTCAAACTGCCAGAAAAACAAAACAAAAAACATTTTAGCACAATACAAGAAAATCTCACTGTAATACACATTTATTACTTATAATAAACTCATCAAACGAGTCCATACCTGATAAATGTGGTTGAGTTTGAAGTGTTTGAGGAGTAGTAAAAGAATGGCAGAAATTGCTTTCACAATAATTTCTTTGTGTCGGTTAACGTCCACGCCCAACTTCATACTCTGCAACACTGTGGTTCTGTTTTTGTCAGGGAGAGAGCCATTTTTAAGCATAAATGTTAGAAAAAAATATACACATAATATACACTATCAAGGCGTATACATATTTAGTAAGCCATTTTTTTTCTCATCTGAAGTCCAAACTTACGGCATTTCCTCTGGCAACACGTCAGCCAGGATGTTTATCGAGTCAGTCTTTGCTTTTGACGTAGGAGCCGCAGCGAGCAAAATCTTCAGCAAAGCAATCTGGGATTCACAAACATCAGATTATTATTAGACAGTAAGCAACAATAATGTATTACATTTATTATAGAAGGAAAACACAAACCATATACTGAGGCAGACTGGGCAGAATACCCTGATACAGCAATTCGGTTGCACACATTTCTATCTCCTCTTCGCCCTACAATAATAATGGTACATAAAAAATATATCACAGAAGATAATAATAATTTATGCAGTTTGAAGGACATAAAATTCTACTTACACCAGAGAGAGGCGTTTTCTGAAATTCTTCCTCCTTTATAGTCTGGATTTCAGCAATAGATACATACTTGTGCTGGAAATAAAAGATGTAAATTATAAATTAACTTGTTTAATATAAATGTCTCAATAGTAGAGATACAATAATGCAATACATTACCTGCTTTAGAGTCCTAATGCTTTCATGAATTGGCCGCGGCAATCCAACAACTGTGTCAGTGTCACTGAACAAACACATTTTTAAAAATTATTATTTTATCAATCTCATCAAGTGGACAGAATTCTGCTTATATTCTTTCAATATAACTTACTTTCCAAGAGTATAACCAATGAATTTACTTCTACTTGATTCCAGGAAATTTTCAATGTCTTTTTCCCTGCCGAAGTAGAAAACATGCCCTTTTAAATTCAATTATTGTAAACAGAAACTAGCAAAAGTTCAGTTTTATTATCAGTACCTGACTTTGGGAGCCCAGGGCAGGCCTTTTGGGAAAGACACTCGCTCTGATGGAGGGTGAGGGATAGGTGGAGGCATCACTTCGTCTCGCTCTATTGGAAACGTTTCTGTCTCGATAGAGTTATCATTGTCATCGTTGTCCTCCTCATCCTCACGAGCGTCGTCCGCTTTATAAGGGTCCTTCTCATTGAATGCATCCAGATTGTCCTGTTTGATTAGGGCCTGGAAAACAAGAGATAAGATGAACAATAAGGCAATTTATAGCACAGATATTGCCACAACAACACAGTATATTCAGGGTAGATCCAAGTTTGGTCGAGTGAAATCTAAGACCTTTTAGCCTTACTTTTTAGATGCTGCTACAATTCAAATACCAAGCAAAAGAACTAGCTTTGACTATTTTCTACTTTTTACTTACTACTGATAAAATAAGAATGTGACTTTTGTTCTTTTTTCTAATTTTCTAAATATTCTAATACAATATTATAATCTAACTTGAGTGAGTAGAAACATTTATAAAACGTAAAATATGAAAAACATATTCATGTCATATGGCAAAAACATGAACCAAGAAAATCTAAGACCATTATAGTTTAGATTTTAATTAATTAATGTATTAGTTCATTGTAGGATTTATTGCTTTCAATGCCTTATATTTGGCACTATCACGCGTAATACGTTAATGCTTTTAAATAGGGATGTCCCGATTAGGTTTTTTTGGCCCCGATCCGATTCCGAGTCATCTGATTTTGAGTATGTGCCGATACCGAGTCCCGATACGATACTTTTGTAACACATTAAAAAATGCACAAATGCAACATAAACAGGTTGTCCCCAGTTTTTATTCTATTTTTTTAACACTTAAACAGTGCACCTTTCTTTGAGGTAGCTTGAATAAAAAATGATAGTGCAAAATTTGAATTAAATAAAAATAGCGGCTCAACTTAAAATACCCAGTAGGCATGTAAACAAATAAGCAAAGTGTGTATTAAATGAAGTGCAACAGTGTTATAAAGTAAGGCCAGTAATGTGCTTTTCAGAATTGCACTCTTAATTCTCTTCTGGCTTAAATAATAAAATGTATATTTTTCTTGATGAAATCCGTCTGAATCCGCCTGAATCCGTCGAGAGTAAGCCACAGCCGAGTATTCTTCCTCGCAGTAGCCGTAGTGTCTATCATGCCATGTTGGGAAAGCAAGTCCTCATGTACGCAGAGTTGGCAAGAACGCGCGAGCACTCCACACTCCGCACCCCCATAGCTTTCTTCATATTAGCAGTGTTGTTGCGCAAAATTACGACCCGTTGCTTGTCGATGCCCCAGTTGAGCATTTTTTCTTCATTTTTCTTAATCTGTTTGATGCGCTCTCCTGTGTGGGATCCGTGAAATTCCCTGGACATGCAGGGTTGCACGGCGTAAAACAAAACTAGAGTTTACTGCCGTAAAGTGTGGGCTTTACGTAGAGCTGGGTTAAAATAATCGATTTTCCGATTATCGATTCGTACGTCCAAAGATCGATTTTTTTTTTTTTTAATTAAAATTCTTTTCTACATTTCCCTCAGTGAACTTCAATCTACCTTCAAGAAAGATAATTCAGGACTCCTGGATTATCTTTCTTTCTTACCTTTCTAAGGTAGATTGACCCTTAACCTTTTCATCAGTCTTCCAGCCATCAGTAACTACCAATACTTTAATATTTGCTGTTTAATATTGATATAATACTAGTTTTAATATGTTGCTTCTCTACAGTCATGAAGTGAAGGAAACGGTTCAAATACATTTTTCATTTTTAGTAACATTAACCCCCGGATCGAATCAAAATCGGAGCGGAAATCAGATCGAAATCGGAGCGAATCGGATGGGATCTGAGAAATCGGAAAAAGATCGATTTTGAAACGTAAAAATCGGAATCGAATCTTGAAATTTGAATCGAAACCCAGCTCCTTTACGGCAGTAAAATGTTGTGATCCATTCATGTGTTATACGGAGGTGAGAGACTAATAAGCTTAAAATGTATAGCGCTGCTCAAACTAATAAGAGTCAAATTTATATCTGATCACTGATTGGGATGCAACATCCGATTTTGATCAAGTCTGAAACCACGTGATCGGGCCCAATTTCCGATCACGTGATCGGATCGGGACACCCCTACTTATAAAAGGCCCCATACCCTGATATTGTTTATCTTATAATTAAGTTCATGTAGTTATGTTATACTTTATGTAACGTTTTGAAAACATGCTTTTTAATGTACTTACTTTGTGCTCCCGTCGCGCCCGTTTCTGCTGCTGTTCAATGAGGTCAGACGCAGAGGCCGGGGGAGACGCTGCCCTCATGCTGCGGACCACCCGAATACTGTCTTCAGGAAGAGGAGGGAGGCCCGACTGCTGCCGCCTCTCGACCTTCAAGCTTTGGAGCTGCTCAAAACCTCCCAGAGTGAACTAAAAATAAGGCAGATGTTGATATAATTTACGTCTGTTAAAGCTGAGAATAAATAACAAATGTACAACTCACCAGTATGCTTTTCCACAACAGCAACAACACTTTTTTCATTGGAAAGTGAGGGGCATGTCCACTGCAAAACTTGGTGACCATGCCAAAAAGCGTCACTGAAATTGGCTCATTGTTGAAAAGAGGAGATCCTAAAAGACATTAGTTATGTGAACGAATGTCTGAAAGAAACTTTACAAGTGTGTAAAAAAAATTCCAAGTAATATTTACCCAATTCTGATCTAAAGGTTTCTCTGATAACTCTCCATTCAGGTTTATCAGCTGGATCGTCCTGTTGAATTGTCTCCACCATTAAGTACATGATGTTCAACAGCACCCTCAGATCAGTGCTGTCTGCCAAGGAGATCGCAGGCTTCCTCACAGCACTAGAACAAGCTGCACTATTACTGCACAAATAGAATTATAATTGAAGCATGTAGACATATTATGCAAAATCAACTTGGTCAGTGCTGCACTTTATTATGACATGTAGATCAATGTTCAAAATTTGAACTAATGATGCACAAGAGTCATAGATTACAACTGTATATAAAAACCTACTCTATTTCCATATTGAGCAGTTCAACCAGGGCAGAAAAGGTTCCAACATCCAACAATAGAAAGATGTTATATCTCATCCAGTGTTGCACCTCCACTTCACAGGTGCACTCTCCAAAGGTTCCTAAAGAAACACAGATTCGAAACAAAATAGTTCAAATTAAATCATATATTTTGTAAATATCAATATATGAAAGTGTAATGAACACACCTTGAGCCATATAAAGAATAGCTCGGGCAACTTTGAGCCTCTTCTCTCGAGCGATTACCTCCAGACCATCCAGTAATCGCATAGCATGAGCTCTGTGCTGTGCAGCATCCAGCTCAGTCCACTTATTTTCAGACACTGGGTGAAAGAATACAAAAAGCTAACTAGTGAGACTTGATGATATAGGCCATGTCAGTGACTCTAAAAATGTCCGCTCCTTGTATCATCTAAGATAAGATAAGATAAGATATTCCTTTATTGTCCCACATGGGGAAATTTCATTGGTGCAACGCAGGTAGATACAGAGGTAGATACAGAAGAACAGATCACTTATAGGAAGTCTGAAAAACACTTTCAGTAGAAGAAGATCTCCTATAAATAAATAAAAACTCCCATAGACAAATAAATAAATAAATAAATAAATACCATTGCATGTGATCCCGACAGTAATTGCACATGAATATGTGTCACGACAGCACATAGATTGCACATGAATTTCACAGTAATTGCACATGAATTCCAACAGCAATTGCACATATGACAGAATTGCACATCAGTATTAGGTTAGGTCAGTATTGCGAGTGTTCAGTACTAACAGTTTTTGTTATAAAGTCTGACAGCAGCAGGAAGGAAAGACCTACGGAACCTTTCCTTCACACATCGAGGGTGGATCAGTCTCTCACTGAAGCTGCTCTCCAGAGCGGAGAGAGTGTCCTGCAGGGGGTGACACTCATGGTCCAGCATAGATGTGAATCTAGCCAGGACCCTCCTGTCCCCCACCTCCTGCACCGAGTCCAGAGCACAGCCCAGGACGGAGCTGGACTTCTTGATGACTCTGTCCAGCCTCTTCCTCTCCCTCTCTGTGATGCTGCTGCTCCAGCAGGCCACACCATACAGGAGCTGATGCCACCACAGAGTCGTAGAAGGTCTTCAGGAGAATATGGCTTTCAGAGTACCACCAGATTTGAAACCGGTCAAACCAGGACTATTTCAGGTTTTATATTAGTGCTGAATCAGGTCAAAAATATGACTACACTGACTAAATTAGATTTAAACCAAGACTACATTTAGCTGTTGGAGCATGTGTTGGAGATAAATAACTCTAAATTAAACAAGCAGTAGACCAACAGAAGACCACTGGAATTAACTGGTGTATCACTGGGCTTTGTGATTGGTTTAAAATAAACATGTGCATTTCTTACCATGTTCTCTGAATTCTTCTTCAAAACACTTTCGGTTCAATGAAAACTCTGGGCCTTCAGTGTAACTGTAGAGCTCTGTGAAAAACCACAAGTGAGTTCAGATATGAAAACGAAACAGAATAAAGACTGTATTTAAAGGCAAGCACACCTGATAGCTCCGCTGCCCACTTGTCTGTGTCGGAGTAGTCAAACTCAAAGTCCGGGGATTCAGAGAAACCCTGTGAAAAAAACCCTGTGTCATTTACATATAGACAGGAATGGTATGATGCTTAAATCGTACAAAATGAAGGGCAAGATTTTGAGTGATCAAATAGAGTAAGATATTACAACCCTGAAATCAAGAACATCCAAAAGTATTGATTTCTTAGCGAGAGTGCGAGAGTTAAAAAAAATAAAGTAATATTAAGCCTGTAAATCCCATTCTCTATTTGAGTGAGATGAGGGCCCTAAATGGCTGTGCAGGAAAACCAACAGAGGAACATACAACAGCCACGTTTTAAAAGTGTAACAATGGTAGATGAAAAGGCACACAAGTAGAATACCCAAACAAAGAGGTATTTGTTAATCAAAACAATATTTTTATCCACTTTTCAACAGGTCGTCAGATTCGTACCAGGCCGATGTTAGCTTCCTTAGTTAGAATCAAGCTAAACAACTTAACTTCATCTCAGTAGTTAAGGTTTCAATCATTAAAAGCACACACTATTAGATCGTTTCATAATACAGCAGCTGACTTAAAACTACAAGACAATAAAGGCCATCAAAACACGTTGTAAACATAAGAATGAAAATGAAGTTGTGCTAGCACTAGCCAAAGCTCCGACTGTAGCTAATATCACTGCTAGCTCTTTGCGTAACATCACAAAAGGAGCCCAGTGGATGCGTTTATTACCTCCGAGTCTTTTCTTAGATTGCGAGTGAATTCTCCTCTGCTTTTATTGGGAATCATTGCTCTCTGTTTGTTTACAGCCGCCGCTCCTCCGCCGTTTCCCCCGACGTCCATAATCCTCAGGACAAGGTCTTCTCGCGAGAATCGGCGAGAATCAGCTGTTGTCAAGCGCTCTGATTTTTGTGTCTGTTTCCTTTCCTTTTTTCTTTGATTTGAATCTGTATTTGTGTTTCAACGTTCTGTTTCAGTTATTATTTTTGATTGTTTTAGATAGTATTTAGATAGTTTTACATAATGGGAAGTTGAAGGTTGTGAAGACATTTTGAAAGTAAAAAAACTTACAGGAAGCAGAGCTGAGTTATGAAACGGAATCCCTTTGTGTCATCACTATGCGATGTGTCGTTGAAAATACATCCATGGAAAATACAGACAATTTACACACAACGGGCACATTTTCCTTATCCTAACTTTACAAGGATATTTATCCTTGTTTAAAATATGGTTGTCATATTAGCTGCCCATGTCCAACTAGGAAGTACAATTAACTGTAGGTAAAATGTGTAGTCAAATCTTATACATAATCATGTTCATGAAGTCATAATGAAATGTGCAGTCAAACCCGTCATATGCACTTTAATCTGGAAATTGTCCCTGCATTCTATCTATATTTCAGGCTTTGTTCACACATGTCCTTCCCTAGAATTGACAATCTACCAGGGAAATTCAGGGAAATTTAAATCTGACAAATTAAAAATATAGGGAATTCAGTTCTAGCTTCACTCACATGAAAAAGCCCAGTATGTGTGAAGGGGGCTAAGAATTGATTGGAACTCATGACAGAAATTCAAAGCTGTCACAGATTTGTTTAACTGTAAATATTGTCATGACATGAGCTTTTGGGTACAAGCGGATACATGCAGTCGAAATGAGTTTCCTCCGCCGGGTGGGCGCTCCCTTAGAGATAGGGTGAGGAGCTCGGCCACACGGGGGGAGCTCGGAGTAGAGCCGCTGCTCCTCCATGTCGAGAGGAGCCAGCTGAGGTGGCTCGGGCATCTGTTTCGGGCATGTCCCACCGGGAAGAGGTCCCGGGGAAGACCAGGACACGCTGGAGGGACTATGTCTCTCGACTGGCCTGGGAACGCCTCGGGATCCCCCCGGAGGAGTTAGAGGAAGTGTCTGGGGAGTGGGAAGTCTGGGAGTCCCTGCTCAGACTGCTGCCGCCGCGACCCGGCCCCAGATAAAACGGTAGAAGATGGATGGATGTAAATATTGTGCGCTGTAAGTATTGTCCTTATTGTGCTGTTTTTTTATGTCCCATTCAAATAACATGAATAAATAAACATACAAGTAAAATATTTTATCAAGGGTTTATTGAGGAATACAAGCAACAGAACATGTAAGAGTACGGTATATTGCATTGACACGAAACTTAAAGCCAGACAGTGTGCAACTTCTTTATCACAGTGGTGTTTCTAATATGGCATCAGTCCATACATAATATTAATAATAACACATTCATAAGTTTTTATCAATATGAACTCACTAAATTTAAACGTAAACCGGATTGAAGCTTGTTACAGTAAATCTATTTTCAAAAGGAAATGCATAAGTCCGGAATACTTGTACATGGTAGGCCTATAATACTCAAAACATTCCACTGTCAAGGTCTTGAACACTGGACGAGAGGTAACTGAATTATTGTCTCTGCATAGCTACCGGTGTATATTGCAGTGTAGTATTTCATGTAAGTAAATAACAGGATTTTAAAGAGTCACTGAGAGTCACAAGGCACCGTCTCCTGACCAGATACCATGATTACAGCGAGGTTTTCATCTCATGGCTGTGATTTATGCGTTAGCACTTTCAAGTAGCAAACGTCATAATGATAACAGTAATGTAAAATGAAATGACACTGAATGCCCTGTGAGGCCCTAAATTGTATTACAGGCGAATATATATTGATTAACACGGATATTAACTGTACTTGTGCAGGTTGCGATAAGAGCTTGAATCATTTGAATTAAACTTATATTCATAGGACAACCAAAATATATGAATTGAATTAAAGTCATTGGTGCTTGATTGGTACTGACAATTGATTGGTAATATATGTTCAATGTGAGGAAGCAATGGAAACCAACACATCTCAGTGAAGCGTGTGTTTTAAAGGGATATTTCTTCTTTTGCATTTCTACTTCTACTTCTACTTCTATACTCTAGTCTGTACCCATTCTTAAATCGAGGATCAGTCAAAAACACTTATGTCTTATTTAAAACATTGGATGGAATGTAATGAATGCCTAACACCAAACATCACTCCTTAAAGACACAGAAAGTTATATGTATTTTTTGCTTATTCATGTAAGTTACCTAATAATAAACAGACAACTACTGCCAGTGTAGGGCATATAATGACAATAATGTTCAACAACTAAAAGGAAACTGAATAGTATTCCCATTAGACAAATTTAGATTGACTTATCTCCTAACCATGTCCATTTTTCCTAACACATTTTATGCTCACTTAATCAAGTACAATTTAAAACAAAGGCTAAAGGTTTAAATAATTTGGTGCATCTTTCTCTCCCTTATTTTTGGCACAGTTCATTGACTTTTATCAAATATATTAATTATAAAGATATTTTGTATCTAAAACTAAAGTTACAGGAAAGAACATTTTAAATAAACCAGGTATTCAGAATATATACAAGTTATGGCCCAATCCTTTTTCAATGTGCAGTGCCTCTTCAAATTAGTACCTGTAAGCATAATAAATATGTAAGTTAGCTCAGTTCACATGGAAAGCATCATTTGAATGTTGGTACCTGTAGTAGTTTGGTTTGAACGGGCCGTTTTTGTTCAGGCCGAGGTATTTAGCCTGGTCATCAGACAGCTCCGTGAGGTGGGCATCAAATGTAGCAAGATGCAAACTGGCAACGTACTCATCTGAAACAGAAATTAGATGTCTGTATACACTACCGGTATATATACTAAAGAGTAAGTTATAAATAGATTTTCAATAACGCAAGTGGTTTTCCCTTACCCATCTTCTTGGGAAGCAAGTACACGTCCTGCTTGTAGCGTCCCTCTGGAGCGTTGTACAGCTCTATAAGTGCCAGGGCCTGAAATAGACCACATGCACTATCAATGTGGGTCATGTAGTGTATTTTAGACCCAGTTACAATGCTAAACACAGAGCTTCAAAACTAACAGCAAAAGCCTTTTATAAATCACAAACATTCATAATATATCTGGATTATAGGGCATCTCCATACTGGCACCACAAACAGACATAGACCAGGACTAAGTCTATGTCTTAGTTTTCAAACTTCCTATACATGCAATGGTATTTATGTATTTATTTATTTGTCTATGGGAGTTTTTGTAGGAGGAGATCTTCTACTGAAAGTGTTTTTCAGACTTCCTATAAGTGATCTGTTCTTTTCTTCTATATCTAAGCCAGGACTAAGCCAGGACTAAGCCAGGACTAAGCCAGGACTAAGCCAGGACTAAGCCAGGACTAAGCCAGGACTTAGCCAGGACTTAGCCCGGACTTAGCCCGGACTTAGCCAGGACTTAGCCAGGACTTAAAGATAAGATAATCCTTTATTGTCCCACATGGGGAAATTTCATTGTTGCAACGCAGGAAGATACAGAGGCGGATACAGAAGAAAAGAACAGATCACTTATAGGAAGTCTGAAAAACACTTTCAGTAGAAGATCTCCTCCTACAAAAACTCCCATAGACAAATAAATAAATACATAAATACCATTGCATGTGATCACGACAGTAATTGCACATGAATATGTGTCACGACGGCACATGGATTGCACATGAATCACAACAGTAATTGCACATATGACGGAATTGCACATGGTTAGGTCAGTATTGCGAGTGTTCAGGACTAATAGTGTTTGTTATAAAGTCTGACAGCAGCAGCCAGGACTTAGCCAGGACTTAGCCAGGACTTAGCCAGGACTTAGCCAGGACTTAGCCAGGACTTAGCCAGGACTTAGCCAGGACTTAGCCAGGACTTAGCCAGGACTTAGCCAGGACTTAGCCAGGACTTAGCCAGGACTTAGCCAGGACTTAGCCAGGACTTAGCCAGGACTTAGCCAGGACTTAGCCAGGACTTAGCCAGGACTTAGCCAGGACTTAGCCAGGACTTAGCCAGGACTTAGCCAGGACTTAGCCAGGACTAGACCAGGACTAAACCAGGACCACCATTTATGCAGTGTAGCGGGCAGTGATAGACGAGACTTACTTGAGTTGTGGCTGTGATGGAAAGAACAAAAGTAGGAACAGTGGAGCAGCTGAGGTTTAGAAGACGACCCTATGAAAAATACATAAATAGAGCAACGACAAGTTCAAGACATGTTCAAGTCAATTAGGTTGATTATTGATGTTGTTGTTGTTGTCATTACCTCTGCAAGCAGAATAACTCTCTTCCCATCAGGCCAAATTACATGATCGACTTGCGGACGCACTCTCTCCCAGGTCAACTCTGGCGTTCGAAGACTTGTCTAAATCATTTACATTTTAGTGAATACAGTTTATGACATACTTGAATAGTTAAATTGTTAAATATTTGGTTTGTGAATCCCAATAATTGCTTTTAACGTTTCAAGCCCTTTGTCTCACCACATCAATCTCAGTGTTGGAGTGTCCCATGTTACACACAATAGAGCCATTTTTCATTCGGTCCAGTTGGTCTCTAGTCACCACATTTTTATTACCTGGAGAAAGAATGACCATCAAGTAAAATGCATTTATAGGTAGCATACCAAACGAGAGCTAGTTTCTATGCCTTTGTGTCTTATTTACCAGTGCACGTTATGATCACATCCGCGTGACGAATAATTTCATTCAACTTGACCACTCTGAACCCAT
The DNA here is from genome assembly GCF_026437365.1 of Eucyclogobius newberryi. Lineage (NCBI taxonomy): Eukaryota > Metazoa > Chordata > Actinopteri > Gobiiformes > Gobiidae > Eucyclogobius > Eucyclogobius newberryi. Next base: position 23,840,633 of record NW_027315823.1, read on the forward strand.
CCATGCTGTTTGACAAACAAAAGAATGTTGTTGTATATGTTAGTGCTTTGTCAATATTCAGTGCATTAGATATCGACAGGTTTCCATGGATATCACACTTACCAGCCCTGCAGGGCACAGATGGGATCAATCTCAGTCACATACACAATGGCTCCCAAAGCTTTCAAAGCAGCACAACATCCTTTTCCAACCTGCAAACAGCAAATAAAAAAAACTTAGCCGTGTACAGATGCTGTTATGAAATCCATCTACGGTGCGTTCACACTTGCGCACATAAAAATTGTCACTAAACCTGGACTTGAACAGGATCAAACCAAGTCTATATAAGACGAAACTAGGCTCAAACCAGGGCCTAACCAGGGCAAGTGTGAACACACCATAACATGCAATATGAAATTATGGGATTATTTACCTCCCCATACCCACACACTACCACCTGCTTTCCACCGAACATGACATCTGTGGTTCTCTTCAAGCTAAGGAAAAAATTAAATTGTGAAAACATTGTTACAGTGTATGAATTTGGCCTATCCATGGGTTTCCAAATTATAAGATAAGATAAGATAATCCTTTGGAAATTTCATGAGAAATTAGATAGAAAACTAGAGATGAACAATTTAAAGTAATATATCTTAATAATGGGGAAAAGGTCCTCAAATAGGAAGCTGGAAACCCATGAATATCTGTGAATATTGTAAATGCACAGCAATTAAAAAAAATGACTTTATCACACAGATGCTCTTTATGTTCTGAAACTTTGTGATAATGACAAAACATCCTGATTTATAATATCCTATCAATCAATACAAAACTGACAAAGACATTATTAGCAACTCACTGGTAATAATTAACAATCTGACGTTATATTTAGCTGAATGTGATATGGCTTTCAAGAAGACGTTAGATGGAACACAAAATCAAGGCCAGGTTCAATAAACATACCGGTAGTGACAAAAGACTGCCTGCCCTGATGCTTTATGTAATCAAGAGTTTATGCAATCAAACGCACAAAACTTTTGATGTAGTAAAACCATAAGACTTAGACACATCGATTAGCAGCAATTTGTCTGAGGGAGTCTGGTACACAAGTATTTAGGATAGTAAAAACTCCATGCCTACCCATCCAGAATTGACTCTCTGCAGCAATAGAGGTTATCAAATTTCTGTTTGGTCACTGAATCATTTACATTCATTGCTGGCACACACAGTTTCCCAGCTTTAGACAACTGATACAGCCTGGAAAGAAGAGAACAAGTGCATGAGTGATAAAGGCTTCTGAGTGTGAGTTTTAAAACGCCATTCTTTACCTGTGAACCCCAGTGACACTTTCTTCCACGATGCCCCTGATTTTCTTGAATACATTCGGATACTTCTTGTACATCCAGTGTGTCAAGTCACCTCCATCGTCAAGGATCTAAGAAGCCACAATCACAAGTTGTAAAATGTGTGACTTTATCTAAAGTTAATGTGATTCTATATGTAATCTACCATATTTGGTTGCCACCCCTCTGTGTTGACACAACGGTCAATGCACCACCAAAAGTCATCCTCGGACTCCCCTTTCCAGGCAAATACAGCTACACCTGAAACATAATAGCAAAAACCACAATCAAAGGACATACTATAGTGCCCAGACTGCATAAGTCCTAGCTAACAATCAGTACAAGCACTCGTTAAGTGTTGAACTTGTGTAACAAACATTCAGTAGCAGCTCACCAGACTCTGCTAGAGCAGCAGCCACTTCGTTCTGAGTGGAGTAGATGTTACATGCAGTCCAGCGACACTGAGCTCCAAGAGCCACAAGAGTCTCAATCAGCACCTGAAGTAAATGTAATGGATAACTTAAGTAACTCAATGTGAAGTTTGTGAACTATGATATTGTTCAAAAACTGTCGTGAAAAGTGGTCTTTAAAAGTATAAGTTGTTTAGATGTCAAGTTAAAGATGAGATCTTACTGCCGTCTGTGCAGTGATGTGAGTGCAGCCCACGATTTTGGCACCTGCCAATGGTTTCTCACTCTGTGCTCTCTTCCTGAGTGAGATCAGCGCTGCCATATCTGTAAACAACATGACAATCATAAGGCAAAAAACATATTTTAGATGTGATGTCAAGACTTTTGACTCTACCTTGTTCTGCGATCTCGATCTCCCGTCGGCCAAACTCGGCCTGTTTGATGTTCTTCACACAAAAGTCACTGCTGCCCTTCACGTTGACTTGGGTTTTATCCCGGGGAGAGGTCTCGTCATCTGAGCTATCTGTGTAGGATGCAGCTACAATAAAGGGAGATTGTACAAACAAACAGCACACATACAATGGAAAATGCTTAAGAAATAAAAAGATGAGTTGTGATTTAAGAAATTACATGGAAACATTGAAACAAACAGTGTACCAGAGCTGTAGCTGTCTGTAGAGGACTGAGAGATGGAGCGGGACAGGGAGCGCCGGCCAGTTTTGGTTGGGAATCTGCTAAATTCTTGTTTGTCCTCCACAAACTGGATTTGCTGAATTAAAATAAAAAAATATCAGTAAATACATCAATACATAGAACGTACAGTAAAAGCTAATAGACACACTTAATGCTGATAGATTGAAGGAAAATGCTGCTTGACAAATGCTGAATGTAGTGTCTTAGGTTTTGGTTGCTATTGTATTATTGTGTTATTCGTTATCTTCCGTGATGATATCTTTTTAATCTGAACACTAAAACTCACTATATCAAAGAATATCACAGCAAAATTAAAATAAAAGGTTCCTTCCAAGACCAAATTGACAGCTAGCAACATATTATCTTATCTTAGGTCTGGTCCATAAGACAAAAAAAGAACTCTCAATTGAAAAGCCCCAGCCATTTGTAAAGACTGAATCTCAATCTCACCTTGATGAATCGCCCTGCCTTATGCTCTGTACAATAAATGTGTTTAAATAATATTGAACACTCAGGGATCCTGTTTACACATTACTTATAAAGCTTGTTTTGCATATTTTAACTTTTACTTAGCCTGACTAAGTAGAACTTCAGGCTGGATTCTTAAGCAACAGGTTTGCTCAATGTTGTAAATAAGAAAGAAAAAAAGAAGCATTGTAAAATCTTCCTCATTCATAACCAGTCATCTATGAAACTTCCTTCCGAGCCTCATAAGTTTCCCTGTTGTGCTGTTACACAATTTAGTTAGGCCACCAAATTAATGAACAACCCATTGTAACCTGCAATGTCAAAGTGTCATTAGCTGTTAGAGTCCTTTTAACTGTAATAGTATATATAATTATTTAAAAAAACAAGACTTTTTCTGCGTACTTGAGTACTAGAAGCATATTTTCACTCTAATTTATTGAACTAACAATAATCTCTCTTGAGATGTGTTTTGATTACCACTGTGTAAATATACAAGTAACAAAGTAATTACGTTGATATTACTACATGACCTTTAGATATGACTTAATGTCCTCATGTTTGTGGTTTATCCTATGGAAATATCAGATCTTTGTCCTTCTATTTTGTATTAACTTTTGTATTATACTCCTACTTAAGAGCTATTTTAGACCACTCTTCCCACCTCTGATTATAACAGTCAGCCTTTGGGGTTATTTCAAGATGTTCTGGTAGTTATAATTGTCTTTTACGTTTAAGCAGCTTTGCAATCACCCAGGGGCTTCTGAACCTAATAATAAACCTCTGGCTGCTTTATTTAAAGTGAGGTCGTGCAACTGGTCAGCACATTGTTATCTTGAAATCCATAATAAATAACCACTGACCTTCTTGACAGGTTTGTGTGTGGGCACAGCGCTGAGGACAGTGGTCAGGTCTCCCATGTTCATCTCGCTGTTTTTGCTCACGGTCATAGCAGAATATTTCTCAGCCACATTTTCGCTTTCTTTGACTTCTTTGCTGGCCTGCTTCACTTCTGCTTTTGCCTCCCCGACGGCCAATTCTGACATTTCTGGTCAATAAGTCGTCCCTTGCGTTGAAATAACACTATATTCAAGAAGCTAGCGCTAGCTGTCGCGGCAGTGTGCTCCCGGGATCGCTCTGAAAAGAAGAGTCAAAGCGGCGCTAGCGTGCAAAGATGAGAAACGCGGCGTGGATCTTTCTGTTTAGTAAAAACAGCGTAACGCCACGTTTGCGTTAATCACAGTAATGTCCATCGCTTTGTAGTTGGTGTTGCGCAGGCGTTTCTCTGTCACCTGCGGACTGTGTTTGTGGGCGGTACCTTCAGACGCGTTCACGGCACGAGGGAAAAAGCCAACTCTCAAGGACACACTTTACAGAACAGATATTATGCTTTAGGAGGGGTATTTAATATGGAACTATACTATATGTAGGTCATTATTTTACATTTTGTTCATTTTTAACAGCAGTGTGAATTTAAAAGGGCTCAATAATAGAAACAGGACTTCAAAACTGCAAAACTGAAGTACAGAGCTCTCCGCATCAAAGCAGGACAATACAAGACAAAAAAATGCAATTATGGACTAACTAACTAATGACTAACTATATAACTAACTTAACTATAGTTAAAAGGTAATATACGTTTATTTTACATAAGTCCCCGAAACAATCCAGCACATAACTGCAACGTGTAGATGCTCTCAGATGCTGGCAGGGACAAAAAAACAAAAAACGTTAATGCTAGCTTTTGCCTGCACTATTGTTGAAAAGGACTTATTATAGGCCATAGGCTGTAACTCAGAATGTGGCTAGAAAATGAATTTCGCTCCACCACATCAAGACTACTTTTCAAAAGTGGTTTTCCAATCTCAAAGATATACTTGAGCTGGGGGAAAAAGTTCTCCGCATGATTTCTGCCAGTATTTGAGAAAATAGGTGTCGAAGTTGCCAGTTTACCCAAATATGTGACAAATTGGGCTGTACACCCATCTTCATACCTTCTTATTTTTTTCATTCTTTGATTGATTACTTCAGAAATTCAGATTCTCAGAGACATTACTACTTTCTTGGAGGATGTAAAGTGGTGAGACTCTGGGTGCTTTAGTTTGTGTGCAAACGTAAGTTAAAAAAACAGTTTTAACAATTTTGCATGTTATCGTTACGCACTTGAAAACTCTTACTCCACATTTAGTATTCAACTGATGCTTCAACAATTACAAATTCTCTAGTCTTGATTCATACTACACTATAAAAACATAATCTAAAAGTAGTATTTTAACCCTTTCAACACCAGTTGCCCATTTGAAGAAAGAAAACATAGGCTATTGGTAAAAGTTTTATTCTATAGAACGGATATAATTTTATGTAATGTATTTTCAATATGAACAAATAATTACAATCATAAAAGCAGTATTTACATCGTGATAAACAGGCTAATTAACATGTGTATATTTCGATCTAGTATAAGGCAAACTTTCTGCAGAATAGGATATACATACAAACAGAGGAATGATATAAGTATGATTGATGTCAAAATGTGTAAGTACAACACTGGTTTGATTTTTACCTTTTGAGGACAAATATATATCTTGGCAAATTGACAGTAAACAAAGATCAACCTCCTCGGATACATTTACCATGTTAGACAATGTCAATTTATCACTAGCACCTACACACCAAGCTAGTAAGTTATAAAGTTCAATTGGCACAATCTTTCTGGCAGAGGAAACATTTAGATCCTCTGATGTAGGAGGCAGATTTACATCCATACTAGGGGCACTCTTGACCGCTTGTTTCAGTGATACTAGGGGCACTCTTGACCGCTTGTTTCAGTGATACTAGGGGCACTCTTGACCGCTTGTTTCATCCATACTAGGGGCACTCTTGACCGCTTGTTTCATCCATACTAGGGGCACTCTTGACCGCTTGTTTCATCCATACTAGGGGCACTCTTGACCGCTTGTTTCATCCATCCTAGGGGCACTCTTGACCGCTTGTTTCATCCATACTAGGGGCACTCTTGACCGCTTGTTTCATCCATACTAGGGGCACTCTTGACCCCTTGTTTCATCCATACTAGGGGCACTCTTGACCGCTTGTTTCATCCATACTAGGGGCACTCTTGACCGCTTGTTTCATCCATACTAGGGGCACTCTTGACCGCTTGTTTCATCCATACTAGGGGCACTCTTGACCGCTTGTTTCATCCATACTAGGGGCACTCTTGACCGCTTGTTTCATCCATACTAGGGGCACTCTTGACCGCTTGTTTCAGTAATACACCTGCACTGTAAACTGTCCTTGAGAGCTCTCGCAGTGCTGCATCTTTACCACTTTCTGGCACCATTTCTCCATCACTACATGACATCTCAGAAACTGACAGTTTCAGTTGAAAAATCCTGGTGGAGAAGTCCTGTCGTCTCCGTGGAAACCATTTCACTCAGGTTTCTTCTTGGTGGTTTGTGTAAATTCAGCAGTGGGAAGTCTCGCTGTAATCTCTTCTTCAGAAGATCGGATCTGTAAAAATTAGACAAGGAATAGAAATTCATAAGTATTGATAGATTACTATTTTATTTGTGTTTTAGTTTTAGAATTATTATTTTATTTTGTGTTTTAGTATCCTATTGTTTGTTGTTTATTTTGTGTTGTGTTTTAACAGGGTAACCACTTTTCTCACTGGGTTTTCCCTGTATAAATAAACAAAATGAATGGAAATATGTAGACTCCTGTAGCTAACTGGATTGGTTTGATCTTGAATGAAATTTTATGAATAAACATAGCTGTGATGTTTATCTGATCTTCTATTGTTTTCTTTCATAAACAATAAGAAGAATTTAATTACCGGTAACTTCCATGACCAGGGTGTTTTTTGATGAATTTCTGGAACAGGGACAAGAGCTTCTTCATTCTGAGGATTTCCTGATTTTCAATCAGTCGTGCCCGGATGACAGTGTCACAGAATGCTGTATGTCTGCCGTACTCCCAGACTTTAGGTCACCTGTATAAAGCAAGGAAATGCAGTGATTGAAATATACTAGCTCACTACAAACAGAAATTTGCTTTGATTCAAACGTCTTTAAAATGATCGTGTAGTCATTACAATAATTTTCAATGAATTTATCTAAATATATGGAAATATATATATTTTATTTGATTACCAAAATGTTACCTTTCATCACTTGTCTTCTTTGACGGAAAGCTTGAGTATTCTTTGTAACACCTCTTGTGATAGAGGTGCCTTCAATAGCAACACAATCTTTACCTCTGGTACACATCAGGATGGATTCATCTGCTCTTGATTCAGCTGCTTTGACCAAACTTCCCAGTAAAGGAGAAGTAAAAGAATTTCAATCAAGGGTGAGCACAATCAGTAAACAATCGCAAAAGTTGTATTGCCTTTTTATTCAACTCACATCATCATACAGTCTTACGTACATTACATCTACACCTACATGTAATAAACTAGGCACATATTCCTATAGTGATCTGTTCTTTTCTTCTGGATCTACCTCTGGATCTTCCTGCGTTGCATCAATGAAATGTCCCCATGTGGGACAATAAAGGATTATCTTATCTATGTATATTTTGGCCAACTTATTTCACTGTGATTAATCCTATTTACCACGAGCAAGAGAAAACACACATGCAATAATCAGTATATAATCTACTCACCAGCAGTTCAAGTTTCAGCTTGGACCAATTTATCTTTCTTTGTCTTGTGAGCCTCTTTGATACAGTGATCAACCTTCTGCAAATGATGCAAACTGCAGGAAGTACATCCCTTGACTTTTTAGATGATTTTGTCTTTACATCTGTGGTAGATCTCAGTCGTTTGGGAGAAGGTGGCAGAGTAGATGTGGTAGATTCACCTTCTTTTCAGCACTAGTAATTCGTTTCTTGTCAATGAAACGTCTATAGCATGTAGGGTGAAACGTCTATAGCATGTAGGGTGAAACGTCTATAGCATGTAGGGTGAAACGTCTATAGCATGTAGGGTGAAACGTCTATAGCATGTAGGGTGAAACGTCTATAGCATGTAGGGTGAAAGCCTGGCTTGTTACTCTCCAGAAAATGAGAAAGATTTCCGTCCGAAGAAGCCACAGAAGACGTAGGATAGTTTTGTTTGGCGAAGTCGTCATTGTGTACACAAACAGCTGCCGCTAACGCGCCGTCTATTCCATCGATTTCTATTCACTTCCGAGCACAAGTCACCAGCTTCCTCCAGAGGACAACAGTCTGTGGCTGTGTTTGCTCTTTTTCTACCGCTGAAATGTGTGTGATGCACGTGTTATCCATATTTTCATAGCGTTTTCTATCGGCTCGAGAGATAACATGACGCTCCATGGGAGCAGCCATATTTTATGTTGTTGTTGTAACTCTCACCTGATTGGCTGATTCAGAGGCGGAATGGTTCAGGCGTAGAGATATTGCGCTATCAGGCTGAGAATATAGTTCCGCCTTTAAGTTATCGCCGTAAAAAAACTGGCGTGATGCGAGTGGAGAACTTTTGGTCATGAGCTAATGGTACAATGATAATTTTATATTTGAAGTATTTTTTTAGTCTTGTGACAGGTGTAGCGAACTTGAACGATACAGGCTACAGCCTATGGCCTATTAAACGCACAGCTCTTCGTGGTCAGATTGTGTAAAACAATGCTCAAATTAAAGTCTACCTAACTTGAGCTTCAACAGAGGAGTGTCGATTCCCTCCAAGAAATGTTGAAATTCTATGAAAGGCATAAAATAACCAAATCCTTTTTTATTTTTAATTTAATCTTACTTGTATGGATATGTAAAACAGTTGCAGGTAAGTGGGCGGGGATAGGGGGTAAATTAGGTGGGGGGGGGGGAATATAAGCATGTGACGTAACTAAGCCTCGAATGCAGAACAATATGATGAGGAAACACCGTTGGCATATGTCACAAAGACATATCATGACCTCATGGGCTTTGTAACACCAAAGCAATGGAAGGAGTACTTTTACGGACTACGACAGAGTCTGAGGAATATAGTCTGGCGGTAATGCAACAATTGGATGCCAACCGCCATAAAACAACAACAACAACAACAACTACGACAAAGTCTGAGGAATAAAGTCTGGCGGTAATGCAACACTTGGATGCCAACCGCCATAAAACAACAACAACAACTAGGCCACATTAGGTCATGAAAGTGGAAACTGACCCTCTACAACAGAAAGTGATCAGAAGTTTCAGAGCCTGCGACCGCCCCGCCTCCTGCACGCGCCCGTCTCCTGCCCGCCCCATGGCCCGCCCCCAAGGCCGAGCCTCATTAAGCGCGACTCGTCTTCCTCTTCACGCCATTTTCCATCGACGACAGAGAAGACAAGACCTGCCAAAGAAGCGAACATTTCAACAGATAGTCAGTAAATCAAGGTATTGTGCTTGTACAATTCAAGTCAATAGACCGTTTGTTTTAAAGTGATGTGGTTTGTATGGTAACTGTGACGAGATCTGTGCACTTATTTGATGTTTGTGGTCTCTGTTGTTCATCGGCGTTAGGCCTCAAACTGTGCACGGCCATTTTACCTGTGCAAATGCTACATGAAGTATTAAGCTTAGCAGCTCGACTCTATATCTAAAGTCGACTTTTGTGCAAGGCATTGATATCCGTGCTGGAATACAGTTAATTACCCAAAGGAATACAAACTTGGTAAATACGCGAAGCTCCAGGGTGATTCTGACCGGAAAGTACAACTAGCTCGTGCTAAAGTTAGCATGCAAAGCCTGTTGCCAAGGCCAAGATCCCTGGTTCAATTATTATGATTGGGCTTTAAATTGAGCGTTTGATGAATAAGCGAACAATTGTTTTGCCAATTCTTGTAAATTGGTTAAGTCAAGACTAGTTTGGCTATTATCCGTCAAACTAAAGTTACTTCCTGTCGTCGCAGGACTAGCTGTAGCTTTTGTTTGCTAATACGAGCATGGTATCGACATCAACAATTGTAACATTGGTGATCAATCAGTTTTTCTTTTAAAGGTTTAGTCATGCATCGGGACTGCCCCCTGGATTGCAAAGTCTACGTTGGAAATTTGGGTAATAATGGAAACAAGACTGAAATAGAGAGGGCGTTTGGCTACTATGGTCCCCTGCGTAGTGTGTGGGTTGCCCGGAACCCTCCAGGCTTTGCCTTCGTGGAGTTTGAAGATCCCAGAGATGCCACTGATGCAGTGCGGGAGCTTGATGGAAGGTAAGAAGCGCTGAAACGATTTAAAAAAACAAAGTCCTTTTTAAATCAACCTCTGATTTGGTTTGACATAGAACCATGTGCAACTGTCGGGTGAGAGTAGAGCTGTCTAATGGAGAGAAGCGCAGTCGTTCTCGTGGTGCCCCCCCTCCATGGAGCAGGCGTCCCAGAGAAAGAGACGATTACAGAAGGAGAAGCCCGACGGCCAGGAGAAGGTAACTTATACCAAGGCAACACGGTTAAAACATACTTTATTACCCCATGACTAAACTGGCCCGTTTTCTTATCCACAGTCCTGACAAATTGTTTGCACCTTAGGCTGTTACGGTTTTATAATATTTCAAAGAAAAAAGCCGCAGTTACGTTAAAACACTTTATTACCCCATGACTAAACTAACCCGTTTTCTTATCCACAGTCCTGACAAATTGTCTTTGCAGCTTAGGCTGTTATAATTGGAATATTTCAAAGCAAATAGCTGCAGTTGAATTTAGTTTGGATTTACTAAAGTATTTTACAAGAATGCAATAACTATTCATTATCCATCATAGCATTTAGCTTGGGAATTTCTAAACTGTGTGTACAGCCTACACAAACCCAGACGGCTTATTTCCTAAGGTTTGATATTGCGAGTGTTAAGTGCCAAGTTTGATGCATTTTTCTATCCTTTTCATTTATATTAATAAGAATGAAACCCGTTGCAGAGCCACCACCATGCCTCTTCTCACCACCCTCTGAGTCAATCAACTAGTCCTCTTTCAGCATCACGTGACTGCTGACATCGTGCCCCACTCAGCTTGGCTGGTGCTGTTAACGACCCAGGCACGGCCAGTCGTCAGGCTGCACCAGCCCATTGGTCCTCAGCATGCCGTTTTCAACCTTCTCCTCCTTCAACCTTAACCCAAACGGCAGCGGCCCACCTCACATTCCTCACCAATCAGCGTAATATGTTCTCAAATGTCTACAACCTACCAGCAGCAGCCTTCGGCTAACCAATTAAAGCAGCAAAAAAGCTTCAGCCAGCCCCCATCTGCCTGCCAGCTAGTCACCTTGCAGCATCTGGCCAGTCCTATTCAGCCAATTCTACCCACCCGGCCGACAGTCTGCCTCCTTATCGTCATATCTAGCTTGTTGAAATCCAAAAATACTAGTAAGTTTTCCTGCCTCATTCAGTACACTGCTGATAAGTTTTGAAGATAAAGCTGGTTGACGAAGGTTGTTTTATTTTAATTTATTTTCAAACACAGAGGTTCTTCAACTTAACAGTTTTGAAATAATCCTCTATTCTGTCTTTAGCCTCCAAACAGTATTACCCCTCAGAATAAAATTGTCATTTTTTTTTTCTTGAACAGCTACCTTTCTTGCCACCCAGAGAGTGTTATCTCTTCTTTTTACATTCTTGTATCATGAGAGAGCTTCATGATGGCAAGTCCCACAATTGAGTGTTACTACTCAAAATGGGCCAAATATACTAGAATGTGTCATTGAAGTGCATGTTGTGTCAGCTTTACTGTGGGAAGTTTATTCATTCAAAACACATTCAGACATGATCCATTGCCATTTTATCCTGGCTTTAAATGTTTTCAGTTTTTCACATTTATACATTAGCTTCAGGTATTTGATAACGCACATGCTATCAATTTGGGCGAGTGGTTGAGGTTTTAAAGATTTTTTGGTAAAGAATTTTGTCTTTGCTGTACAGATCCCCACGCAGGAGAAGTTTTAGCCGCAGTCGAAGCAGGTATAGCCTCTTTAGTGCCTAAAATTTGTTTTGTGTATTATACATTTTTGTTAATGGCCTCATTATTTCGCAGGTCCTTCTCTAGGGATAGGAGGAGGGAGAGGTCCCTTTCTCGGGAGAGGAACAACAAACCCTCAAGATCCTTTTCACGTTCTAAGAGGTTTGTTTTGATACTAAACCGTATGCAAAGTTTAATCTATGGTGTTAATCCTGTTTTCTCTCTAGTCGCTCCAGGTCATATGACAGGAAATGAACATTGTCAAGCCGTTTCCTATGGACATGTCATTTTGAGTTGTGTTTTTAAACAATCGAGCATTTTAGTGTCCGTCTTGTAATATTTTCCCCATGACTGGGATAGTCCAGGTGTATTTCCTTATCCTGCTTCTTTGTTGCATTCCAGTTTATCAACCTCTATTGGCTATGTTTTTGGTTTTTGAAATGTAAAGTGTACGATTACATTTAGTTGTTTGATCCACTGTTTTCAATCTTCACGTTGCAAAGGCTTTTTAATATAGAAGGGGGGTGCAGGCCACAACTATCCATTTAAACTTTGTGTACGTTGGGTAGTAATTGCTGGCTCTTAAAGAGGTCTAAACCTATGGGGAAAGGAAATTAAAGGAAGCAGCATTTTTGTTCTGAAGTTGTCTTGTTTCCCTCTTTGATACTATGTGAATAGTGTGATTAAAACACTGGTCATTTACAAAGTGTCCAAGATTCCCTTTTCTTCAAATGATAGTTTCTGCACTAGCTGCTTCTTATGATGGTGCTCCTGATGCCTTAATGAGTCTGAAAGGGATAAGTAAGGCTGGTTTTAGTAAGAATACATCTTGAAGGTGGTTGTCATCTGCATAATGCAAGAAAATAAAACTTAATTTTTTCCTGAAAGGTGTGCTCTGCTATAAATTGTGGATTGCCACCTATAACATACTTTTGTATACCATATAAGCAATTACTTATACATGTACCTGAAGCTTTCCCCTTACACACCTTTTGACTTTCTATCACCACTGTAACAGTTCTTATTGAAGTAAGATTTCTTAACCATGGCTAGGTAGGGATGATAGACGGATTTATTTCCATCCACAGTACTAAATCTATGATACAATCTATGAATCGATGGTACAAAATGTACTAAGAGTATATAACGTCCCTCCAGAGTGTTGTCTGTGTTTCATACCGCCAGTGACTCGGCGAGACACGACGCTCTCAAGTCCGCGCGCTTTTTTTTCCCAAAGGTCCTGCCTCACAGTGCGAGTCTATATTTAGCGAGTTTAACCGTAAGGATACTTCAAAGGCAAAATAAAAAAATGCTGCTTTTCTCAGCAGCCCATAGCAATGTTGCCCCACAAATCTATAATAAAGTTTATAATAGGTCAATCCATTGCACAGTGACCTAAACGTCTGTGGCAGACTGAGTTGACGTTTTTAACCAAAATAAATAAACCAATAAATACTTATATACATATTTCTTCTGGTTTGATTTAGGTTGAAGTCTGCATACACCCATTATGAAACCCAGTATTACACCCAAAACAAGAATATAGATGTGTCACCATGGTCACCACTCGCCCCGCCCCCCGTGATGCGGCCTCGTGCGGATGATAGTTGCACATGCGCATTGAGGCGGAGCCTGCGCTGGAATTTCCTCGACTCCACGCGAAAGCCAATGTTTCACGTGAGCTCGTGTTTTTACCGGGCTAATTTCACGCGTGAGACGCAAAAACTCCACTTTCCACGGGGGAAGGAGGGCTCACCCGTTCATATAAGTTTATAAGAGAAAACTTGGAGAAAACATCAAGAAGCTTCTCTGTCGCTTCCTTTGCGCATCATTTTCTTGGCTCGGTCCAGTTGAGTTACACCAACTTCGATTTTTGATCGTTTCGTCTTGACTCGTGAATCTAAGGGGTCCAAACTCTGTAATTAATCAACTTGAAGACATCTTTAACCTGAGTATGTGAGTATAACATTAAATAACTATTCTGTCTACTCTTGAAACTATTTAGTGTGCCATTGTGTGGGTGTTGGTTGCGTTATTATTTTTACTATTACTTTTAAAAGTGTTGGACCCACATAATAAATACCAGACTATATTAGGCCTATTGAGTAGCCTATGTCTACAGTTTAGATTCCTCCCCTTTTATCCTAGAGTGGGATTGAGCTCTGGTGTTTTGGAGTCTACTTTACCCATCCTCACTTCTACACGTTTCCCCTGCTTTAAGGTGTCTTCTAAACCACCATACTCGACATGTCCCTGAACGCAGTTGTGTGAATGTTTGTGTGTGATACGGCTGTGGAGGTTTGCCAGCACAGTGGGGTCCGGGAGACACGAGTTGTGCGCTCACGTGGGCGGCTGTAGTAAGGAGGCAGGCGAGGTGTGAATGGGATGGTCGGGGGTGGTGGCTCCGGGCCGGTTCTTCAGCAGCAGATTTGTGCCTGAGCGATCTCCCGCCACAGCTCTGGACACGCCTCTCTTTGCATTGGCACGCCTCTTTTCCCTCTGACGCGCACGCGTGAGGGAAAAATGACTCAGTTTCTTGAATGGGCCCCTCCACCCAGAAATAGAGAATCACACACTATTTAACCTTAACACAACCTTTTCATTCATGGAATAAAAAAAGAAAGAAAAAAAAGAAATATATTAAAAGAATGTCAAAATGGAGACTTTATTTGATACAGCACAAAAACTCCCTTGATTCCTCTTGGGGCCCGGAGTGGCAGTAGAAGCAAGTGGAAAGATTGAATGAGCAAGCTATAACACAAAACAAAATTAAATGTGATATAGACAGAGATAGGACTATCTAGGACTCTCCCAAACTTTACCAAGTGATATGGGTTTTACACAAATGGCCTGAGGGCAATATGTTATGTAACAGGGTGAGGAGGATCAGCCACGTGAGCTTTATCCTCAGCAGGGTTTAGTATGGGCATGGCCAATACCTTTTTATAATAGACACTTTTGAGCCTAGTGCTATAGGGCATGTAAAATTGCATCCCTGAATTATTTATTTTTTAGATAGGAGATGTCTAAAAACATTTCTTAGTCCAGCGGTTTCTAATATAATGTTTGTTAGTAGAATAAACATAAATAACATGAACAGAACATCTCATATTAGATGTAAAATGAAAGAAAAGAGGTCTTTTGAGGATGTTGTATTTTTTCAATGTTTTCATTCATTATTTATTAAAAGTTAATCCCTCCTTTCTAGATTTTTCCTCAAAATGTATCAGAAACTGAATACAAGTGTGTATAGCCTGACCCAAATTAATTATTATTCAATTTTTCACAAGAAGAAATTAATTTCTTGTAGGTAAAATATACTTGCCAGTCTGTTATCTTCTACATTGACATTAGTTGGGTGGAGGCTCTGAGTGTGGTGTGGTGCTGCCTTCTAGTGGTGAGTTGAGAGGCAGCAGCAGTGTCTTGCCCTCACATGTCTGTGAGACTATGTCCAGGCATGTACCTTTGATTCACAGAGACTCATGAGTCACAGACTGGCTTTATAAAAGCCATCCTTCTGTGTTAGTCTCAGTATGTTTAAGTCTCATTGATGCCACTTTAGGAGCCAGTGCAATGGTAAGTGTTATTTACCTTTCATCATTTCAGATCTTGTGCTCGTCTTAAAATTGCAGTAATATTGTGTTGTTGGGTTTTTAACCATCTTTTGTTTCAGCATAATTTTGAAGATTTGGTTACATAATCTGGTCACTATTTAAAGTGTTTTCATCCCAGCTGCTCATTCTTCACGTGGAGTCATGCGGAAGCTTTGAGGAATAACCCCTTTCATCTCTTTGCAGTGTAAAATCATGGCTGTTCACAAGCCAATCCTGAGCCCCCTGGGAAATGGGCCGACCCGGAGAAACCTCTTTGGGCCCATGGACAGAGAGCAGCTACAGATTGAGTACCAGACCGCCCTGCGCAAAGACCTGGAGGAAGCCTCTATCCGCTGGGGCTTTGACTTCATCCGAGACAAGCCCCTGGACAACAGTGATTTCAAGTGGGAGGGCATCCCAGGTACTAAGCTGCCACTGCTGTACCGCTCTTGTAAACTGGAACAAGCAAGGAAGAACAGCAAAGCAACAGTTTTCCACAAGGGAGGAAGGGCGGAGTCACCACAGAGTGACAAAGAATACATCCCCCACTCCCCAGAGAGGTGTTTTATGGACCTGGAGAAGTTTGAACGGACACCAGAGCAAGGCGAGTCCACTGGCCTCAAGAGGAAACAACTGTTATTAATCTGTGCAATATCATGTACATAAAAGCATATTTTACATTTTGGGAAGGCACGCTACTTAAAGTTTCTTGAAGAAGAAACTCATGACTAATCAATCTGATTTTTGTAATAGTTATGGTTTGTAAATTCAGCCTTAGTAATCGATGCTTCCCCTTTTCCTTGCAGATTTCTATCAAGCAAAAAGACGAGTTGTTGAACAGCCGCGCAAATCTGGAGAGTGACCGTTTATTTCTGTTGAATGTGACTCTGCAAAGTCAGAAAAAAACACGCTACACTCAAGACCACCACGACCGCTCTGGCTCTGCACTGCGTCCGTAGTAAATCATGTACAATGGAAGGGACCTGGACTACATTTACAGCTGTCATTAGTGTGAGGTTAATTAGGGTACTACTTTCTCTCTAAGCGGGGTCTTGTTTTCCCAGTGGTAAGAAGGGGACATTTGAGCGCAGAGGATTAACAGTAATCTCTCTGAATCAGTGGATTTATACTCGTTTGGATCAAGGGTAGGCTATTAAGAGTTGACCGACATTTTTTACTGCGCAGTACAGCCATGAACATTGGATCGTGTCAGAAAATCATACAAAACTTTACTGAACACTCTTGAAAGCAAAACTGGGACCATTTTTCTGTTTTTTCATGTACATATACTTGATTTCTTTTTTTTTTTTTTACAACAATGGTCAGTTTTATGTACTCATAGGAAGGATTGTAACCTACTGTACATGATCTTGATGAACAGGAGTGCCACCTTGTAACAAAAATATCCACTGTACTTTAGACCTTTCAACACCCTTAACTTGCACTGTATAGTGTAATGCTGCCCAAGAGTTAAGCTCCTTTGAACACCAAAATATTATATCTTAGTTTTTAGCTATATTGTCACACTAACAGATTTACTTTTACGATTTAAACACTACTCTTAAGTAGCATTTTCCGATATTGCAACATTGCACATGCTCTGCCAATAGCAGAACAAATTCCTGTTGAACTAAAACGGTAATGGCTTTTATAGTTTGGTAATCAACTCAGTTTTGACTGAAGAAACCGTTATTTTCTAAGCTACAATAAAGCCAGGGGCTTTACGAAGGAAAGTGCAACTGCCTCAAAATGGAAAATTATATATTTATGATTGCATATTCTGAGGGTACTTATCTGGGTGTTGAATAAGGAAATAATTGTCGAACTACCCCAACACAGAGTTGCACTTCAGTTTTTAGATTAGACAGTATCTTAAAAGTTATTTTAGGAGAAATTAAAGTTTATTTATTGCTAAATGTTTGTATGTATAATTTTAGCTTTATTGTTGACGGATGTAAACCCAATAAAATGTTACATGTAAATGTCTTGTAGTATTGTTATTATCTTGAAAACTTCTAACTCATGACTATGATTCAATGAGGTGTTATTGCTACAGTTGGATTCATATATCAGCGCTGGATAAGTACATTACAACAAGAACAAGGCCAGTTACGTCGCCCGGATCGGCGTCACCGGGGCCCCATCCTGGAGCCAGGCCTGGGATGGGTGCTCCATGGCGAGCGCCTGGTGGCCGGGTCTTACCCCACGGGGCCCGGCCGGGCACAGCCCGAAAGAGCGACGTGGGGCCGCCCTCCCGTGGGCCCACCACCCGCAGGAGGATCCATAAGGGGCCGGTGCAGAGAGATCTGGGCGGCAGTCGACGGCAGGGGCCTCGGCGACCAGATCTCCAGACACAGAGACTAACTCTGGGGACATGGAATGTCACCTCGCTGGGGGGGAAAGAGCCTGAGCTTGTGCGGGAGGTTGAGCGATACCGATTAGATATAGTCGGCCTCACCTCCACGCACAGTTTGGGCTCTGGAACCCATCTCCTCAAGAGGGGCTGGACGCTCCACTTCTCTGGTGTTGCCCGCGGGGAGAGGCGGCGGGCTGGTGTGGGCTTGCTTATAGCCCCTCAGCTCAGCCGCCACGTGTTGGAGTTCACCCCGGTGAACGAGAGGGTCGCGTCCCTCCGCCTTCGGGTGGGGGACAGGTCTGTTGTTGTTCTACTGGGGGACTTCAACGCCCACGTGGGCAATGACTGTGACACCTGGAGAGGGGTGATCGGGAAGAACGGCTTCCCCGATCTGAACCCGAGCGGTGTTCAGTTATTGGACTTCTGTGCTAGCCACGGATTGTCCATAACGAACACCATGTTCAAGCACAAGGGTGTCCATCAGTGCACATGGCACCAGGACACCCTAGGCCGGAGGTCAATGATCGACTTTGTTGTCGTGTCATCAGTCCTCCGGCCGCGTGTCTTGGACACTCGGGTGAAGAGAGGGGCAGAGTTCACCGATCACCACCTGGTGGTGAGTTGGATCCGCTGGCGGAGGAGGAAGCCGGACAGACTTGGCAGACCCAAGCGCATTGTGAGGGTCTGTTGGGAACGTCTTGTGGAGCTCTCTGTCAGTAGGGTATTCAACTCGCACCTCCGGGAGAGCTTCTCCCATGTCCCGGGGGAGGCTGGGGACATTGAGTCCGAGTGGACCATGTTCTCCGCCTCCATTGTTGATGCGGCTGCTCGGAGTTGTGGTCGCAAGGTCTCCGGTGCCTGTCGTGGCGGCAACCCCCGAACCCGGTGGTGGACACCGGAAGTAAGGGATGCCGTCAGGCTGAAGAAGGAGGCCTATCAGGCCACTCTGGCTTGTAGGTCTCCTGAGGTCATTGACAGGTATCGGCAGGCCAAGCGGGCCGCGGCTCGTGCTGTCGCAGAGGCAAAAACCCGGGCCTGGGAGGAGTTCGGGGAGGCCATGGAGGAGGACTATCGGTCGGCACCAAAGAAATTCTGGCAAACCGTCCGGTGCCTCAGGAGGGGGAAGCAGTGTCTCACCAACACCGTTTACGGTGCGGGTGGAGGCCTGCTGACCTCGACTGGGGATGTCGTCGGACGGTGGAAGGAATACTTTGAGGATCTCCTTAATCCCTCAGTCACGTCTTCCGAAGAGGAAGTAGAGACTGAGACCGGGGACTCGGAGGCTGGCTCATCCATCACCCAAGCTGAAGTCACTGAGGTTGTTCGCAAACTCCTCGGTGGCAGGGCTCCGGGGGTGGATGAGATCCGCCCTGAGTACCTAAAGTCTCTGGATGTTGTAGGACTGTCTTGGTTGACACGTCTCTGCAACATCGCGTGGCGTTCGGGGACCGTGCCTCTGGACTGGCAGACCGGGGTGGTGGTCCCTCTGTTCAAGAAGGGGGACCGGAGGGTGTGTTCCAACTACAGAGGGATCACACTCCTCAGCCTCCCGGGTAAGGTCTATTCCAAGGTACTGGAGAGGAGAATCAGACCGATAGTCGAACCTCGGATTCAGGAGGAGCAGAGTGGTTTTCGTCCCGGTCGTGGAACACTGGACCAGCTCTATACCCTCCATCAGGTGCTCGAGGGTTCATGGGAGTTTGCCCAACCAGTCCACATGTGCTTTGTGGATCTGGAGAAGGCTTTCGACCGTGTCCCTCGGGCTGTCCTTTGGGGGGTGCTCCGGGAGTACGGGGTCCGGGGCCCTTTGCTCAGGGCTGTCCGGTCCCTGTATGACCGGAGTAGGAGCTGTGTTCGCATTGCCGGCAGTAAGTCAGACCTGTTCCCAGTGCATGTTGGACTCCGCCAGGGCTGCCCTTTGTCACCGGTTCTGTTCATAATTTTTATGGACAGAATTTCTAGGCGCAGTCAGGGGTCGGAGGGTGTCCGGTTTGGGGACCACAGGATCTCATCTCTGCTGTTTGCAGACGATGTTGTCCTGATGGCTCCATCAAACCTGGACCTGCAACATGCACTGGGACGGTTTGCAGCCGAGTGTGAAGCGGCTGGGATGAGAATCAGCACCTCCAAATCCGAGGCCATGGTTCTCGACTGGAAAAAGGTGGCTTGCCCTCTCCAGGTGGGTGGGGTGTCCTTGCCCCAAGTGGAGGAGTTCAAGTATCTCGGGGTCTTGTTCACGAGTGAGGGAAGGATGGAGCGTGAGATCGACAGGCGGATCGGTGCAGCAAATGCAGTCGCTGCATTTGACCGTTGTGGTAAAGAGGGAGCTGAGCCGAAAGGCAAAGCTCTCTATTTTCCGGTCGGTCTACGTTCTGACCTCACCTATGGTCATGAGCTTTGGGTAGTGACCGAAAGAACAAGATCGCAGATACAAGCGGTTGAAATGAGTTTCCTCCGCCGTGTGGCTGGGCGCTCCCTTAGAGATAAGGTGAGGAGCTCGGCCACACGGGGGGAGCTCGGAGTAGAGCCGCTGCTCCTCCACGTCGAGAGGAGCCAGCTGAGGTGGCTCGGGCATCTGTTCCGGATGCCTCCTGGGCGCCTCCCTCGGGAGGTGTTTCAGGCATGTCCCACCGGGAAGAGGCCCCGGGGAAGACCCAGGACACCGGGACACACAGCTGGAGAGACTATGTCTCTCGGCTGGCCTGGGAACGCCTCGGGATCCCCCCGGAGGAGTTAGAGGAAGTGTCTGGGGAGGAGGAAGTCTGGGAGTCCCTGCTCAGACTGTTGCCCCCGCGACCCGGCCCCGGATAAAGCGGCAGAAGATGGATGGATGGATAGAGTTTACAGCACAAGAGAAATCTGATCATCGAAAACATCTGGCCACATGTGTCAATAAGTAGATTTTTAGAGCAAAAGTTCCATTTGGAAGGCAAAGTACAACAAATAAAGAAAAGTCGTTCAATCTTCAAAATGTTCTTTGTCATTTTCCTTATTAGGAATTATTGTCATTATCCACATTAGTTTGCCATATTTATTGTATGCAAATTTCTCCTGAACATAGCCACCGTTTACATGGAAGCGGCGCTGACTCTCCCGGCACCTGTGCGCATGCGCCCGCTCTCTCTCTCTCTCTCTCTCTCTCTCTCCCATCCCCCGCCCGCACCCGCCCGCATCATCTGTCCCTCGGCCCCCAGCAGCATCCGTAACAGCCGGGCACATAGCGGCTGCAGCATCGTGAGGGAGGGGGGAGGGACAGGGGAGCGAAGGTAAGGCAGAGATACAGATCCATTAACGCAGGGGGAACGAGGGCGCAGCTATCCATGCCATTAACAATGAAGCGTTAGGATACAAAGAGTTGATAGGGAGTCAAAAACAAAAAAGGACTCGGGCTGGGGGAGAGAGTTGAGGAGGGGCACCTCAGTTTTCGGGGGAGGCGGGAGGAGGATGGGCCTCGAGCTCAGACTTGCAATGGCACTTCAAATATTGGATTAAAGCAGTATGGTAACGTTTCTAATTTGATTTATAGCTGTGCTGCTTGTGTCTCATCCTCATGCGTCCACGTCCATCGTCCCAGTGTGTCCTCCCGTGTGCGTGCTCCACGGGCAGCATCTCCACGCCGCAACATCTCCATTTTTGCCCCGTTTATCCCGTACTAACCACCGATCATGTGTTAAATAACTCGCCCGCTGTCAGCAGGACGTCGTGGCGCTGCTGTGTGTGTGTGTGTGTGTGTGTGTGTGTGTTTGTGTGTTTGTGTGTGTGTGTTTTGAAGCATATTCCTTGGAACACTCTGCACCCGTGTGTCACTGCACTCGCGCATCATGTTCTGGAAATTCCTCATAACGGCGACTGCAGTCATCTGCCATTCCCAATTACGCGTCTATTTTTAGTAGCCTCGTTTCTTTCAAATATCTGCCCTTGCGGCAAATTGTGACCAATTCATAACACTCCGGGCGCGCTTCCTTTGCCCACTTAACACCGTGGCGGATGTATTTGTGCCATGTGTCCGGTGGCGCTGGTGTTTTCAGGCTCCGATTACACTGTTTTGACGTCAATCTGAAGGGTCATTTACGATCCCACCGTCTGCTAGCCACGCCACCCCTTTGGGCCCCGGGACGAGGGAATCCCTGCGTGGATCAATGACAGGCCTGTGTGTTGGTCAGGTGACTATTGTTCAAAGGGATCACAAGAGCATCATATTGTCTTTGCAGGAGTCAGGTCAGACAGATCCAGGCTGATAATAAGCGTCGTCAGCATCACCGTGGACACCACAGGGGAAGGGGAGGCTCTGGAGATGTGCTTTGCTGATTTAAACTGATACTTTTGCACGGCGATGGCGCAATTCAGCATCGTGTTTCTATTCAGGCAGCATGGAGTTATTATTATGATCATAGTCATGGTGGTGTTGCCATAGAGTCAAAATAGGAGATCCTCCTCTAGTGACCCACATTGGTAGAGTTGTTGAAAACAGAACAAGTGTAAATAAACTCGTCTCTATGGTGCATGATCCTGGGGGAGAACATATTTTGTGTCAAAAGCTGCAGCGGATGCCCCTATAGTCAAAATAAATGCACTTTTCTTAGTTTGGGCTTTTGTTTTTGACATTCACGTGACTCCTGGATCTAGATTACAGTAGATGTGCTTTACTAACATCGAATCTATTTATGTGAATGTATGTGCTGGTTTAGTCTGCTGCAGTGTCACACTCTGTCTTGTCCCTTCTCCACAGCTGGACAAAAGTGAGGTGTCCACCCTAGGCCTACCCTCTGCCCCGAGTCATGGAGGCTCTGACACCAACATCAGCACAGACGGAGCATCAGCCGTGTCCGGAGCCAGCGGGGGTGAACCTTCAGGGGAACCACAGCGAACCAGGCTCGCTCTCGAACATCTCCAACAGAAGATCCTCAAAGTGACAGAACAAATCCGAGTGGAGCAGGAGGCGCGCGATGAAAACGTGGCAGAGTACCTCAAACTAGCCCACAACGCTGACAAGCAACAGGCCTCACGAATCAAGCAAGTTTTTGAGAAGAAGAACCAAAAGTCTGCACAGACCATTGCCCAGCTGCACAAGAAACTAGAGCACTACCACAAGAAGCTGAAAGCAATTGAACAGGTATAACTGTCTGTGGAAGTGTTCTAGTATATTTTACTTTTCCTCTCTTCAAAGACTCAACGATTGACTGGAAAGGACACTACTGGTCAAAGTAGTTTAACAGTGTAATTAATGGTTTTCAGATTTTAGAACGTGACGAAGTCATATTCCCAGATGGGGGAAAGCAGAGCCAGTTTTTCCTATTGATTACATTCTTTGATAAGGTAGATTCACAAATGTTGAACCTGATCATTTGTTTTATTCTTTACTAGGAAATAGAGTAGTATTTGTGTACACCTTTAGAACTTAAATAAAATACTGTTGGTGTACTTTTGTTGATTTTGTAAAGAGCCTTGAACTAATAAATAGACGAATGAATGAATAAATTAAGAAATTAAGTAAACATTGAAGCAAATAAACAAAACCAGAACAGTAATTCTAATATAAACAATTCAGGCTAATACAAGAAGTTAAGTCCAATAACCCATCTAGTGACAATTGGTATGGACCATGGGGTGTTTTCACCATATATGGCATATCACCATATATGGAATATCATCATATATGGAATATCACCATATATGGCATATCACCATATATGGAATATCATCATATATGGAATATCACCATATATGGAATATCACCATATATGGAATATCATCATATATGGCATATCACTATATATGGAATATCATCATATATGGAATATCACCATAGATGGAATATCATCATATATGGAATATCACCATATATGGAATATCATCATATATGGAATATCATCATATATGGCATATCACCATATATAGCATATCACCATATATGGAATATCATCATATATGGCATATCACCATATATGGCATATCACCATATATGGCATATCACCATATATGGAATATCATCATATATGGAATATCATCATATATGGCATATCACCAAGACCAGAGGACAATGAGGTAAATCATTCAAATTGTTGCATTTGATGTGGGTTTAACTGAGCCACCACATCTTTGTTAGGTCTGTATAACATCAAAATTGACAAGTACTACTTTTGGTCATTTGGGCCATTTCAGCATGAAGGTACCAGCAAAACTTGGTTCATTCTCAGTGGTTAGAGCACTCGTCCACCAAACTGATAGTCGGAGGTTCGATTCCCGCTCAGATAAAGTTCTGTCGTGTCCTTAACCCTCGTATGAAAGTGTTGCTAACGTGGTGGTTGGTGGTAGTCAGAGAACCCGATGGTGAAGATTGGCACCTTCGCTTCCAACAGTAGCTCACCACCCAGTTTGAGATGAAAGAATAATGACAACAGTGTGACGCTTTGAGAGGCTTCGACAAGCCTGTAGAGCACATTACACGTGTATGACATTCTTATTGTTCATATTTACCCCTGATTTGAACTAAATCACTAGATACTAAACTATGGCAACAAGCCATTGCGAGTGACTGCTCAAAGCATGGCCATGTCCTGTACAGTTGCCAGCAAATCTGACAACCAATCCTGAAAAAAAAAACAAAGCTGAGGAATGCCAAAAGTAATAGCAAGAATGAGACAAAATATATCTACAAAAGGTACTTTGAATGACAAAAATCGCATGAAAGATACCTGTGATACATGACAGGGGCTGCTATAATAATAAAGAAACACAAGAACTGATAGTGACTGCTTAATTTACGCAGTCACTCAATAACGGCAAAAGACTTAGTGGCCAGAAGATGTCCTCTTGCTGGGATAGGCTTCTGCAACCCCTGTTGAGAATAAAAAGAATAATGTATAGAATAATGTATGCATTATTTTAAACACAAACAAGTATAAAAACGTTTAAAGTTTCATCCTAAAATGAGTTCACTTAAGTCACTGGTGTCTCTTCTATTTCCACAGAATGGACCAGCCCGGCAGCCCAAGGACGTCCTCCGGGACATGCAGCAGGGATTGAAGGACGTCGGGGCAAATGTTCGCGCTGGAATAAGTGGTTTTGGTGGAGGAGTAGTCGAAGGAGTCAAAGGAGGAGTCACTGCGCTCACTCACACTGCAGTAGTGTCCAAGCCTAGAGAGTTTGCTAGTCTGATCAGGAACAAATTCGGCAGTGCTGATAACATCGCTCACCTTAAAGACACACTCGAAGACGGGGTGGGTGGTCCGTCTGACGACACCCCCACGCCTCGAGCCTTAAGTGGGAGCGCTACACTAGTGTCCAGTCCCAAGTACGGCAGTGACGACGAGTGCTCTAGCGCCACCTCTGGGTCGGCAGCCGGTAGTAACTCTGGTGGGGCAGGAGGTGGAGGAGGCATTTTAGGACAAGCTATGGGGAGCCCCAGACTGGATGGGCATCATCACCACCATCACCACATGCACAGTTCCTGGGAGTCTCTGCTCGAGGGGCTGCAGGAGATCAAGGCGGGCCAGTCGCACATGGAGGACGCCATTGATGACATGAAAGGGCAACTGCAGAGCGACTACTCGTACATGACACAGTGCCTGCAGGAAGAGAGATACAGGTAACAGCACACACAGATAAGCACAACTATACAAGAAGTACACAGAGACCAATAATGAGGTGTTATTTTTCAGGTATGAAAGACTGGAGGAGCAGCTCAATGACCTGACGGAGCTGCACCAGAATGAGATGACCAATCTCAAACAAGAACTGGCCAGCATGGAGGAGAAAGTGGCCTACCAGTCATATGAGCGAGCCAGAGACATTCAGGTAAATGTTGTGTGCTGAGGGTCTTCCTCTTAACCATGGTATGTCAAATAAATGCAAGTTAGAATTTTCCATAAAAGCCAGTCCACTGCATAGCAATAGAAAAAACTTTTAATTAATGAACAATTACAGTATAATACATTTAGAAAATGTGTATTGCTATATAGACACACTTTTAGGATCCTTTGAATGAAAACAAATGTGTCTATGCAGGAGGCCGTGGAGTCTTGTCTGACCCGCGTCACAAAGCTGGAGCTGCAGCAGCAGCAGCAGCAGGTGGTGCAGTTGGAGGGAGTGGAGAACGCCAACGCCCGGGCACTTCTCGGGAAACTCATCAACGTGATCCTGGCTCTGATGGCTGTGCTCCTGGTCTTTGTCTCCACTTTGGCCAACTTCATCACACCCTTGATGAAGACCCGTGCCCGCGTGGCAGCCACAGTGCTGCTCACCCTGCTACTCTTCGTTCTGTGGAAACAGTGGGACTTTGTGGAGCTGTGGCTTCTGCCGAGCTGAGTCCTCCTAGGCCAATAATACAACAACCCACTTCACTGTCGAGCTGAGTCAAGGATATCAGGGACAAATCCAGGCACTACAATACGCAACACACCATAAAACTACTTTCCTCATCTAGCATTAACGTATGGATGACATCACCTGCCGTCACCATCGTACAAATAGTGATACTCTGGCTTTTTGGTAGAACCACATGAACTGACTGAGCACTCCCATCTTTGTTATTACCACATTTCAAAGCTTCATATGTATTTAGGAGGTAAAGGCTTTTTCTTGAATGTTATGTACTCATGCATGTCCAAATATGTGCATTTAAATGCATCTATACTGGCATGAGACTATCATTTACTGACACTATTTTCAGGAACTGCCAATTGTCAGAATTAGATGTGTTCGGAGTCATTCATGGTTTACACCTCTAGTGTTCTGAAGCGGTGCTTTTTACATTTTTTTGTTTCCTTTCTTCAGGCCAAATGAACGGTTTTCTCACAACAGTTTCTGTCTGTTAATGCTTTTCCATAAGTACTGTAGTAAATCAGTTTCTGTTCATACTGGGTCAATTCAGCTGGCATGTTGTATTTACATTTATATACAATTTTGAAATACATAGCTGTTTTATTAATGTAAAAAAATAAAATATTTCATATATTAGATTGATTTATATCACCATTTCTTTTTGTGTCAAATTGTTTATTTAATGGAAAGAGCTGGAAAAAATATATAGTTTTAACCACACATCTCTACGGTTTGGTTCCATTTAGGTCACTGGCTGAAGTTGTAACGTGTCCTTATAGAGCGATTTATATACATTAATCATGGAAAAGTGTAAGAACATGTTGACAAAACTATCTACAAAAATGAAACTTGTTTTAAAGATGTGTTTTAATATTTACCTTAAACCAAAATCCATATGAGTGTTACATTTAAGACAGGTATTTTACATTACAAGACATAACTTGAAATAAGTGGCATGAACATGGCCACTAAAAAGTAAGACATTCATTGTCATTAGATTGTTCCAACTTGTTCAGTGTTCACAAATTTAGCCATCATTTGATATGTATCAAATGTAAAAGCTTTACTGGTTAGCTAGTAATCCTAAAGACATTGGTAGAAACAGCAGAGTAAAAAAACACTGTATGACAACCAGAAAAATTCCTGATTTATTTTAATTACCTGTCAAGATGCAAGGTGTTTAAAATATTGCTTTTAGGTGCTCTAAACTGGGTCTCCCGAAAACACATTCGTTTGTCCGCTCTTGGACTAAACTCTTTCGGTCAGGGGTTAGTCGGACTTGACCACTACAACAGCTGTCTTTAGAGAGGCCAGGAGCCAAAGCACACCCTCTACATCAATGCAGCCTTTACAACGGTTTCTTTTGTTTGAAGTCAAACAATTCTATAAAAACAACAAAAGGAAATATTTGCGCTCACTGAGAAAAAGACAGAGGCCTAAGGCCAGAGACACAGTATTCAGTCACCTTAGTACAGCCGCAGAGATGACAACAAATGGAATGTATGATCAAGAATGATGTTTGACACCAACAGGAGGCAACGCAGAGTCAGTTATTACCTCCAATATCCATCATCCAACAAAACATTGTGCATTTACAAAACATATAATTGTATAAAAATGCATGATTGCATGATTGCAATAAATGCATTTAACTCTAGTGTCCATGATGTTATTTAATGCTGAGACGAGTATCTGGGTGTTTCAGTCATGAGCCTGGTCATTTGTGAAAATGGGCAGATTCAGAAATGCTCCCACAGTCTTCAGGCCGGATGAGAATGTGCTGGTACCACAGGCTTAGAAACCCCTGGCCTCATTTATACAAAATGTTTTTGGATTTGTTTTTATAAAAATCATCAACATTCTACCAAAAACAATATAGACCTGTTAAAATGCATGACTTGTCAATATGGTCCTGTTAATCCTTTATGTTAATTTCACTTGACATTGTAAAATATGCATTAGCCTAAATCAGAACAGATAACATTTATTCTAAATGCAGCCCTAAGTTTCTACGTTGTGGTCGACCTCACAACAAGAGGTACCTTTGAGGTTTCTAAGCAGACCTCTGGGTGTAAAAAAGAATATAGGCCTGAGTGTTGCACACTTCCTCTACGCTGCAAACTTTCATGTCAGAGTCGTTACAGTGCACCCAGAAACCTGAAGACAAAATAAAACGTAAGATAAGAAGGATCAGGAAACACAGACAGGGACTTTAGGACCGGCTCTCACCTCCTTCGGTGTTGTAGCAGTATGCGGTGTAGTGCCCTGAGCCGAAGCCTTTGCCGTGATGCATGACGACAGCAGACAGATCGTACACATACCCTCCTCTGTGCACCGACTGCCCTGCGCCTGTGCAGCTGTACGCTTTGATATTTAGGACCTGGTCGAAGGCCACGTGGACCCCAATCTTCTCCCGATGGTTGCGCCCCGACCATCTGCCACATAAACACACCATTTTTAATCAAGATAGAGAATTCAGATGAAAGTGGTGTGACTTAGTGAAGTCCAAAGTGGGCTGACTTGAAGAATTTGGAAAACTTGCCTGAAGCGCTTGAGGTGCAGCCGTAGAACCTGAGGTAAACGGTAGATCAGAAGCTGCTTTCTTGCTTCTGACAAAATTAAGGGCTTGTGGGAGGATTTTCTTCTTCTTTCTAAAGAGAGTAATGAAAGTAGTAAGTATATACAATGAACATCTTGTGTAGTCAAATAATTCTGATGTAAATATCAATAGGCTTGCTAGGCCAGGATAAATGGGTTGAATAAAACTTACTGTTGCAGTGATTGCAGGCATAAATGCTGCCTTCAAGAGCCTCCATTTCAGTGAACTTGGACAGCATTTCAGTGAGAGTGCAGCTGCGCTGGTAAGCTGTGGAGCCTGACCCTTTTTCTACACTGTGATAACGCTCTGGAAACTCGAGAGATAAGTCCCAGAATGGCTCAATGGTGTTAGACTTGTGCTTACATGACAAACAAGTCACCTAAAATACACAAGCAGAATAGAGCAAACTTAAAAGACCATTCCAACATGTTCATTCAGTTTTTGTACAGGGCATTTCCTCTCACCTGGCTGAGTAGCTGCCCGTGGAAGATGGTATTGAGAACTTTCAGCACTTGCTTAGAAAGTCTCCTCTTGGTGATGGGGATAACAATCCTGCACATGGATCCTTCTGTGTCCAGCTCCTGTTGAACTTTATCAAGCAACTCACACAGGAACTCCTGGGCGTCCTGCTGGTCGTAGCCGCGGAAAGCTGGGATGAGATTCCATACAGAGTGGAGCATGGCAAATGGAGACACCAGTGACCAGCGGCCGGACCACATCACCCTGAAAAGTGTATGTAACTCATGGCACAGAGACATGCGCTGGCGGGTGGAGCTGCGAGGCTCTTTGGGCTGAACCAGCTCAGCGGTCTGAGATGGAAGAGCAGCTTCTTTCACACCCTCAGGCAGACTCAAACTCCCCTCTTTCCCAGTGGCTCCAAGAGGACATCCCAACAGAGCTGTGTCAACACAACTAACAACACCTCCAGGCACGTCCTTCATCTGCTGAGCCTGATTAGTCTTAGCCAGCAGCTCTTCTGTTTCACACAGGTCCAACGTGAGAAAACACTCCCTGAATTTCTGCAGGTGACTCAGCACTTGCAGTATTGAGTTCATGTAACATGTGTTTCCCAGGTTTCGCAGACCAGTGACGCCCGGAGCCAGTCTACGCCGTGAAACAGCATGTGTGGAGTAATATTTCCGCAACTTAGCAGCTCTCCCGTTCTGAGAGGGCTTGGGGGACAAGGACAAAAGATGAGGCTTTTTGGGAGTTGGAGGTAGCCGTTCTGGAGGGTCCCTAAACTTGCGAGGAATGAGGGTGATGGTGGAACGAGGCCCCTGAGTGAGAAGACGAGCACTCTTTCTGGGAGGGACACTCCCCAGCTCTTCCAGCAGTCTTTTCTTCACTTCTTTCTTTTGTCTTTTTTCTTCTTCAAGTTTCTCCTGCCGCTGATCTTGCAGCTTTGTGTGTCTGTTCATCCACATCTTAAACATCTTTCCTAAAAGTGCTTTCCTCCTAAAGCGTGAAGCAAACTGCATACCTGGGTGGGGTCCATTTTCTGAGAGCCAGGGGGCACCATCCGCCCCAGTGGCGGAGCGGAGTGAGCGTTTGTCCGGGCTGCGGACTGTAGAGAGCGCACCTCTGAGGAGTTTGAGGTCTCCCTCTGCATTGTCATTAAGTACATAGTCTCCACAGGCAAAGCAGAAAACGTCCAACTCACGCACCTCTATGGCCAGCGGGTGCTGTGACTCCTGAAAGTGTTTGAGAGCGTGCTCCTCTAGAAAGTGTCCGCAAGACACATGGGAACACTTGAGGCAGGCCCACACAGAGTCGGTGGTGCTACACTCCACACACTGCCATTTCTGTGGATTGAGGATCGAATGGTCCTGTCCCAAGCGGAGACGTCCCACGTGCTTACAGCGATCCATGGCTTCAGATTCACATGTGGCCTCAACAATAGGACAAATGTCCTGCAGCCCCACAGCAGTGGATCTGCAAAAACATAGATATTACTAATTCAATAATTTTAAAACAATAAACAAGTATAACTTTCCCAAGTTTTAGACAAACCAAACGACATAAACTGAATTACTCACTATAAAACGCATTTCCATCAACAAATCACATCACACATTTTATTCAGCTTGATCCACTGGTCACCACAAAGACAAAAATCTGAAAGCAAGTCAAAACAAAGTATTATTACAATAAGCAGCGTGCCATTAGCAAACATAACACCAGTGTGTTCAGTTGGGGCCTGGCATTCCTCAGGGCAGGGCCTATTCTTTTCTCTAAAAGTGCAAGTGGTAATTATATAGTTACTACATGTACATAGGGGCGCCTATTTCTTGTGTTTATAACACATGACCGTAATGACGCCTCGTTGCAATGAGAGGTAAAGGGTTTTGGTGCCGTAAGCATGTTTGACAATGTGCGCATCTCTTGGGTCTAATTCATCTTTAGCAAAAACAGTGGTCTGATCCTCCGGTGTCTGGCTCCAGGAGACTGGCCTTATCGCCATGTTAAACTCCTCCATCATTCAGAACAAAGACCAGAGCCACTCTCGAGGAGCATCAACAACTTTGGAGAGGCAGCACAGCCAGCTAGCGCTGCTGACCGCTAGCTACACAATCACAAATCCTAATTAAAGCATTTATCCTCAAACCAACGAACACACATTTTGTATCAAATGACAATGCCACTTACATAAAGTAAAAAAAGTTTACATTTTAGCTTGCCATGGTCCGAAAGTTTGTCGTTATCATCAGTTTAGCGGTTCGCAAAGGACAATCGAAGTTATCAGTGATTGTTGTTGGCCGCTGGTCGCAGCCCGATCTGCTTCACTACAAAATCTGCTGCAAAAAGTGTTTTGCGCATGCGCAAAAGCCTACCATGTTGAGTACGGCAAAGAGGCTTGGACAAAAATATATTTTCTTTTTGTCTTTAAACTATTACAATTTGCTTATAATTTCGCTCAACGAATCTTTTCGCGAAATACATGGCTTACAAACACGTGCACTCTTAGAGTGATAAACATGATATTATACCTAGCTACACACAGTATAAACTCGCAAATGAATGTTCTTGGATTGCTTTTCCTTGCTTTCAGCATGACTTAAAAAATCGCACCATTACAATTCATTGATCTCTATGACAACTCAAAACTTCAACATTAAGAAACTCAGACTTAAGCAAAGGAACCAACGTTTGTGTTTTATTTATTCCGGAGACAGCAGCATGCCTGAATCAGCCTGATGCAGATTGGGCAACCACCTCGCTAACGCTGATGCTGAATGTAGCTAGCAAACTGCGCCTTTCAGCTGCCACACTCCCCTGTCGTGTACAGCGAACATCTATGTTGAAAATAATACACATAAGTGACTTTACCATAGCTAAAATGCATTCATCCGGCGCACTGTGAGCTGGCTGTTGTCCTCTTCTCGATCCGCGGCGCTTATTGGACTAGCACGGAGCAGCATCGTGGCGCTCATTGGCGGGATGCGGGAACAACAGGCAGCAGGGCGGACAGTCCATCTTTGGTTTGGTCCGTCCACCCACATGGAGGAGGAACAATAACCAGGACCACTGCAAACTCTCACCACCAAGTATGACCCTTATGTCCCCTAGAGCCACCATGTGTCAGCTCATCCATGCACCACAACAAAGGCATTTCATTTATTAGTCTAAAATGAGATGTTGATGGGGATTTCCACCCTTCCCTTCTCTTTCCAAAGTAAATGGTTGTGTTGACATGCACACCCACATCTGATTAATATCCGATTACTGGATCTTTAAGATTTAAACAACATACCGCAGTTTTCAGATCATTTTAATGATTGTACAACTCTAAAAATGAGATTTTAGTTTGATTGTGCACAACTGTGCAGCCACATATTTGGGGTTTCCATTGATATGCTCTTATTTTGTCCAGGACAAGGCTGCATCATTAATAAAGAACACAATGATAAAACTGTACCTAATCTTCACCCTTGTCTAAAAATATGATTCACATACCATTTTTTTTATTATAGTTTTCAAATAATTACAAGAATGTGGAGATACATCACAATCCATGTACATACATAGCAGACAGAAAAATAAACCTGCCATGTAAAAATAGATACATTTTGAGGAAACTTGCTTTAGGTAAATTACAGCTGTTGACCTTTCCTCAACTCTGCCCATCACCCGATTCAACTATTTTGTAGCTCTGTGCAATGTCCTAGTCCAATGATTCTCAAACTTTTCACACCAAGTACTACCAGATCTGAACCTGGTCTATAACATGTAACCTGGCTCTGCCAGACTGATATGTCTATCGCTCTGAAATGAGTTCTACATAATATTATCAAGAGTTTGTGAGACAAATATCGTGAGAATTCATCTGGCATAAAACAGGTTAATAAAAAGACCATTCCAGGACAAATCGGGGCTAAACAAGGTCTAAAATAGGACTAAGACATTATCTAAGTAGTTCTGTCCAGGGAATAACCCAAAGTAAAATAAATGTCAGTTTATAAGCGATATCTAAGGACAATGAGATATCTAAGGACAATGTATATGAAATAATTTCTGATCCATAGGGCCAGGAACAAAGAAAAGGCTTAAAACTTATACTCTGATTTTACTTCCATAATTTCCGAAGTTTGTTGAACAACTCCAGATACTGCGTCATGGTGTCAATACAGTCTGAGGGAGCAAAAAGCCCTTCCGGTTTCACAGTGAAAACAGACGGTAGTTCAGGAACATTTGCACCAAGAAAAGACTGCATAAACTCCTTCAAGAGATTCCAGCAGTCTCCTGGGACCACACAGGGGCAATATTCCACCTATAAAAACACAGCAAACGGTTCATATAAACAAAGACGGAAGATCTGGAGCAGGGCTTCAAGTTACCTTTCAAGGTGACTGTCATAGTGGATAGTTTTACTAGCCTGACTAGCAACAATGATGTGATGTTGAATGTCATTCACCATTAATTTATGAGAGAAGCAACAAGAGACTATTATTACTTTGTTGTTGTTGTTGTTAGATTGTTATTTTAGTTCATGGCATTTCCCCACTGACCTGACCTGACCTGACCTGTCCTAGCATGTTTAGGAAAAACAGCAACAACTTAGAAATAACTTCAATAAAATATATCCAGGCAAATTTTGTGGCTGACGGAACTGAATTTATTACCACTTTAAGATAGTGAGCTAGTAATAATGCCCTAATTGATTATGAGTAATTCAAAAATATATATACCTCGACAGATATCCCTCTTGCGCTTGAGTTCATTGTCACTGTCCCAACTTTGATTGAGAAGTCACTGTAGCGATATTTCGACCCTCTACATTCCACCTTGTGTCCCTTGGCATTCTGGAAGTGGCTTTTCAGCTTTATCATAAGAACATCAAAATTTGCATCAGCCACAAGACAAGGACCCCCTTCGAACAGGGCCATGCTGCTTAGTGGCGTTTCAGAGTTGTGCATCACATACAGCAGCTTAGATGGCTGACCTGGAGAAGAAAGGCAAAAAGCAGGTGTTAATTACAACAGTTTCTTGGTAATTGCAGTTACTTTAACATGCGCCCGTCAACAGAAATCTGGGGCCAAGGGCAAGAAGTCTCACATTGGCCCCCCTACATAGGACGAGGGTCCAATTCTAGGCCTCCAAGACCCTGGGGCCCAGTACAACAGACCCCTTTGTATCCCCCTCTTCTCCTTTACTTCCACCACATATCCACATGCATAAATTACACAGTTTTGTCATTTTATGGAAATCTGCTGTTGTTTGTCCACAGGTTTGTTCTTTGGGCTTAAGATTTAGGTTGAGTCGGAGAAAGACAATTTGTCGCAATTGTTGTTCTTGAGATATAATTTCGAGAATATTGTCAATAAACACAACCTCAAAAAGAGACAGAGTGCAATCTCACAAACAAGGGTGTATTTTTTTTTTCACCTTTTGTGGTGCATTTGAGCTCATCCCTGATTTTTGTTATTGACCATGGGGACCTATGGTTGATCATGGTTGACCCACACACAGGTTCAACATGAGGGTAATTTTAAAATATTATTTTTCTCTACATAAAACGTGTCAGTATTTTACCGCTTGCATTAGCAGTCGCGTGGTACGTCTCACAGTCCACACAGAAGTTTCCCTGCTGCTTCACGGCTCCGAGTTGCTCGAGTTTCTTGTGCAGGAGGTCCACGGTTTGCTGCACGCTTTTCCCCTCCATCACGGGCACCTGGCACACGCTAAACACACAATCACATAAAGGATAAAAGCACAGAGGTTACGCTACCAGAATATAGCCACCCTAATTAGTTTGTACAGTAACAGTAACATGTGCTACAATAAAGTTAATATCTTACCACGAAACCCCCATTTTTTTGTTTCAGATAAAGCTTTTTCAGTTTCTACTTCCGGGTCGTGTGCAGTTGACTTGTTTATTTTATATTTACAGAGGACATAATAATAATAAAGTACATTTTAGGCATGTAAATACGAGTTATTATACAAATTTCAAAACAATATTCTAATTTCACGTTTTCGTGAACTTTAAAGTAAGTAGCTTTTAATTACGTCACTTCCGCGCAGTCCTTCCTCAGCTGCACGTGTAAGCATGTTGTAAAGGTGCAAATGTTTACGCTGCGGGACGCTGGAAATAACTTAAAAATTATCATCGAATACTGTGTGTAAGCGGAGGATAAAAGCGAGCAGACATGCCTAAAGTGAAAAAGTCCCGAGGAGTTGAAAAAATCGGAGCCATGGCACTTGCGGACCAGATTGAGGAGGCCGACACAGTGAGAGCCAGAGGCCGGGTGAAGAGCAGAGAGTCCCGGGGACAAGATGAGGATAGTTACGTGGACGAACGCTTGTCCAGGAAGATCTTACAACAAGCAAGAATACAACAAGAGGAGCTACAAACTGAGTACGGCCTGGCCCCAGAAAAGAAGAAGACCCCAGTCACAGTCCTTGGTTAGTAAATGCATTATTGTAATACAATTGAGACAGTAGTTGATCATGGTATATTCAACACATACCATGGTATATTCAACACATACCACTGCCAAACTGTTATTTATAAAATGTTAAATAAAGCTTTAAAAGTATACATGGATAAAGCCCTTGGTTAGTAAATGTATTATAGTTATATCATATACCTGCTATATACATATAGGTATGTGCGTTGCACTAATGAAATTTCTCCATGTGGGACAATAAAGGATTATCTTATCTTATCTTATCTTTTGTATGAGGGTACTATTCAAGACTGTGATATAATTAACCAAGGCATATTTGCACAAAGATAAGCTTTTAAAGTATAAGCATAGTGTTATTGTTGGTACAAAAATGTATATGTGGAGAGGAAAAAACAATAACTTTGCAGGTAACAACATTATTTTGTTATGTACTAACAAGAGAGATTCAACCAAAGATCAACAGATAAGGCAAATTTTCTGTGAGTGTTGTGATATAGTTAGATACCAGTAAAGATTATATTGACTTCTCATGATTATTCTCCATAATCATTAAAAAACAAACAAAATCTATGTTTTACCTATAGTATTACCCAACCATTTGTTGACCAGTGATTGTATGAAATGTTTTTATTTCTCAGGGCCTGACACTAACGATGGAGACTCAGATGAGGAGTGGCCTGCACTAGGAGACGCTGGAGCTAGTGATGTTGGCTGTGACACAGAGATTGTTGTTGATGCAGACGACGAGAAGGCTATTGAGATGTTCATGAACAAGAATCCTCCAGTCAGGTGTGAATAGACTCTTACGTCTTTAACAAAAGGGCTTTCCTTTTTGTTAACCACCAAACACAGTATTACATGGTGGCTAGGGGCTCCAATAGACCACAACCATCTACCCAAATGCTTAAAGGAATAATTTACAGGAGTAGGTTGGATTCGTAAAAGGGTCATATCAGAACTAAAACTATTTTAAGATATTGTTAGTGACTTTAAATTAACCTGTGGTGGGAGTAATTTCCTTTAAAATACAAACGTATTTTTGCTTGTTTGATTTTAGGCGGACCTTAGCGGACATTATAATGGAAAAAATAACAGAAAAACAAACTGAGGTAGGGACTGTGATGTCCGAGGTATCAGGATGCCCAATGCCACAACTTGACCCACGGGTAACAGAAGTGTACAAAGAAGTTGGGAAGGTAAGACTTTCAATTCAATAGATGGGAGATAATATTTTGTATTTTTTTTACGTTTGACTGTTTGCTTAAGGTTCTGTCCAAATATCGCAGTGGAAAATTACCTAAAGCTTTTAAAATCATCCCCGCTCTGGCTAACTGGGAACAAATCCTATATTTGACTGAGCCTGGAAGCTGGACTGCTGCTGCTATGTACCAAGCAACAAGGTTTGTTGAGTTCATATTATTTGTTTAAGTTTCTAGAGTGTGTTGATGTCCACTCTTAGACGAGAGAGAGCTTTTCGCTCAGAATCAGAAAAGGTTTCATTGCTATGTGAGTGAACACAATTCGTAAACTAAGAACTTGCTTTGGCATTAGGATGCAATATCCAACAATTAAAACAATATTCAAAATATATATATATACACTGTGATGAAAAGAGGCATATATCAAGCATGGATTATCACAAAGAAATCACAAATGTAAATGTAAAGGCAACCAAGACCAAATAAACACCCAATAGTGATACAGACGTGTCCTCGAGATGGCACCAAAAGTACTATTTCGATCAATCACGCTGCTGAGAGTATGTTATTTGCACTGACATGTTTCCAACTCTGCTAAACCTTCGACCAGCCCTAAACACCCGGAAATCTCTGGAGTGGCCTGTAAAAAGTGACAACGTTCTTTATGTTGCTATACTATATAATAAATCCCTCAACAATATGATCTACATCAGGGGTTGGAAAATCTAGGTGTGTCACAGTGGGCATGCAGAAGAGTGACACGGGCAGCAAAATGGTCAGGAAAAAATAGTACGCTTATGTCCAGCTGCACTCTGAGGCATTTGGTCTTTCTCCCGCAGTTCGGAGCAACTGCTTTCATTCAGCTTCTGAATGATAGCAGTGCAGTGCACTCTGTGCCCACAGTGGCTTTGGGGCCTTTTCCCCGGTTCTTGTGCACTATGGAACCGCTGTGCTCTTTATCGGTGGAGGAGCTGTGTGTCCTTATGATCGAGCGGCCCTTTGACACTGTTATGTCTTTCTTTCTGTGCCCAAAATGTGCCATGTAGTTATGACTTTATCCTGGTCCTGTCCAAAGCTCTGTTTGTGGTCAAATTATCACTAACAGCAGCCAGACAGTTCATTGGGCCCTAATGAGAAGCAATAATAAAGACGCTTTAGGAAGAAATTATAAGGAACATATTATGGAGAGTAAGCCTTAACATTAAATATCAGGAAATAAAATAATTAAGGGATTTATTCAATTTATATAAGATTGTATTGGGGGAAATTGGGCTGTTTTATGCGAGAACAAATTGGGAAAGTTTGTTGGTTAACACTTTGAATTGAATAATGAATGAATGATTCTATTGTGGCACACTCAGAGGCATGGACCCAAAGCCAAAAGGTTTGCATAAGATCTACATAGTAAAAGTAGTTCTGTCTACCCCAGTCTCAGTGGAACAGTGTGTCCCATTTAAAGAATCCAATATTTAGAGTTGATGGTGTTAGTCTGTTATGGGATTACTCACGATTAAATTATATATTCCTCACCATTTTTGCCAAGATGTTGAACATGTTTATCCCCATTAATTACAGAGACATTAATCATGTCAGAAACAAAAAAGGTTTTTAGTAATTTGAAGCCCATCAGCAACTGTGTATTTTAACTTTTTTTCCAGAATTTTTTCTTCAAACTTAAAAGAGCGTATGGCCCAGAGGTTTTACAATTTGGTGCTGTTACCTCGGATACGAGATGATATCGCAGAGTATAAACGACTCAACTTCCATCTGTACAGCGCGTTAAAGAAAGCTCTGTTCAAACCTGGGGCATGGTTTAAAGGTAAGCTTTCCCAGAACAATACCATACACAGAAATAGTCTAAAGCAGTTGTGCATTTAGGTCGGTTCTCATGAGAGTAGTATGAATGAAGGCCAGTAGAGGGTGCTGTTGTTCAAGTTTAAAGAGTCCTTTGCATTAAGCTCCTCTTGGAAAGTGTTTTTG
This sequence comes from Eucyclogobius newberryi, assembly GCF_026437365.1. Classification (NCBI taxonomy): domain Eukaryota; kingdom Metazoa; phylum Chordata; class Actinopteri; order Gobiiformes; family Gobiidae; genus Eucyclogobius; species Eucyclogobius newberryi. Next base: position 23,879,422 of record NW_027315823.1, read on the forward strand.
TATTACTCCATAACATTTTACTATTTCAAAACTTAGTTCTTTGCCAGCTTTTGTAGTGGTTAATGAAACTATTGAGTATCTTGTATGTATTTACTTGGTTTAAAACACGAGTGTCTTTTTTTCACAGAGTTTTGAAACATACAGAGCGTCACAGACAACATGACAATGAAATGAATCATTCAAACTTTAGCATTGACATAATTGTGAAGAGCCACCACTCCTTTTAATAAGGTTTGGAACTTTAGGTCTGTACGACATCAAAATATTTTGTTATTTAGGTTATGAAAACAGATTGTTTCTAACCTAAAAAAAGTACGGTACTACTTTTGGTTATTTGGGCCAATTTACAGCAAAAAATCGTCTGATGGCCGCATTTCTTTATACACCCCTGGTTTAAGAGAAGGTTACATGTGCTAAGAGTTTTGGATCTTTATACTTAATTTAAACTGCCAGTTGTGTACGGTTTCACCAAAAACATGTGTCTTCATAGGTATATTGATCCCTATGTGTGAATCGGGGACGTGCACGCTCAGAGAAGCTATTATTATTGGAAGCATTCTCACAAAATGCTCAGTTCCTGTGCTCCACTCAAGGTAAAGATAATTTCCATGATTATATCTTGTCTAAGGAAATTCTTGTTCAGCTATTCAGGCTATTTAACTAATTGCGCTCTTATCTGCATGCCGTTAGTTAAACCTTAATATGTAGTTTTTTTCATTCATTGTCCCGTGTGTCTCTTTCAGTGCTGCAATGCTTAAATTGGCAGAGATGGAGTACAACGGCGCAAACAGCATTTTCTTGCGGCTGATGCTGGACAAGAAGTATGCCCTGCCTTTCCGTGTCCTAGACGCCCTGGTGGCTCACTTCCTGTCATTCCGAAGTGAAAAACGCATGCTTCCTGTGCTTTGGCATCAGAGCTTGCTCACCTTGGCTCAGCGCTATAAAGCGGATTTAGCGTCTGAACAAAAAGCTGCGTTATTGGAGCTGCTCAAGATACAAACGCACCCACCGATTTCAGCAGAGATTCGAAGAGAACTCCAGAACTCAGAGTGCCGGGACGTTGAAGTTGGTCTGCCTGCAATGGTAGAAATGGACTGAGTGGTGTCACCTGTCTCATTTACGTTCATTCACTGATGCAAAATACAATATTTATCTTCACTGACTGCTCAATGACATGCCTTGTAATGTGATCACTGTTTCGGTTGAAGACAAATATTAAATCAAAAATAATTCATTAATTTATCAATTTTTTGAGTTCCATTGAAAAACAAAAATGTCCTTGTCCTTTCTTCTCTTAGGATACGTTCACACTTCACTAACAACACATTAAAATTAGGACTAAACTAGTGTAACGGGTGAGTATTAACCCAAAACTAAACATAGACAAGAACAGGGTTAAAACAGGACTAAAACTGGACCAAATCTGTTCTACATCAGAAATGGCTCTTATTTTAATCAATGTATCGAGTATAAAACATGCTGTGGTCATTAACAGTGAAGTTATTCAAAGTGCATATGGTTTTACTTACAATTTTGCCTAGTTGTCTCCAGTATTTATTTATTTTTTGACAAAGTTTAGAATTGTAATTTTTGTTCGAACATGAGCACCAAATATAACATGAGTAAAGGTATTTCCAATACCTAGCAACCAGACTAAACAACAGCCTAAATGTATTTAAAATTACTCAATAGTTTGACAAATATTACCTGATAAAACGTTTATTTGGTTGAATGATAGTCGGTAATGGTTTATTTTTAAAATGTATTTATTACAGTCAAGATTCTTTATAACAAGACATTTATAACAAACAATGATGATAGCAGTCAGAATGGCACGTCGCTTTTAGATGACATCACACAACTCGGACACTTCGTTTTATTTTTCCAAATTTCTTCACAAACTGCTACTTCATGGATGTAAAACTATGATAAATATGTACCACAGATTCTATACCACCAAACTAAGTCATAATGAGCAAAACAGTCAAATAGACTTAACACCTTTTGAAAGTGTCATAGAAAATTGGACTTAAGGCTCAGCATATTCTCCTATTATTTACAAATCTGTCAATAATCCACTCGCCCATACAAACAAGTAATAACACATTTATAAGAATTGCCAATGGCCTATTATTTCCATGGAAGTAATTTAATACATCCATGATTGTTTACGTTTTTCGCAACCACACCTGACCACGCCCACCTAGCCTCCTCGGGGTCACCGGGGTCACGCAAGCAAAACTCCAAGAACAGCGTTAAATGTGCAGTTAATGGGTAAATTTGTTTCATCGTTGACAGTATTAATATAAGTGAACTCTTCAAGAAAAATAACACTTTGCCAAAAAAAAAAGTAACTGAGCCGTAAACATGGACTGTTAGCCATTTAATGTACATGCTAGCGTTTAAATGAAGTGAATCTTACTTTGCTAAACAATTCACGTGCAGCGTCGTTGCATGCGTTGTTTTTTGTTGTTGCGACGTTTTATTTGCGCAGTGTCGCCTCAGTTTGCACACATGAAGCCCTCGGATGGACCAGAGTAGAGCTGGGGGTCTTGGGGACACCTCGGGGAGAGACCCTGACCCCGACAGTGCGCGGGACGGTGATGCGGTGGTCCGGGCGGGCTTGGATCCGGTGCTGACCGCGGACCACCGGGCTCTGCAAAACCTGCGGGCGCTGGAGAAAGCCTGCCCAGTTCAGCGCTACTTTGGTGGCGTCCAGACTGACATCGAGCCCTTCATGAGGAGAGTAGTGACTGTGTGGATGTTCCAGGTGGGCAATGAAGAAGACCCCCAATGTGATGGGTTCAGTCTGATTGTGATTGTATCTTTTGGTTGTCCTGCACAGCCATTTAGGCCCCTATCTAAATGAATGTCACACTTTTTTATTTGATGCTACTCGATTGTACAAGATAAGTGATGTATGAGAACATTTATTTGTCCCACAACTATTACGTGGTTTAGACTATGATTATGTACAGTTCAGCATATGGACAGAATAAATTGCAGGTAAAGAGACTTAAGTGAATTCACATTATGTTTAAGTATATTACCATCTATTGCTATTTCAATCTCTCTCTCTATCTCTGTGAGTTACGGTTGATAAAAAGCTGAAAATCATTTGGTGTTATTGCAGTTTTTAATCTATGAATCTAGATTCAGTCCAGAATCTGTCCGTCCATGTCCCACCGCGTTTAACAACTCACCCGGGATATAGGGGGATGGCCAAAGTAATGAACTTAGATTCTAACACAACCTGATCCCTTTTTTCTTAGGAACTGATAAAATAATGCCACCACTTGTAATGCTCGTGAGCAAAAATAATTCACCTAGTTCGGTTGTGCTGACAGAGAAGATGCAATATACTATGTACTGTATAGTGGTCCAGGAAATCACTCAACTAAGAGTAAGAGTGTTCAGCTTATTTTATATTGTCAACATGAAGCTTTTTCCCTTGTAGACTTACCATGCAGTCCGAAAACTAGTAAAATAATTGTCATCACTAAACCATAAAGGTCAAAACATTTGCCTGCTAAATTCTATGACTTATGGGTTTCAGTTACCTTTTTTTATTAATTTCAAAGACTTTTTATCAACCCACTATGTTGCATTTACAGGTGTGTGAAGAGCAGAAATGCGAAGAAGAGGTTTTTCCATTGGCAGTGCATTACATGGACAGATACCTGAGTCTTTCTCCCGCGAAAAGGTCCAGACTTCAGCTTTTGGGAGGTGTGTGCATGTTCATGGCGTCCAAAATGAGAGAGACTGTCCCCCTGACCGCCAGCAAGCTCTGCATCTACACTGACAACTCTGTGTCGGTTTCGGACATCCTGGTACGTGGTTCAACATGTGAGGATTTAGCGTGTGTGTGTGTGTGTGTGTGCGTGTGCGTGTGTGTGTGTGTGTGTGTGTTTGTTGTCTCCCAGTCATTCAAACAAGTTCAGCAGCGACAGATTTCAGGAAATACTTTGTGTGGCAATATGACAAAAAAAATGAATCTTTTCTTGAACACAAACAATACAAACCTTAAATGATTGCGTTTTAATACAGAAAATCGCCAAATTTCTTCCTCTCAAGTCAACATTCTGCCCCACATGCTTTTACCCCTCGAGTTAAAAGCCCCAAGATGAACATTGACACTCAAAACTAGCCTGTGAAATGATTTAATTCATAAATGACATGTTTATTGTATTTGTATCTGAATTGGACCTTGCGTTGAGTGAAGTTTCTGTTGCAGTACTGGGAGGCGGCAGTGGTGTCCCATTTGGACTGGGCCTTGGCCTCAGTCGTGCCCTCTGATTTCCTGGAGCCAATTCTTGTCACTCTTCCCTTTGTTCAGCCCCATCATCTTCCCAATGTGCGCCGGCATGTCCACTGCTACATCTCCCTGGCAGTTATTGGTATGTTATATAACCCGGGTTCAATGGAAGAGGAAAAGCCAGGAGGTAAACATGAAAAGGGATTCACTACCCCAAAGTTTTTAGATATTGCCTGATGAAGAACGTGTATAATGACGAAAGCAAGCAGTTTAGCAGACAAAACATGCTAATAAATGTCTCCTTTCTTATTCTGTGACAAAAGTAATACGAAATATTGTAAATGCAGCCCAGAAACAGTATGACAGTATGACGGTGACTGTCCGCAGTGATTCATGGCCACAGCAGACATAAGTTAGATAGCGATGTGTCAGCAGTTCATTTGGAGCTGGGTTTGTGTAATCCTGTATTGTTTATTCTGAATGAGCAGCGCCCGAGCTTTCAGCGGGATCATTTCACACACATCTCTCATGTGCCTCAGGACACGGGTCACCAACCATCTGTCTCAGCCGCTCTCTGTCTTTACCTACCATAAATCCTTTATCCATTTTGACCAATTTTGTGAGGCTAATTTTACCGCCTGGAGCTGTTGGGCTCATTTTGGGCTCACGTGTCCAAAATTGGGAAACCGTTGTCCATTGTTCATCCACAGGGTGTGTCTGTGGTTGTCCACCCATGTGTTGTCCTCAGAGACAATAGTTACATTGGTCACTATTGCAGGGTACCAACAAACCCAGGGAAACTGATCCCGCTTTTATTTAACTAGAGGCGCTCGGACCCTCCAAAGAGAATTGCTTAACTTCACCAAAATCTAATTTGTACTTTTATTTGATAGAACAGCTACATAAGATTTTCAATTATTTAAAGACCATTAAGGTGTTATTGCCTTGCAATGTTCATCGGAGTGGCATCTTGTGCTTGGTGCTTTTATAGCTAAGAATACCTTAAAATACTTAAATACTCTCCACAGAATCAGTGGGACTTGGTATGGTGCAGTTTAACGTCACACAAGCAGATGACCCTCCACCTGAAAAGTTACATAATGCACCTTTAAATGTAAATGTATTATGACTTACTTTATGCCTAGACCAGATTGTTACAATTCTGGTTGTTTTTGGCTGACAAATTTAAGTAGTGGGTGTAAAAAGTGAGACAGCGTGTGCCCTTTCATGAGCCGATTCATCTGGATTATCGCAAATTTATATCATGATTCAAGACCTAATTTATAAACCAATCTCTCATTTTCCTTGATGCGTAATCAAAATCTTACCCAGAGGCTTTGTGTTTCAGACTGCATGTTTCTAGATTTCCTGCCATCCACAATCGCCTGCGCCTGTGTGAGTGTTGCTATGGAGAAGCTCTCGCTGCTGGACAATGGCGTCTCCTCTGAAGTCGTGATGAAATCTTTGAGCATCGCTTTGACTATCGAACTTGTAAGACATGGGTTGAGGGGGACCGTTTGACTTACTGCTCCTATCCTGATTAAATAATGGCATAATAGTATGTACATGCATCAACAAAAACTATTACATTTCCTTTGATTTTGAACAGGACTCTATTATCCACTGCTTTGACCAGTTGAGGTGCAGCGCAGACAGCCTGCCCAACGTGAAGGCATCTGCACCCATCCCAGAGATATGATGTACTCCGCCTAAAAACTGAAGCAGAAAATTACCTGGACTATAAATGTCTATAAGGTTGTCACAAATCAGTTTACATGTTTATTTCTAGCAATTGAGATTTTGTTTTGTCGTATGTTAAATATTTAGACGGCCTGTTGCTATTTGCCCTGAAATTAATTTAGTCTTGTGATGTTCAATCAGTATTTTGACATATTTGGGGTCTGATTTTGATTAAAAGAAACCTACTGAAACCATACCAGCTCATTTGTTTTATTCATTTATTTTCCCATCTCCATCTCAGCAGTGCAGAAAACGGAACAGTAATGAAAATACAGTTCTTTGGCACATGTTCTCCATACTTTTAATGTACCGTCTTCAAATAGGAAAATAAAAATTCCAGTTGTGATTTTTCAAAGACATTTCCATTCTAATGCATAAAATGGTACAAAATTGGAGAAATGCAGAAACAGTTACTACAAGCACACTTGCAGGATTTAAAATTACCTTCATAGTGCATCTAATGTTTCTTACATAGTTTTGCAAAAGAAAAAAGTTAATCAAGGCATATTATTTTTCCTGCATTTGATGTCACCATCAGGGAAAGTACAGCTTTGGTTATAATGTTTGGGCCATAATATAAGGTCACTGAAGGCACTAATGTAGTACAATTAGAGCATTTAAACCCATAAAATGAACAATTAGCTGCACTTAAGTGTGTGCCATCCACATCTATTATGAACCGGTTTGACGGATCACTTCTAAAGTCAGGTAAAAAACAACAACAACCTGAATTCACTTTGAGATCCACATACAAGTAATAACCAGCACTTTTAATTTAGAAAAAAACATTAGCAACATTCTCTTTGGAAGGCAAGAAATGTACCTCTAGTCTTACAAGATTAAGTAAAAAAGTTACGTCCAGCCATTTCCTTTGTCCTTTGCTTCAGGTAAAGATTACAATTTATAATAAATCAGTAGATCCATAACAAAAACTGTTAAAATTGAACTGAAAAATATTTTTGGCATAATTTGTTTTAATAATATATTTGATATCTAGCCCTGAAAGTAGAGGCTTTGACAGACACCATAAGGCCTCTTAATTTAAATAATACAACATATTCAACATTCATCATCCTGTGAATTGTTGCGTGTGCCTTTTAAATATCCAGCATTTAATTAGACTTCCTCCTACATTTTGGTTCTGTGCAGTTACTGAAGCCGTGTTAGTTCAGTTAAATGTTCAGTGGCCACAGGATGTTTCATGTTAAAACTCTGCCCTCATCATTGACCTGTTGCTGTGCTGCGCAGGACCATGGCCTGTTTATAGGCCTCCGTCACATTGTCACAGTCTGTGATGGAGAAGGTGCTGTCGGCCACTCCGGTCTCGTAGCAGGTCCAGGGCCTCTGTAAGCCCTCAGTCAGACCCCGGCTCTCATGGATGTTCAGCAGGTTGTCTGCAGACACACAGCCTCTCATACGGCTCTTAACTGGTTTGTCCAGGGGTGCAGAGGGGCCCATGCGGTCTGGCAGATCCAACTGATCGAAAGATTCTGAAGACAAAATGCTGTCCTCACTGATTGCTGCACTGGGCCTGAGGCGGGACACACCCTGGGGCAGAGATGCTGCTAACTGGTCTAGTGATCCGAATTCCAACAGCCCCCCAGAGGAGTACTTCCCATTACGCTTTAGTATGCCTTTTCTGTGAGTGGGCTCAGTGGGGCCGTCCTGAGGCGGGGGCACCCAGCCTGAGTCACTGTTTTCCGGAGAGGAAGAGTAGTACCCAGACTCCTGCTCCGTGGGCTTCTTCAAAATGCCTTTACGAGGAGCGACTGAAGGGGCGTCGTCTGCAGCTAAACTCACCGTTTGCGGCTCCACAGGCGCCACCATCGGAGTCTCACTCACACTCTTTTGTTTAACACTGTTCCTCCTCTTCAGGATGCTCTTAAAGGGACGACTGTCGGAGCCGCCTTCATGAATGTTCTGGGACACATTGTTTTCTTTGCGTGACCTCCTTATGGAGCGTTGCCTTATTACGTCACCTCCTCCCTGTGAGCGCAGCAGGCACCTCACCTTTGAACCATTCTCCAGCAGAGGTCTTGATGTTCGCCTGAGCCAGTTAGCGACACTGGTCAACCCGTTGGTGTGTGCTTTGGTGGGAGATCCCGGGGCCTCCTCCACTGGGCTGGGCTTGGTCTCTGTCAGTAACGGCTGCTGGTAGCCCCAGTTCAGCCACCAGTGCCCAGCAATCTCCTCTATGTTTGCTCTGCGCTCAGGATTTACCATCAACATCCAGCGAATCAGCCCACATGCGTCTGAACAACAAAGACAACTCTCAAGTACATAAATAAGTAAAGCCTTCATTTGAGTATTTTTGAAAGGAGACTCACCTGATGGTTTCTTTGGGTTTCGATAGTTTCCAGAGCTGATCTGCTGAACCAGAGCTTTATGACTGAATCCATCAAATGGCATTGTGCCATGGACCAGGGTGTATAACAACACTCCCAGAGACCAGGTGTCAACCTCAGGACCTTTGTAGGGACGTCCATTCACAATCTCAGGAGAGGCGTAGAGAGGGCTCCCACAGAAGGTCTGAAGGTACTCATCACAGTGAAACAGGTTTGACAGGCCAAAATCTGCAATCTGCAACAAAATACAACTTCACTAGGACAGTAGTGTGCGGCTACGCTGTGATGAAGAATAGTGTCAGGTACAATTTTCAAACATTTCCTGATTGGTCAGTAAAGTGAAGTGATATTGTACAATATTATCAGTCAATCATAAACCTGCCTGAACGTTTTGGGCCGTGTGGGGCCAGTTCTTGATCGTACCTTGACATTTCCATTGCCGTCTAGTAAAATATTCTCCAGCTTCAGGTCCCGGTGAACAACCCCATTCTGTAGACAAAAAAAACATTTTTGTTAAACAAATGATACACAATTATATATTTCTACCTTACTGTTGAGGTTTATCTTGTATAAGAGGAGTTGTTTACACTGGGTCAGATCGCACGTCTTTTCTAAGAGATGTTTTTCTCTCCCAGGAATGTAAGCTATGTCTCATTGTTCTCAGCTCTGCAGGGGGCATGCCTTGACCTCTGGCAGAATGCATTTAGTTTTCCATCAAAAATGCAGGCTTGCTACATGTTGCAGTGTGCAGTGTGTCAACAGAAACTGATAACACAGGATTAACAGCTTTGGCTGGCTGCTTTAAACACTGGCAACTAGAACTGAATAAAAATAAGACAGATGGTGTGCACAGAATGACACGGCCATTCACTTGAGCAAACATCTCTTAAAGCTACAAAACACCACCCAGTTTGACCAAAATACTGTTCATGAGCACAGTGCCAATGCCAGTGCCTGTGCCATCACACCCTCATTAGATACAGACTGCAAGTGTCTGTGCAGGGCTGCTGGCCTTCAGCCACGACAGCGCTTCACACATCAACTGCTCATTTAGCTCCACAGTTCTCATGGCATCTCCCGAAACCAACAGGCTTACTCTGAATAATGCCCATTATGTAACTTTGGGGGTGCCAGTGCCCTGGAAAAAACAATGCATTTCTGAGAGGAGCTGTGCGTCACTGGTATCCAAGTGTATTCAACAACGTAGGCTATTGATTACATTCATACCAAGACAACCTTTGTGAAATGAGGCCAAGCGAAAACCACTTTCTCGCTTATAGTTGTAAATATGCAGACACAAAACGACTCCAGGAATCACACTTACCTGATGACAGTGGTGGACAGCTGACACGATCTGCCTGAAGAAGTGTCTCGCCTCACGCTCCGAGAGGTTTCTTTTGTCACAGATGTAGTCGTAGAGATCGCCTCGACTGGCATACTCCATCACGATCACAATTTTGTCCTTGTTTTCAAAGACTGCAAAAGCAAAACGCACACCTGATTAGTCAAGACACACAGACATTTTATTATGCAATCCCACAGTTCGCAGTGAAATAAGCCGGGCCTAGCATGTGAAACCTTTCCAGTTTGCAGAACACTGAAGACACAACAACTAGCTGTAACTGCCGGTTGCCGCTTATGTAATTCCTGTTGACCACATAAAGACTTGCGTGACCAGACTCGGAAATCGAACGGATCCTGATTGAGAGGCTTGGTTTGACCGCTGTCACGTTTCTTGTTGCACGGGTCTCGGGGGTGGTGCCCCATGTGGAAACTGAAGAACTGGGCCAGTTAAGAATGCCTTCAACATACCTTCATAAATGGTGATGATATGGGGGTGACACAGAGATGACATGATCTCAATTTCCCTGCGGATGTGGACAAGATCTTGCTCATCTTTGATCTTCTCTTTTCTGATGGATTTTATGGCAACCTGAGAAAAGAATAAGAAATAATCATTACTAAACTTGATTTTTTGCGATTTTTTAGCTTTGTTTTATTTTGTCGATTTGTCAATTATTTATTTTGATTGGTTTGCAAAAGGCAGGTGGATATAAGATTTTTTTTTATTTTATTTTTTTACAAAAGTTGACCAAGATGAAGCTAAAACAAAATTCAGCCAGAGAGAGTCTACATAAGAGTGCATTTCCAAAAGGTTTTTCATTGAAACCACCAATTTTGCACATTTCTTTTTGGGTTCATGGCTAATCTGTCTCAGTCATAAAACGTCTTCTCTCAGTAAATGGCATGTTCTGGAGTCTGTTTACAGTAAAAAAAAACCATCATTATTATTAAATTGTTGGCGAATAATTAATTAATTTGCTTCAGCCTTAATATACACCCTCTCTATCAAAAGCACACAATTCTTATAATCACTCAAAGAATCTTAATCCATAACAACAAAGTAAATACTTAAATGTGAAAAGAGCTTCTCCTCCCGTTGGGTGGACAACGTGCAGTGACTTGTTAATTCCTTAAGTGGGGGCTACATGTCCCTTATTGTCTGCAGTAAATTATCCATTGTGTGCGATCAGGCCATTATATCAAGCGGCGTGATCCGTGGGGTGCTCTGCAAAGGAGGAGCGGTCACATGCAGCTAACAAGTCGTAACGTTGCTTTTGTGTGTTTGAGGCTCAGATGCCTGAGATTCCAGTGTCCATAAGTGCATCACCAAAATCCCCTCCAAGGTTAAAAGGTGTAAGCAGCAGATGGGAAGGGGAGGTGGTCTTCTTGTGCTCAAAGGGCTCAAAGCTGCAGACAAAAGCTTCGCAGCGCAGCACCTCGTCATGTCAGAGTCAGCTCAGCCTGTGACTCACCGTCTGGCCTGCCCGCTCAGCACCGTATCCGCGACACTTTGACCTTTTCCCCTTTTTTGGAAAACTTAAACTTCCTGCGTTTGTTTGCATTTCTGTCAGACAGGGCGGCGGGCTGCTCGTGATGCGTTCGCACCACAGTGAGGGTGAACGTTGTCTCAGCCCTGAGTGAAAGTCTTGGTATTCTACGTAATAGGCACGTCAGGGATGAATTACTAGTGGTGTTCTGGACGAATGCAGACGTATTTCACAGTTTTCTATGATATTCACTGTGTTGACAGATAATCTCTTCCAACTTGTGGTAACGTGTTCAATTGAATTCTAGCACCTGCGTGTAGAGATGGGCAATATTGACAAAAATGAATGCCTATGAATACCAATATTTGTTTTGAGGTTCCAGATAATGTCAATCCAACAGCCTTTAAATAACAGCTCTTTTTGAAGCCTTTTAACCATAAACAATACACTCAATCTAAATGTGCAGATCTTCAAAACAACATTCACAATACTATCTAAATTTCAATATATTGCTCAGACCCAGCTCTGCCTGCATGTTTGCACCTTTGGAATGTTTGAATTATTTTGTAAAAATAAGACTTGAATAGTGGCCAAACCCAGACTCGAGCAGGTTTTCCTTGTTCTAGGATTTTTGTATTTGCAATTACATAGACTGTTTAGAATAGAATGTTTTTTGGTTTGTTTTTAATAATACTGTTCTTGTTTCACTAGTTACATTGCAATGTTTACAACTAGTAGAGTTAAATATAGCTTCACTTAATTATTTATTTTTTGTATCTTATACTTGTATTGTGTAGCACTTTGGAAACTGTTCTTGTTTATTAAATGTGCTATATAAAGAAAGTGGATTATATGTTTACTATTTAAAAACGACCAACTTCACACATTGTCAATGGTCATTATTCTTTTTTAATGATTTAATAATAAAATCCTTTCTCCATTTGATATCTTGTATGAATGGCTTTGGGTTAGTTGTTGTTTTGAATATATATAAAAGTGTCCTCCTCTTACACTGTGCTGTTGTATAATCAGACTTTTGCTGTAATGAGACAATGGGAACAGCTGTTGTCATCGAGCATTAGCACGCAAGATGAAGCCATTCTTTGTGATGCGTCACTCCCTGTTTCGAATAACACACTATTGTCCAATAGGTTTACAGTAGCAGGACAGGAACACAACAAAGTGAAAAAGGTCAAAACCAACTCAAGCCCATTATCCCATCGCTTTCTTTTAATCACCCAGACAAAGATAGAGGCCTAATCAGTGTTTTAACAGTTTCATAGTAAGCAGAGGGGGCAGGAAGACTTGATAACTCCCAGGCCTCTCAGTTATTTCCTGTAAAAGCAGAAGGCAAGTCGAGCCATGCCAGGACCAGGGGCGTGTACCAGTCCAGACTGTGCCCAAACAGCGGCAGGTACAGGGGAATTTCCTCTCGACGCACTCGACACTTTCCTCACAACTTTCATGACACTATTATGACTATTTCAGATAAGGTCGACGCAGCTGAGCCATGTTTAGTCACAATCGATTGGTCAGATACAGCAACATTTCTGTCACAGTGACTCATATTTACATGTATATTTATATGTGAGGATTCTTTAATACCAGGAAGCAGAAAGCCATTCTGCAAAATGAGATGAGTCAGTGACAAACAGGTGTCCAAAAATCCTAATAGAGCTGTGCAAATACATTTAAAAACATTTAATCAAGATCAAGGGTCAATATTATTAACGCTCACAGTTAATCCTTTGTCAGCAAAAGCATGTGGTTTTGAAGAGTTCAGACGGAGGAAACATTTTGAAAAATGTTGTGATAATGGCAATGACAATGATAATGGCAATGATGTTTTGTCTATGCTCTGGAAATGGTGTAATATTACAAGGAACAAAAAAATAAATACAAGTTATAGCCTGTAACAAATAAAAGAGCTAGGATATCAGTTTATTGGAGACTATTGTACTACTGTAAGACTATTGATGGGACTAGATCATAAACTGAATGATGGAATTATTTTTTGGTGGAAAATGTGGTCGTCAATAACTGAAATTGTACAAATCAAACCTAAATCATTGGGTTTAATGTACTAAAAGGAAGAACCCAAAAACATAAAAGTGCATTTGTTAAGTTAATTGCAACTGATTCCTTTTAAAGTTTCTCACCCCCCAGTTTATTTTAAATCCTTCCCATTTCCTCTAAAGTCAGGGAAGTTGCCTGGAATCCACCTGAAAGGATTTGACTCTACAGATGTTGCCATTATTATCATCATTCTATTATTCATTGTTTTATGTTGCACCTTAACTCTGAGACAAGTTCCTATGTTTGCGAAATGTGTTCACAATTATAATAGCAACAAACCTTTTCTGATTCTGGGTTTCCTGCTCTGCCCAGGAACACATGAGGTCATCCAACTACAAATTCTCTCACTCACTTTCCAATGAAACTTATTTTTGATATTTATGCGACAGGGTGGAGAGTGTATAGTGACACATTTGGTGTAATTGTATTAGAGGATGCATAAACAAATTGTATTCAATCACCAATTTAACCTTTTTCAATGGGTAAAATTATGTTTTGTATTTAAATGAATCACAGAGAAACCGAAACCCCCTAGTTTGTTTCCATGTGTTACATTTGTAAGTCTGGAGTAAGCAGCAGATTAAAAACAGCCTAGAAAGTGGACTATTAGGATATGTCTATCATTAACACAAATGCATTTCATCACTTTTTAAAATCCCAGTGATAAGGGAAAGCTGATTTCACAAATGTTTTGATCATTTAGAGTGGCTGACTTGGGTTAAAACTCCAAAGTCTGTCCCTCTCAGTGCAAACACCACTGTTTGCCTACACTCAATGACACACTTTGCCTTCTGTCACTTTACTCAGACAGGTTTTTGGACTTGTATTAACGAAGATGGACTTAAAAGTTAAGACCAGAGTAGATTTTCTTAATCAAAATCGGACTCAGACTACCTGTGCACAGCCGGTCACCTATAAATAGTGCTTTTCCAGACAACAGGTGTCCGGTGGTGGAGCAGAGCCGCGCGTAAAATGCACAAACCGGTCAAACTAAAGTGCGGATTGTGCGTGGTTCAGGTGCAAACAGTGTGTCCGGTGTGTCCGGTGTGTCCGGTGTGTCCGGTCTCACCAGTCTGCCCGAGCGCTCCTTCGCCTTCTTCACTTTGCCGTAGGTGCCTTTCCCGAGCGTCTCCAGAAACTCGTACCGGTGCTTCAGGTTGTGCTTGTGGTGATGCCTCTTCACGGCTTGGCGCTTCGTGACGGCGGCGGACCCCTGGCACTGCGGTGTTTTGGGGTCACTCTCGTCGACGGGGAAACCGCAACTGTTCGCAGACAATCGCCGCAAACCCAACACATCCATCTTGGGGGCCCCCGGGAGCGCGATACAGCTTCTGCCTGTGTTATATTGAAAATACGCGAGTTGCGAACAGCATTCCTCTGTCGTGAACCAAAATGTGTTCAAAGTGGCGCAAAAAACAACAACAGCGGACGGAAAAAGCGTGCCCGTTTTGTCCCCGCAGACTCGTGGAGGAGCAGAGTGAGTGTGCCGTGTGGAGACGAGGACCACCGAGGACACGGGACACGTCCTGCACCGAGGAGGCGTCGCAGGTAAGTGAGGAGCGCTCGCTTTGTGGACTCTGGGCAGCCCGGACACGATGTGAGAGACTCTAGTTTGTTTATGTCATTTAGTCCAGTGTGTTGTTAGGAATGTCCATGATGTCTGAGTTTGACTTGTGATCTGTGGTGCACAAAACAAACTGTTACAAGTGGCGCGGTTTATGCACAAGGTGAATATTAATGTAGATCCAAAGGGAGATTTCGGTGTGCGCCGGAACACGCAACAAGCGCACCGAGTCCACAGTGCGACACTTGAATGAAACTTTGCAACAAAACAGGCATTCAAAGACTATGTTCCACAGATATATGGCATATTCTGCAAGTTTGGTGGTCCCGGCTAAGTTAATTGTGATTTGATCAACACTGCAATTATTATTATTACTATATCATGACTTTATGCTGCAGTATTGTTCATGTACGGTAGAGGTTGCAATGATTTTGCAATGCACAGCCTATTGTTATGAAGTGGCCAGTTGTCAAATAAGGGAAGACAAGGCAAGTTTATTTGTAGAGCACATTTCATACACAAGGCAATTCAAAGTGCTTCACACAACAGGAAAAATGCAAAAATATATTAAAATTAACGAAAAAAAATAATTAAAAACACCTAGCCACAGAGGGTAACGTGTTTTCGGAGTTATACACAGCTAAACAAAACAGTTTTTAGCTTGGATTTGAACATTGTCAGAGTTGAAGCCTGTCTCACATCTTCAGGAAGACTGTTCCAGATTTTAGCTGCATCAAAATAAAAAAAATAAGACCTGAAGTTATCACTAGATACTGCTGAGCCCATCAGGAATCTCTCATATATTTAATGGCCCCATAACTACAACTACATCCATGGTGAAAATAAAATAATCATTCTGGTGGAAACTCTATTGGACACACGATGCATGTCCTGACATGAACGTACAGTGCACTGCCGTGTATCTGTCACATGATGGCGCTACAGCATGTCAAATGCCCTCTGCTCATGAAAGGCAGCTAATATTATATCCATAATACTTTTTATGTGAGAGCCATTGAGTGTGGGGCATGAATATTTTGAATGATATTTTAAAGATGCACGATGTACATTTTCTGGAAGAGGGTCTGTACTTAATTGTCTCCATGGAGATGTTTTACTTAACTACAATGTTCACCAGTACGATTAATCGAATCTATGAATATAATGAGACAAGCAGGCAAACAGGTCAGATCAGTGGAGAGGTTGCAATCCTGCTCATATTAAAAAAATCATACTAAAAATGTTTTGAACAAAGCAAAAAAACACAGAATAAATGCAAAATAAACAGCTTATAGCTATACAATTGAACACTCCAAGCAAAGCAATACAATTTCTATGTAGACAAGCCGACAGAGCGGTTACTTAGTGCACATGGGGTCAGAGACTCCATTTCCCACAGAGCATTGCGCCAGCCCCGCCTAGCTTTCTCGTCTTGAGCTTTTCTGTGAAGTTTCTCTTTTGCACTGATTTGATTTATCGGCCTTCCTCGGTGTCGCCCTGTTCACTCGAGCCCTGCGTCTCCCGTCTTCACCGACAACAGCGCAGCCTTTGCCCGCCTCGGCCTCGACTCTTCCCGCAGGAGGAGGAGGATGTCCTCCGGGCTCTGCTGCGGAGCCGCCGCGGAGCTTTTAGGGAAACATTCCCGACAGGATTAGCAAAATAAGGCAGTTTCACACCGGGTCAGACTTTGATCGAAGGGGACGTTTCGAGCGCGGAACTGCATGGAATTGACACCGTTTCCAGTGTTGAAAACGTAAAGACGATGTTTGCGGTGCCAGGCCACGGCGAGTGGCAGCAGATGCCTTCAGGCTAGCGCTGCTAGCACCGAGGGGCACTGGCACAGCCTTTGAGACTTCATCTGCTCCACACTCGCTTTTATCTGGTCATTTCATTCCTTCTATGTCAGTTGTTTACCTGAATGCCGTTTGGCCTGTGTGTTTAAATGTCTCCAGCATCTGTAGTTGCACTGCTGAAGTTCGCTAGCTCTGCTTCATAACCTCAATAACAAAACAACTGCATCAGTTCTGCGCACAGACTGTACTTTGTCACATTGTTTCTGTCACAATGGAGGGAAACCCACCGCCTCAGAAAAGCACCCCTGTGGCCCGGGAGCTGACCAGAGTAATCAGCAGCTACAACAAACACTCAATCCAACTAAAGATGAACTTGAAGGAGACCAATGCTTTCTTCAGGGAAATCAGACAAAACTACAGCAACGCGTGTGCATCAACTATCGGCTCTGAGTCCGCTTCATTTGAAGCAGGTAGGTCTGTGCCCTCTCACCAGGGGGTGTGCAGAGTCGAGCCCCCTCAAATGCCCCTTTTATATTCTGTCTTTTTTACCATGGCAAAAAGTTGCTTCTCCTGTGCCCATCTCATTGCCCCTGATGCTCTGCATGGCCCTGTACATATGAAAACATAATATTTCATAACCCTGACACCTAACCCAGTAACATTATAGTAGTATAGTATAGTGGAGCTGAGACTGGGGAAGGACATGCAGCAAAAAGAGAGCCCACGATGCCTTTTTTGCTCTGAACCACATCATTTAATTTTATTGTTTAGAATATATAAATGGGAGAATAAAGAAATGAGTTTTTGGCAAAACAAACCAACTTATATTCATAATTATACTCTAAACAAAAACACAATTTATTTTTGGATGCACTTGAGTAAAGACTTCGCAAAATGCTTGGCTTTTATTGCTCTTTGTTTATTGCATTTAGTTTTTTGTTTCAGAGCCCTGTGTTAAAAGAGCCTGTTCTGGTGGGGATCTAACATTTGTGTAAACACAACAGAATAAGAAAGTGATGTATAAAGTAGGCCACTGCAGTGTTGTGTGCTCGTTATGTACGTGCTTGAGACTGTGACTCAGCATCACTAAGGATTATGCGTGCCCCAATAAAGAGGCTGAATTGGTTCTTCTGTTTTATATTCAACATCTGAGGATTGACTCAGGAAAAGATCCCCAGAGGCATATGATGTCAGAAGAGTTTACTTTTCTCAGTGGTGCATGTTCCATACATTAGTATTCATATTTTTTTTTTTTTTAGTAAAGTCTTGTATTCTCTTTTCTGCCAGGCCAGCTCAGCTGCATTGCATTTCCCACTCATGAAGAAGAGTTCCTACGAAACACTGTGGGTGCTGCTCCCTACGTGGTCATCCTGGGCCAGGACTGTGCTGCCCGGTATCAGCTCCTAAACTGCCTCCTTGGGGAGAGGCTGTTGCCCCTGGGCCCGGAGGCCGGAGAGGCCTGTGAGGGCGTCCAAGGCACAGTGTGTAAGAGGCGTAAACTGTGTTTCAGTTACGGGCGACAGACGCGCCTCAGCCTGGCCTTGCCCGGTCAGTATGAGCTGGTTCATCAACTCACAGCCAATTGTGGGCGCTGGGACACTGTGCCTCGAGAGGACCTGGAGATCCATGAGGAGTGCGAGGACCCGGCTCATAGGCTGGCAGAGCTCGAGATCACCCTGCACCACCCACTGCTGCAGGTAAGCACCACACGGGACAAGCACTTGTTTTACTCTAATTGAGTAGATTTTTGGTACATGTACTTTTTTAAATGGATTTTTAGTAGTTAGAGTAGTTGCATTTAAAATCATTATGATTTAGTGAGTACAGCGCTAGTCCCAGTCTGCACACACTGAGGAGCGTCATGGGTTAATCTTCATGTCTTTGAGAGGGACACAAATAACCACCGGAGAACAACATTCGAGAAATAAACATAAAAATACTACTAATAATGTTATTATTATTATTATGGCAATATTTATACATTATAATGCAAATGCTAATATTAATATGAATCATGCAAGGCGCGGCTTATTATTTGTTATATTGTTATAAATAAATGGAAAAATACACTGTTCCACAGCTAGCTCAATCCTGCAACAGACCGTTCAGCTCTTATCTACTTGAGCTAGCCATCCCTATTTTCATAAAACACAAAGGTTTTTAAAACATCAGGGTCAAATGCTTACTTTGTTTTAATTCTGTTATGGCCTGAGAATAAAATACAAATTCAATTGTCAATTGACAAATGAGACATCAACACATTTCAAATGAAGCATTAACCATGAAACTCGCACCACGACCTTCAAGTTATGACGAGAAAAACCACAGAAACCACACCATTGACAAAAGCCCCACAGACCGTGCACAGATCAGTTACACCATTTTTTAAATAATTGTACGATAATTGTATTTGAAATTGGACAAAGTGCACAGTCCATAAATATGAATGGTCAATATAATGCGTCTTGTGTTCATTAAAACTAAGAAGGTCCTGGGTTTGACTCCTGGATGCCGAGGGGTCTTTCTGTTGGATCTTTGCATGTCCTGCAGATGCTACAATTTCCTCTGTCCTTAAAAAACATGTACATTAGGTTCGTCCCCTCTGGGGCCAGGACTCTCCTGAAAAAGAGATGATAAATCTCAGTGATATTTTCCTGTTTGAATAAAATAATGAAATCAAATGAAAAGTGCTATCAAAATTGGTATTGAAATTTTGTTTGAAATTGTAGCATTGTGACAACGTTACAGTAGATGAATGAAGTTTGAAATGGTTAGTTTCATTTTGGTCTAAAATGCCTTATTTTACTGTTTTTTCCTTTTGCCACTTTGCTCTCATGGAAAGAGCAATTTTTGTGAGTCCAGGATTGACTCTGTGACCTGAACATTACAATATCTTGTGGGAGTGAATGGATTTTGCATGGTGTGAGGATTATAATCACTTCTTTTCATGGGTGACACGTGGAATTGAATCCTTAATCCTTTTAGGGCAAAGGCCTTTTTGAGCATCTTACTGCCTCAGAAACTAAACCTCGCTGTGTCCCGGGGCGGCCCACCCGCCCTGCCCCCTTACGTAATGCTGCTGGTCTGGTGTGATTCACATGACTGGGACTTGTAAAAAACCTTTTGCTGTGATGAAGTTGTCATAGTTACAGCTGTGTCCATAGATACTTGCTCTTCTCTTGCTTGAAATAACTAACATTAACTACATTTTGCCATTTCCTTATTGTTTTTATTTATTTGTTTACTACTGTTTTTATTAAAGGACTAATCTGGTTGATGTAGTGTATTTATAATAGTTTTTTGGCTGATTGAGGGTTATTGTTACTTTGAATTCAAGGAATCCGAATCCAGCAAATGTTGAGCTTTAAAAATGGTCCATATTGGTCCCTGTTAATTTGGAGAAGACACAGTTTAGGAGTGACTGAAGCCTCAGAATGTCTCTGCTAACTGCAACTGTCACACCTCACTGCCACAGCGGCTTTTCTGTCGAGACCAGCAGATGTAAACCAATGTGCTAATGAGCCTTATCCCAGAAATTTACTAAGCTTCCCAACTAGAGCGAGCCAGGCGGACACAAAGTCATGACCTGTTTAATTATTTCTCGTCTGTAGAGCTGTAGCAATAACCAGTGGTAATCTGCTCGTTATCAGATCCATGTAAATTTAGCAACGGATGTTAAATATGCATTCCTGGCACAGTTATTAGTCTTCACTGTGAATAAGTAGGTCAGTAGTAGTGTGCATGTGAGACACAGAATAAGTGGGCTGATTTTGATTGGTGGTGTGTGTCTAATGTTTTCAGTCCATCTTTGTCCCAGAGAAGTGCTCAGTGGGGCTTGTTTCTTGGAGACAGGACTGACTGTCGCCTTTGTGTTGCTGGTTTCTGATACCAAGTCTCAGCGTTTGTCCATTTCTAGTTGGTATTTATAAAGGGTTAAACTAGACCTGGGCATTTGCGGCCCCAGGAGCAAGATTTGGCCCTCGATATGTTTTAATCCGGCCCCTAGTAAGATTTTAGTTTCTATTTAAGATTTCTAGTTTCTATTAACTGTCTGTAACATCTGTCTGCACTTGTATCCTTAATAAAGATGACATGAAATGAATTAAATGATAGATTCAATAGCCTATATTTTACAGTAAAGGCATTATAACTATAAGAATTTTTCACACCAATGATCCTCGGCCGGCCCTCCGCTCCTTGCCTGGATTCGAATATGGCCCTCGGTGGAAAAATAATTGCCCACCCCGAGGTTAAACAAACCTTTTAATGTGCGTCATCTGTCTGCCCTTTTCCAGGATCACCATAAATACGGCTGCTTGTGTTTCTTTAAACCTTTGACATTTGGTTTGGGTTAGTTGGGCATAAGTATTTGACATGTACATTATTTTCAGCAAACAAGTGACAGCAATTTAGTTTCAAAACACTTTTGTAGTTGAAGTTCACACACTGAAACT
Organism: Eucyclogobius newberryi; assembly: GCF_026437365.1. Lineage (NCBI taxonomy): Eukaryota > Metazoa > Chordata > Actinopteri > Gobiiformes > Gobiidae > Eucyclogobius > Eucyclogobius newberryi. The sequence goes on from NW_027315823.1 coordinate 23,900,480, forward strand.
ACTTAAGAGCGCAATACTTAACAAACCTTTCTGTTCTCTTAGGAAGCTAAAGTAATGGTGGTGCCGTGCTCTAATGTTCAGCCCATAGAGGAGGCCCTGGAGGACTATACTTGCGGAGTGATTCCCATCCTCCTGTACGCCATTAACCAGGACACGTTGAGCACAGAGCAGGTCTGCGAGCTCAGAAGAGTCAAAGAAATGCTCCCTTATCCCGTCTGCTTCATCCGGAGTCCCGACACCGCTGCTGCAGTGTCATCAGATCTGGGACACCGCCCCGACAAGGACAAAGAGAAGAGCTCTCTGCACAAGCAACTGCTGTCTTTGGGTCTGCTCAGCGGCTCAGCAGGAAACTGCTCCTGTGGTGCTCCAAGTCAGTCGCCCGCTCCAGGAGCCAAGCCCCAGAGCATGCTGGGAGAAGGCTTCGACCGTCTGCACCGACTGATCGTGCCTTTTGCGCGACAAGTGCTGCAGAACCAACAGGTGGAGGCGGCCAACATGCTCAACGGGCTGCACTGCCGCTGCCTTGATATCTTCATTAACCAGGTTTGACTTCTACTGTTGTGCATCAATCAAGACATATCATTATGACACTTACATGTAGATGTTATAAGAAAAAATAGAATTACTTCATTGTAAATAAAGATATTATAGATCAGTAATCATTAAAAATGCAGTAGCAATAAACAGGCAGTCTCTTCCCTATAATCGGGAAGGGCCTCTTTTTAAGAACGCCCTGTGGAAGCTTTCCAAACTTTCTCTAATAATTGCTGCTGTTGTGCAGTGTATAGATAATGATCACAGCATGGTCTACAGTGGTCCGTATATTGGAACTGAATTTCGAGCAGGTGGTATCTTCTAAATACTTTTGCTTCCACAGGCGTTTGACATGCAGCGGGACCTCCAGATCACACCCCGCAGACTGGAGTACACCCGGGACAAAGAGGGCGAGCTCTTCACCTCTCTTATGGCCATCGCAAACCGCAAACAGGAGGAGATGAAGGAGATGATCATTGAGACGCTGGGCAGCATGAAGGAGCAGCTTTTGGACGACGCGGCCAACCTTGAATTTACAGGTTAATTTAATGTCTCGCGCAAAATCAATAAACTAAACTGTATTTTTGTTTGGGGCGGGGCATCATACCATATTTTTTTCCCCCTTCATAATTGAACAGTATTTTCAAGAATGTTAATGTGATATGACAATTTTGACTTTACAATTTCATACTTTTAATATTGCCATAATTTATGCCTTTAACCATTTTACTCCCTTTGAACTACACAAATAATTGATTTATCGTTTCATTCTACGGTCTCATGCTTGAACCTTGAACTAATTCTGGTGTTGTCCACAGTGTTGTCTAGTCTTCCTCTAGTAAACAGTTGGTGACGTAAAGCCTTTGAATTAAGCCTCTTTGAAAATCGAATGGCTGTGATGAATTAGTTTGGTAATTTAAGACAATAATCATATAATTTGTGCTGAAAACATGTCCTGTGCATAAATTGGAAGCATACTCTTTAGTCCCGTGTTTAAATTAGATCACAATAGTTACAAAACCAGATTTGGTTTGATAAACCTTCATGTTGTATTTGTATGTTTCACTGATCTGGTGCATAGTTTGCCATGTAAATTATGGATTTTTATAGCATCAAAAACATTGTTGACATAGTTTCCTTGTGAATTCCCCTGGTTTTTGTCATGTTTGGGCTGCACGGCTGTAGTCTGCACACACAGGCCTCTAAGAGCATGAGTGTGACCTACTGGAGATTGAGTGAGTTTGTTGCATTTCACAACATTGACTCATCTGTTCAAATGAGTCAAGACTGCAGCTTTCATCCGGTTTAAGTTGTTAATTTGCAACTCTAAAAATGCAGAAAAACTTGAGGAATTCAGATCTTCAGCTTTGATTTGTGTATAATCATGCCCAATGCCTTTTTGTTATGCAATTTCCCATCCAATTCCTCAAGGTTTAAGACCCAGGCTTCAGGCCCAAACCTTATTGCAGAGGTGAAAGCTGTATCAAAAGCAAATGATATGGCAACTGCTGTTTTAAAGATAATAGATCATAGAAAAATTTAATATTGTCGCTTAGGGGTGGAACGAGACACCATTTCCACAAGGCGAGGCAACATTTTGACATAGTTTCTAATAAATACATTTGACAGTTAAAAATGTTGGAATAGATCACCAGCGCTTTACTGTTTTTTTGTCCGTGCCAAATGTAAACACATGGTACAAAACGGGCTATTTCTGATTAGTTGCCAGAATATCAATCCCCCTGAAATTCATTTTTGCCCACGCCCTTAAAAGTCTTTGTTGCAATTTTGTATTAACTTTGTATTAACCAATTTGATACTAATGGAAAATATATTCTGGTAATTGTGGTAATTGTTTCCATACCCTAAAATAGATTTATTCCTTCTCGCCTACAGACATTATCGTCACCACAAGCGGTGAAGCTGTTACGTCGAAGGAGATTAAGTCGTGCATTCACCAGATCCAGGAGCTGATCGTGGTGCGTCTGAACCAGGCGGTGGCCAACAAACTCACCAACTCCGTGGACTATCTGAGGGAGAGCTTTGTGGGCACTTTGGAGCGCTGCCTCGACAGTTTAGAGAAGTCCACCATGGATTCATCGGTGCACAATGTCACCTCAAACCACCTCAAACAGGTCCGGAAACTCTAGAAAAGATGCTACAATAGAACCTCCATATCGGGGACAGTACAGCTTTTTTGGGAAGTTTTCATGATTTTAGTTTTGTTAAATTGAGCATATGAAAATGGCTTTATGGCAGTGCTTCTCAAAGTGGCAGAGCCGTGCGAGGGGGACACGAGACATTTTCAACTACGCGGGACAGCACGGGGTTAATCTATATATAAGAGAGCAGCAGAGGTGTGGGTCAGCTTCACCTCTGTGCCCCTCACACAAGTTTGCTTTGCTTCTGTCCCTCCTCTGTCCCTCCTCTGTCTCTCCTCTCTCTCTCTTCTGTCCCTCCTCTCTCTCCTCTCTCCCGCCTCTGTCCCTCTCCTCTCTCCCTCCTCTCTCCCTCCTCTGTCCCTCCTCTGTCCCTCTCCTCTGTCTCTCCTCTCTCTCCTCTGTCCCTCCTCTCTCTCCTCTCTCCCTCCTCTGTCCCTCCTCTGTCCCTCTCCTCTGTCTCTTCTGTCCCTCCTCTGTCCCTCTCCTCTGTCCCTCTCCTCTGTCCCTCTCCTCTGTCCCTCTGTCCCTCCCCCGTCTCTCCTCTGTCCCTCCTCTGTCCCTCCTCTGTCCCTCTGCTCGTGCTTCTGTCTTGGTTCCCATTGTGCTTGAAAAAAAAGTTTGAGAACCACTGATTTACGCTATAAAAAGCCTTTAAACCTTCAATGTAATAATAATTCTATTTCAAAGATTGTAAGCAATAAGACCATTACGTTCAGTGTTTTAATGAACCTGGCTGTACATGGTCAATTTTGAGGTTTTATTCTGGTTTTACAAACGAGTAATCCCAGGAAGGCAAATAGACGAGAGGCACATGTTGCAGTTTCATGATACCACGTGTAGACTGCTAACAATTCATTCACAAAGGACTGAGGATTGCCCTGTTTTGTCACAGTTGCTGAACGCTGCCTATCACGTGGAAGTCACCTTTCACTCTGGCTCGTCCGTAACACGCTTTGTGTGGGAACAGATCAAACAGGTCTGTATCATTTGCACAACTAATACAACTAATTACAGTGTATGTGCCATTGTTAAATCTTTACAACTGCTGTGGTGTGTATGTTTTTTTTTTTTTAGATAATTCATCGGATAACCTTTGTGAATCCCCCCGCCATCACTCCGGAGTGGAAGCGTAAAGTGGCCCAGGACGCCATTGAAAGTCTGAGTGCCGCCAAACTTGCCCGAAGCATCTGCTCCCAGTTCAGGACGAAGCTCAACAGTTCACACGAGGCTTTTGCTGCGTCTCTACGTCAGGTAAAGTCGCTAATGTTTGATAATTGTGTGGATCTACTTATGTAACGTAGCTAACCCAGCGCTAATGCCAGCGCTCAATTAATCTTAGTGACTTTGGTGATTTTGGCAAGATTCAACCTTTTGTGTTTTGAAACCTTTGATTGTAGATACCTAAAACACGGCTATAAGTCTATATGAGAGGTTCACATATTTGTCTAATTATGATGTTTGGTGAGATGGTGCCTGTGGTAAATAATTATCTTTTTTTTTTTTTTTCCCCCCATCAGTCAAGTTGCATTTTGCGAAGACAAATAAAAGTTGAAAATTACTGGAAGTAGTGTGGACCTCTGTAACAGAATGGGAGTGTCTACAGAGCCGCGGCGCGCGGCCGAAACTGCCATGTTATTTTGTGCCGCGGCTCCTGAAACTGCTTCGCTATTTGACCGCGCCGTGTTAGACCGCGCCGGGTTAGGGTTAGGGTTAGGGTTAGCCGCGGTTCCTGAAACTGCTGCGCTATTTGACCGCGCCGCGGCTCTGCAGCCACAGCCATAACAGAATACCTCCACCTGAGTGATGTTATCAAAATCAAAAATGCAGTGCAAATTTGCACGTGACTTCAACATTTCTTGATAGTTTAAGCAATCGTTTAAAAAAATAAAGGTGTTGTCAGATGTAAATATTTGTCAAATGGATTTTTGCCCTTGTTTACAGTCTGGTTGCTAAAGAAAAGTTGTGGAATAACTCTGTCCATGTCATATTTACTGTCCATGTTCAACCAGGAAGTAACATTATAAACATCACCAAAATTTCCAAATTGCCAAAAAACAGCAAAATGTTTGGGAACATCTTAAATAGTTTAATGTGTCATGGACTTTTAAGTTCTTTTCTCTGGAGCCTGACAAACGTGTCTTAGGAAATAATTTTTTGCTTATTTTAATGGTCAATAAATCTTTGTTCAGTTACTTCTGCAGACAAAAAAATGTGGCTGGTTGCCAATAATGCTATAATTTCTTTTCAAGCACTAGTAACGGGCTCAGAGCAAGTTGCTTGTTATTTCATTATGTTGTTCATTATTAGATTAGTGGCAACATATGAATGAATGCACTTTTACATCTTTGTTTTGCCTATCTCTCTACATACTTCTATGAAACACCATCTTCTGTAATAATCTTCACTTTAGAGCTACTGCTGCTTCTCTGTGCTTTATCTTTTATTTTCAATATGTAAATATGCAACTGTGACGTCTCTGACGTCCCTGACCAATGCATTCGAGTCTAACTGCCCTGATGACAATCCTCACATGACGAACAGTGTGGCTCACATCACTGTCTGCATTTCCATGGTCTCTCTCTTAATAAAGTTACATACATTATATGCGCATAAGCATTGTCTCTATGAAGCAGATCTAGTCGCTCTTTGTGCCTAAATGAGCCAATATTGCAGTTTTACGAGCTTGTAAATGTATAACAAACAAATCTGCGTCGCAAATTTTCCATAAGTGCTGGGAATGTGAATGTGCCATGTCTTGAAACAATGAGGAAAATTTACAACTAAATGACCCAAGATTGGTTTATGGAAAATTTGAAACACATGACCAAACTTCATGATGGATGGAAACTAAATGTTTGGTTGTCTGCAGCTTATTATTACCTTTTATTGACAAATTATTAGGGACATACGTGTGTTTTTCAGTTTTTGTAAACATGTACTGGTTTTAATCAGCGCAATTGTTTGTAGATCATGGGGGTGTCCAATGTCAATCTCAGAGGCAGTGAGGGTCGATCCTAAAGACCTCTGTTTTTAGTTTCCAGCCTGACATTACACGTGAGAGCTCTACAGCAGCACGAGTGGACCGAGAGCTACAATCAGCATGTTATCATTTTGACCGCTTTTCATGACTTTCAGCTAGAACACCGCTGTGGGCTCGACACACAGCGCGAGCAGAAGCTGTGTAACACGAGGAGGAGGAGGAGGAGGAGGAGGAGGAGGAGGAGGAGGAGGAGGAGGAGGAGGAGGAGGAGGAGGAGGAGGAGGAGGAGGAGGAGGAGGAGGAGGAGGAGGAGGAGGAGGAGGAGGAGGAGGAGGAGGAGGAGGAGGAGGAGGAGGAGGAGGAGGAGGAGGAGGAGGAGGAGGTCCTCAACCTTCTATCATTTAGTGTAGTTGTGGTCAGTATATTTTATTTTCTGAAAACTCGGCTGTATTAAATGGTCTAGTTGAATAGCAGATGTTGAAAACGTGTGGGCCCCCCTGATTTCGATTATATGAATTTGGTCAGATATAAAGAGGTTTAACACTACAGTCTCTTAGAAAGTGGCAAACCCAGCACTTATTTTTATGCGACTGATTATCGCTTGTGTTTGTAGCTGGAGGAGGGGCACACCGGTCGCCTGGAGCGCACAGAGGACCTGTGGCTGCGTGTGAGGAAGGACCACGCCCCTCGCCTTGCCCGCCTGTCTCTGGAGAGCCGCTCCCTCAGAGACGTCCTGCTGCACGGTGAGTCACTGCGCCGCCTTGTCGGAACACACTTCCAATCAGCCAAACAGATGTTCACGATGCTCTTATTTAGGCTTAAAGGTGCTATGTAACTTATTATTGTAAAATAACACACCGAGCATTGCCTCTCCACAGATCTGGCATATAATTTTGCTTTGTGGCTCCAATTGCTTAGAAATGGATACATTTAATGCCATACTTTGGAACATTACAAGCAGACAATAACATTTTTACGGAGACCAGCAGGAAGTAGACCCTCTACCAACTGCACCTTTAACCTAGACTCACTTTTGTCATCTTTGCATCTAAATTTTCTTCTTTTCTTATTATTTATTTTTGTTTGTTTTTTAATGAAATAGAAATCAAACAAAAAACATGACTGAGAAGAAATAACTAAACAGAAGCGTAGCTAAATCATGTAGAAAAGGTTGTTTGGTATATGTTGCTTAACATATCTGTACCATTTAAACCAAGGAGTAGAAAATATGTCAATTATCAAATTTCAAATTAACTATAAAGGCATTTTCCCCCTATTTTGTAAATGTTTGTTATTGGAGTCCTGTTTCCTGCTGCCAAAAGTACATCCAAAGTTATCCATTGTTTCTGTTGCAGGAGTTTTAAGTGCCTCTTTGTGCATACTTGTTTGTACCATGGTCTGCCAAACCTAAATGATTAATACTGCTCGATGCTACACCTGAACAGAACTGGAGATCTTTGCAAAAAATATTACATGTCCAAAGTTTCAGGGTTAGAAGTCTAAATTTAAAGTACCTGTCTAATGCAATGATTATCAACTGTCAAAATATAATTCAATACGTTGTCACTTCCTTCCAGGTAAGCCAAAGCTGGGGCGAGAGTTGGGCCGTGGCCAGTACGGAGTGGTGTATTTGTGTGACAGCTGGGGCGGACACTACCCCTGTGCGCTGAAGTCTGTGGTGCCCCCCGATGACAAGCACTGGAACGACCTCGCATTGGAGTTTCACTACACCAGGTACAAACTATCCCACACTCACTGGGGACTATGCATTCTGGGAACTGCCGCTGTTCTGGAGCCGAGGGAAATTCCAGTGATATTGAAAGCATTCATTTAACGCGGCTCATCCATCGTGACAGTTGCTTTGTAAAAGGCCATGACTCCACCCTTTTAACACAAATCTGTTGTGACTGTTCGGGCCTATAGGCTTTTCACACTGCTGTGCAAGGACAGTCACGATCCTTAAAGGTGTCTCTATTGATTTGACGTTCCACAGTATGACATTTAAAGCTCTTGTACCTTATTTTCAAACTGAAAGGTTGAAATGGATATTTCGATCAATCCAACTTGTTCCTAACCCTCACAAACCGTTTGCCACATCACTAGTTTTCACCTGCATGGATTTATTTTGACCACTAGCAACGTTTAGAACATCTTTTTCCAGACCAAAAAGTTAAGCAAGGAGGACAACCAGAGGACAACCAGAGCACAGCCAATCAACTGTCAGCTGTCAATCTGCGAGTGATGAAATGTTTTATAATCAGAAAACGGCGACAAGTGATTTCTTTTTACAGTGCACTTTATGGGGAGGACAGTTTGCAGCTGTAACTCGTCTATACAGCTCAGAATTAATTCAATTAGAGCTTTTATAATTGCTTCAGAGTTGGCCACCTCCTGCGTCCAGGCTCCAGGGGACGACCTCTAACAAGCTTATCTGTCCTTGCCCTGCTCGTCATTGTTTTCCACCGAGGTCTGAGTGCCATAAATATTCTCCAGGTTGAATTTGTTTAAAGCAAAGTGAACATGGTAGAAATGAACACTGAATCTAAACTCTGTTTACCAATTATCTAACCAATCTTACCTGATCCTGTAAATTGTTTTGATCAGACTCTATATCCTGTAATTCTAATACAGTCTGTATTGTTTTACCTCAAATGTTCCACTATGATATGTCATATACCTTTTTCTTCGGATGGACAAATAAAATATGATATTCAACAATGTCTCTAATAAACTGATTAGGTTCAACGTGTGTGTTTTTCCCCAGGACTCTTCCCAAACACGAGCGCCTGGTGGACCTCCATGGTTCAGTGATAGACCACACGTACGGAGGCGGCTCCAGCATCGCAGTGCTGCTCATAATGGAGCGGCTCCACCGAGACCTGTACACAGGCCTGAAGGTAATGCACTGCAACAACAACTATACCACACATTTAATCCACAAGGGCCGTTCTAGTGAGATGTACATTATTATTACCTTTAATATATTGGAAAGACTGTAAATCTGGGACTGTTTGAGCAGTTTGTAAGCACTCTTGCGTATCTCAGACCTCAGATCCTTGAAACCCTCCTCATCTGCAGGAAAACGACTTGAATCAAGTCCAGGACTGATTGAAATTGCTTTGTAGAGGCACGAGTTTTATCTTGTTTCATAGTTGTCGACCTGGCACTGGCCGTTTTCTGATGTTGTGTTAAACGTTTTCAAATTCAGTACAAAGCACATTTAAAGGTGCACAATGTTACTCAGTATGGCATTAAAAGTATTCATCTCCATGGAGACAAGCCGGTGACTCCATCAGACAAAGTTTCAGGTAAAATCTTTGGAGAGGCAAAGCAATACAATTTCCATGGTTACATAGTTAAGATTCACTAGTATTTTATTATGATGAATAACTTTTTGTGTCTTTCTGAAAGGCTGGTTTGTCGCCGAAGGAGCGGCTGCAGATCGCTCTGGACGTGGTGGAGGGAATCCGCTTCCTGCACAGCCAGGGCCTTCTCCACAGAGACATCAAGTTAAAAAATGTTCTGGTGAGTTCATTGGTGCTCAATGGAAAACCTCTTTAAATAATTTAAACCACAAAGTTGCATTTCCATCACACCAGCGTTTCATGTCTTCATATGTATTTCAGTTGGACAAGCAAAATCGAGCTAAGATCACTGACCTGGGATTTTGTAAACCTGAAGCCATGATGTCGGGCAGTATTGTTGGGACGCCCATCCACATGGCTCCGGAGCTCTTCACAGGTTTGTCAAGCATATGTTTGGAGTTTTGCAGTAACTTGTAGGTACATAAAGCTAACATTTAGTTTGACCCTTTTCTGTTCTTTGACAGGAAAGTATGATAACTCTGTTGACGTCTACGCCTTTGGCATTCTGTTCTGGTACTTGTGCACGGGTTCAGTGAAGCTCCCAGAAGCTTTTGAGAAGTGCTCCAGCAAAGACCAGCTCTGGACCAATGTTAAAAAAGGTAAACGCAGTATTTGTAGTATTTGTACTTTTGTTTTTGCATATTTTTAAACATTTATTATAAGACAATTCCCTTTCCCAGGTTTAAAAACTACTGAGATAAACTAAGAAACAGTTGACATAGTGTGCTGCCCAATGAAAAACAAAATAATAATAATTATCATTTATTTTGTATTAGTGAATCTGGGTTTCCAGGGCTTTAACCTGCATCATGCGGACACACCAATTGGTTACATTACAATTGTTACAATCAGTTAAACTATTACATTTGAGCATAATTACTATCTCAGGACATAATAGAAAATGTGGAAAATGTGGTGTAATGTTCCCTTATTGTCATCTGTTTTTTTCTCTAGCTTAAACATATATTATATATATTTCACTCATAGGGTCCCGCCCTGAGCGCCTGTCCAGTTTTGATGAGGAGTGCTGGCAGCTGATGGAGGCGTGTTGGAATGGTGACCCGTCCCAGAGGCCACTGCTGGGCATCGTGGAGCCCAGCCTGCAAAGCATCATGGTCCGTATGTGTGGGCCGGAGCGCAAAGGCAGCAGTCTCGAGGACTCAAACTGAACTCACTCAGACTGAAGTGTATTTTTGTTGTATTTATGAAGGCGTGTTGGAAAAACGGGTGGTTGTTGTCCTTTTCTTTCACCATTGTGCCATTATTTATGAGGAGCAGAACCAAGTTGTGTAGATTTGTGTTTTATTGAAAGGTGGATTTGAACGCAGCCTCTACAGTTCGATTTCCTCGTGGCTGTTGTGCTAATTGCTACTCCTTTATTGTATGCTACTAGATGCAATTTAGCAGATGCAAGTAGCTCATTCCTAGTACTCTAAGAAAATATAAATATATAAAAGATTAATTTTAGATTGTATTTAAGATGAACATTTCTGCATTTATTCAAACACATCTTTTTAATAAAATGTTCTGTTACACGATGTCCTTATTTTTTATATTTGCTGTACATTTTACAGCATCACAAGTTCAACTAATGTCAAGCATTTCCAAATCATGTTCCAACAGTGACTGATATTTTAACATGTTGAACAAAAGTTAAGCTCACAAAGTTGCAGCAGAATATTTGTTTCTATAGTTTTTGTGCACGTTTTAAAAATGGGTAATAACGATCTACATTGGTGCCATCTAGTGATTGTTCTTAGCAACTACATTGTATTGCCTTCCTCAAACCAAAATTAAAGGTTTTAATTTTAATGTTGCAATTGGTTTTATATTTACTTAATCGAACTTAAGCTTTGTTGTTGATTTGTGAGAATATTGTAAGAAATCATGATCAAACTGAAAACATTGCAGTCTAAAGATGTGATGACTTCCCTCAGGGGTACATCTGCCACTCAGGTGTTATACTTGATATGTTTTCTTATGACTAGTTCTTTATTTTATTTAACAATGGCCCATATTTCATTTAAATTATTTATGGCAAAACTCTGCAGGTGAGTGGAAGAAATATTATCTATAGATTATTTGCATAAATGAGAGAAAATTATGTATTACACGTTTATAATTTTAAAAAAATATTTTAATCCAATGGCAGAACTGCACATATTTTGGACACAAACATTTTAGAAATCGATGGATCCAGATTTAATTGTCTTGTTTGATTTTGTTGACATATTAGCCAAAAACTTCAGTAATTTATTTTATCTTATTTTGTTATTTTAGTAAACTAACTATGTCACTATGGAAGAAAAAATGCCCCATATAAATCTGGATGAAAGTTGATTATATGAGATTCAACTACAGATTTGACATTTTTGTTGTTTCTGCATAAAAGCGGAGCAAAATTAACTAAAATGTTTAATCTGTCAGCATCTCTCTGTTTGAAAACCTGTAACCCAGATCTATAAAAGTATTACTCAGACCAGTGTGATTGTATTGTCTTATTAAACCGGTAACTACCTCCTTTAACTCCCAGTGAATGGTTAAGGAAACATGATTATAGAAGTAAATTAGACTGAAAAAGGTAAGCTGAAACTTGTATAAAACGGTTTAATCAGTAAAAAATGACAGATACCAGTGGAAATGTAACATCTGATGACATTGTAAGGACATTGTTCCCTTTCAGTTTAAAGTCATGAAAATGGCATCCATACATACAATTATAAACAATGGTAAAAAGTGAGATTGGTCTTTTAAACATGGAGTAACGGACGTATAGATACTTTTACTTTATAGATTCATTTAAAGATATGTCCTTTTTCCATTTACAGGCCACGCTGTACAGTTCAAACATCTCCAATAGTCTTACAGCACACATTTAATTCATTATTTTACAAAGACAAAACTTGACGGCTAAACTATAAAACACAGCTGGTAAGTCTCTGGCAGTGTCCATCACTCGCGATCCGGTGACGCACAATGACCGCATTTTCAAAGTCTTTAGAAACTGAGCCCCCAAAAGGCCTCAGAAGTCTTGAGTCGTCCTTTCCCATTGCATGTCGACAGTGGTTCTTCAGCTTTCGCCTTCCTTCATTCTGAGAGATAGCTTATTCACAAGGAGATCTTTGCTTTTTCTGCACACAAAGTCCATAAATCAACTTGCAACTTGTAAACGGCCCACGACAACATGTGAGCGGGCGTTTATTCACTCGTTGGACCATATTCTGACTTCAAACTGGCACCAATGCAAATATTAACATACGGTGAAACAATTCAAGAAAATAAAGTTCCCTGAATATGCCTACTTAATGGAGTATGACCTATTTTTGTCATAGAAAATCATCATTAAAAAAAAAAGAAAAGAAGAGAAAACACTGCCTGAGAGCGTGTACTGGCAGGAACAAACAAAAGTGCATTGCTTCAAGTATGTAAACAATAATATTCTTTTTAAAAGGGACCATGTGGGACAGCGCAGTGACTCCTGAGGTTTTGGCACAACACTTTGAGCACTCTTTGTCCAGTCGCGACATAAATACACACCCAACGCTCTGTGGAGAGGGTGAGAGATTGTGTCCTTTGTTTTGTCTCTTGTATTGCGGGGAAGTCCGCGGCGGAGTAGGAGGCTCTATGACCTGCAAAGACACACCCCTCCGTCAGCGCGGGCACATGAACGCGTGGCGACGGCTGCTGGGAGGAAGACGATGAGGACGATGAGGTGATGTCGGGGGACAAACGGGAAAGACAACAAAAGCATGGGAAGGGTGAGATTATGATATGAAAACAGATGGTGAGTGACGGCAGATGCTAAAACAAGCTGGATTTTGAGCTCAGGGGAGAAAATTAAAGAATAAAAATCTATGGTTTTTGAAAAGAGAAAAGACAAAAAATTGGTTAATCGCAGAATTTTCTATAATTTTTTTTATAATCAATGTTTTAATGCGGTAGTCCAGTCCAATTAATTATCACCTAACCCTGGAATTGCAGTAGATTTAAAATTGTATTGCATGTACAGCAAAAAAGCATTAGAATTGTAAGTAATATTCATGACTTTCAGATTTATAATATAAGCAACATTTATTCAGATGCAATATTTAGATTTAAATTGACAAAAAGAAAGGACAAGCGTTTTACTATAAAATGTAAATAATAAAATAACTATCTGTAAATCTAATATTCTTTGCAATGTTTTAATGAGAAACAAATCAATAAATACATTGGTAGTCGCTTACTCTGAAATCCATGAACCCAAGATAATTGTGATTATGGAGGGTGTTTGGAGTTTCAGAGTCCTAAAAACAGGAAGCTGAAACCCTTGAATAGGCAAATATAGCGTATATTACGTGAGCTCATTAAAAGTGCTCATGTTTGCTGGTTGTTGTCTTTATTTGTGTGGGATTTCTGTAAATATTGAGTATGAACATGAGTCTAAACAGCTACAGACAACAGACTGATGGACTGGGACATACAGTGAAAACACTGGACAGAGCTACGTAAAGAGGACACGGACACAGCACACGTTTATGGTTTTAGCTCATGTCGTGGCACTCACTCTGATCCCGAGGAGTCTCCGTCTACCGTCCCGGCCTTGATGCTCAGGACCACGCCGTTGAGCTGGTCCTGGAGGCCGGGTTTAGCCGGACCGGGCCGGCCTTCGCTGGACGACGACCCGTGAGACGACGTGCCAGTTTCCACCAAATCGCTGTTGATGCGGTTCCCTCCGTTTCTCTCCACGATCGGAGACAGCTGCTTCTTTTTTAAGATGCCTGTAAGACAAAAGTGTCATCAGGCTTTCTGCTCTGTTTGTTTCTTCTTGTGAATTAAACGAAACAGAGGCAACAGTTTCAACAGTGACGTGCAACAACAACTATGACTATGACAAATAATAAAACTGGCAGAGTAGGGATGTCAAGATAATTTGGTTCATCAATAATTGTGATTATTCAGGTCACAATGTAATAGTCAGAAACAAAAAATTATATTCGTGACAATTTCAGAGGCAAAATTGTGTTTTTTTCAATCTACAACCCAAAAATAGACATATAGATTTGATTAGATTTTTTTTTTAAATATCTGCCTGTTTTTAACGCATTTAACTTTATTATGTAATTCAGAAAGTTTAGTTTTGTAAAGTCAGTCACAAACTTGAGGAACAGTAACATGTTAGACGACAGGAATGAAAGAAAATTTAAGATTTCACCGTTGTTCGGTCACAGTCTCAATAATCGTGACACTAAAATTTGATATTGTGCCATCCCTTCTTGTGAGTTAGTGCGTGCAATGTTTATAATAATAATAATAAATATAGCCGCAAGCGGCAATGATCGGCCCTCGCCACGCCGCAAGAGGAGGGGGTGCTAACGCGCCCCAATTGTCCTTTTATTACGCTTACTGCTGAATCTGTGACGCTGTCACATCTTCTCCCCTTTGTTTTACCATCAAAAAGCAATTTTATTTTGAATTCTTGGCACCGTGACTCTTTGAATAAAAATGTGAATAACCTTTGATGGTCCACCCCTGAAGATGAGTCTCACCAAATTTCAGGTTAATAGGGCTGACGCCCTAAGAGGAGTTTGTGAAAGTCTAAAGTGTAAACATGTTCTGGCGATTTCCCCATTGGAATAACATGGGAGGTTTTGGTCATCGCTACGGCAACGCCATAACAATTATGACATGGGTCTCATTGACTTTTTTGATGGGGATGCCAAAATTGAGTTGTGTGTCAAATTTCATAAAATTTCGCAAAACTAAACATTTAACCTCCATATGGCGCTGTGGTGCCAAATTAATTTATTTCACTTCAAGTTGGTTTAGCGCAAAGAGTTTAACAACTGATTCTAATTTGACGCAATTCGGACTTTATCTGCGCAAACGGCAGAAATGTTAAATTTGGAAGATTTCTGAAATTCTTGCTAAAGTTTGCGGCTTCGCCGCACAGAGACCGTGAGAGGTATCAATGTCATTTGAATAACTTTTGATGTCCCACTCCTCATTTTCACCAAATTTCAGCTTTTTAGAGCCAACGCCCTGGGAGGAGTTCGTAAAAGTACGACGTTTAGAAAAACTCCCAAGTCCTGCTTAGCCATTTTTGAAGCAATATGGCCGACATTTGGTTGGGTGGACGGCGTTGCCGTAATAATATTTTCTACTTCTCTTGTCACCATCTACCTCTGCGCCAAATTTCATGATTCTACGATCAGATTTTTTTTGGGTCATTTCCTATCTCTCAATGCATTTTTGGTACATTTGGGGGCGCTGACGCGCCAATTTTTTTTATTTTAGAAAAGGGAAATAGCCAGAATGTAGAGAGGCACGATTTTTAGAGGTGTGCACATTTTTGTGACTTTTCGTCAATGTTCACTGGGTGAAAAATAGGGGGGTTGGTCCCGAGAAGAAAGAAAGAAAGAAGAAGAAATAATATTCCGATGCGAAAACAATGTTTCCCATTTTTCAAATATCATAAACTATACATTTTCGGAAAGCGCTCGCGCTTTCCTACCTCATGGTGTGGGTCCCTGGTCACTGACGGGTACTTTCGTTAATTTTGAGTGGGCTCCTCAATTTTTGCATTACATGCTTATATGCACGGAACATGCAAGAGATGGGGAACGTATTGGTGAGCTACTTAGCGCAAATGAGTGCTTTATATGGGGATGACGACCGCCAATGTAAAGTGCTTGTTTAGTGCGCACTTTTGCACGGGCTTCGCCCGTTTACAACTGTAATGTTCCATTTTCCTACTACTAATTAGTATGCACGGGGCGTGCATGAGTGAAGGAGTGTTTGGAAGTGGGCGAGCGCTTTGCGCTCGATTTCGTGCGCACTACGTGCGCACTTTCGCAGCCGTGCTTCGCACGGCCTTACGAGATTAATAGGCCAGCTTGTGGCGCTCGGGCCTAATAATGATAATAATAATAATAATAACAACTATTAATATTCAGAAAGCAAACACATTAAGTTATTAGATGTTGTAAATTACAGTGATGGTCAGTTCTATCCTTATCCTACTCTCCTTAACGTCCGAAAATAGAATCTTTCTTTTCTAAATCCATATTCATTTACAGTTTACACTTTCAATAACAGATTTGATTGTTTTTCATCAAGTTTAAATGGGGACTTCATCTCAAAGTTCGTTATGTAATGTGTTTTATATTGCTGGAGAAAGGTGTGTATAATAGCATACTGCGCATACTTAAGTAGGACAAAAGCGCACCTTGTCGTTTACCTTTGTGTGGGTGCGAGTGGAGGTGTGACAGTCCCGGTATCTGCACCGTGGTGGACTCTGGGGAACACGCCTCTGGGATCGTCCTCAGGTTTGACTCTGAATTGGGGAGTTCACTGTCGCTGCCTGAGCCCGGGTAGTCGGGCCAGTATGTTTTTGTCACACCGTTATCTATTTAAAAGACAACGATAATATAATCTGGTTACGTTTTGGATGAATGCTGGACCGCTATCGCAATTTACTGTTTTCAACGTTCACATCCAGGAGCGTGAACACTTTAGCCAAGGCTGAAATAACTGATAAACATCACGACTTATAAGATATATAGCTTATCCAACAAAACATTAAAACAATACTCTAAAATATCATCTTTACAATGTCTTAATTTTCTATTCAAATTTAGTTTTGACCGATTGTTCAGCTGTAATTCCGAGTCTTCCTCACCTTGTCCCGGAGGTCTTTTTGTCCCATTGGATGCCAGATTTTCCCAGCATTCCTCAGGGGGAAGGGGGCCCTCCTCGTCCTCGCTGTCAGACGAGTGGGTCGAGGCGTAGGATTCGCTCCGATCGTCCTCCAGAGACAAGTCGCTGTCCGAGTCGCTGTCGTGGTCTGCAGAGAGTTTGAGTTAAAGTTCCTCAGACAGTTGGACCACTCATTGAACTCAAATGCAGATCAATATATTGTACATTTAGCTAAAAAATTGACTTCCTGGTTGTAATTAATGACATTACACTAGCAAATTACCCAGCAACCACTAGGTCAAAAGTCACAATTGTTTTTTATGTGACAAACAAAAGTATAAGAGCATGTTTATCATGTTGAATTAATGTTTAGAGGGTCCAAAATGTTGTTTATTTTGTGTAAATTGAGTATAGACTTTGGATGAGTGTCTCTAGTGTGATGTCACTTCCTCTCATTTTCCCCACAAACATCTGCTTGATTGGTGTAAAACTATAATTTAAACTCACAAAAGATAAAAAAAAAAAAAAAAAAACACCAAATAAAGTCAAACCGAGCAAATTACATTATTAGCATTACATAAGCATTACATTATTATTCGCATTGACATAATATTTTGATCAAGATGAAAAGCAGTTCTTTTACCGTCAGGGTCTTTACTCTCGGGAAAGTGTGCCATGTGGTCGTTCAGGGCGATGTGCGCTTGGCTATTGCTTAAACCATCGTCCCTGACACGTGAAAAGGAACAACATCCAGTTATTTTCACACACATCAGCCTGATTATGACTGTATTTCCCTTTGAGTTCAGATAATTCATACCTGAGGACGAACGGCACGTAGCTCTGTTGGCTTTTGCCGCTTTGCATCGTGCCGTTCAGAGAAATACTGGAGTCCGCGAAGGGAAGGTGGTACAACTTGCCGTCCTTGTAGTTTGTGTTGCATTTGTAAATCTGGAAGAAGAACAGGGAATTTAAACAGGCCTGGAAGAAACTGTAAAGCATTAATTTAAGTTTTGTCTGGCTGCTCGATTCAAACAATTACCTCTTACCTAACCTTTAGAGAAAAAGTATGTCCGTAAAACATTTCTTTAGCAATGTTTTCTGACACTTTTGTTTTAAGATTGTGGATTAGAAAAGCATCTTTGCACCAGATTTTGAGCGGCAGAACGGGCGCACGTGCCATTCTAATTGAAGGGAGTAATAATTTAAATCACACATAAATTATTGTGTAAGTCTACGTGTGTTTCTTGCAACGCTCTTTCGAATATGACTTCCTTTTCCAAATGTTTGAGCCCTTTCATTAGAAAATATCTGATTTCGGTGCATAATTTATTGCTTTGTCAAATTATATCTCAGGCGTTACATCCTGAGTGTTACTCTTACTCGAGTAGTTGTTTCCTACAAACTTATTTTCCTCTTGAGTCATTTCGTTGGCCACTACTTTATACTTATTCTTGATTAAAACCATTTTGAAGTATTAGTACATTTTCCCACCGCTGCAAAAGCCCAAACTGTGGATTTTCCTGAGAAAAAGTTTGGAATTTTTTTAAGTTTAAATGAAAACAGTTTGAATCTTATAGTCGATGGTTTATAACGAGTGCGTGTTGCGCTTGGGGTCATGTGGCTGCAGCTGCACGCAGACTCACAGAGGCTTTAGACTTCATCATGTGATCCGGACGCTTGCGGCTGCAGCAGTACTTCATCGCAGTCCTCGCCTCTTTGTTGAGCACAATTCGGAAGAAGAAGATGAAGGGGCCCTGCGTGGAAAAGTGAACACGGGACGGTTAGAAGCGTGCACCACTTTACGTGTGGGAGGTCTGCCCTGCCCGCGCTCACCTGCAGACAGTTGACTCCGGCGAACAGGTAGTGGAAGATGATGATGTCACTGTTGACGGACAGCAGCGCCAGGAAACACGTGACCAACACCAGGAAGAGCACCCCGCCTGCCGTTTTCAGACCCGCTCTGCAGTCACGAAAGAGGGAACAGAGAGTTAAGAGAAGTATTTGGATGCTTTCCAAGGAGGTGAAGATGGAGAGAGATAATGAATACACATAAAACACCAGCCACGATAGCTTTACGGCACAGGGAACAATGCAGCACTTTACAAACGCTACCAAGAAAATACAAATAAAACTTTGGGATTTCAACAGAACTGTGGTTTTCTAACAAGAATAGTTATTAATAATGGGTCTTGATAATGGGTCTCTGTCTCTTTTGCCCGCACAGAGCTGGGGAAGAAAGGTTTTGTTCCCTCAGCTCTTTTTCCGAGGAACAAGTAGCAAAAACACTGGAAATGGAATGTGTTCCTGTCCTTAAATGCCTTTAAAACCAAGTTGAAAGCACAAGATAATCATGTGTAAATGTTTTTTCCTGTTGTTACTGTGTTGAACTGCCTCTTGGCCATGACTCCATTGGAAAATATGTTTTTAATCACAATGGGACGCTCCTGGTCAAATGAAGGTTAAATAAGAAAGATAGATTTGGGTTACTCACATTCGGGGCTCTTTCTTTTCGATGCCGTGGTGTTTGGGCGAGCACGAGGCTTTTGACGATAGAATGAAAAGAAAGATATTCATCTGAAAACACGAAAAAAACACAAAGGTCACCAGCACGGACATTGATAACGTTTCCCCTTTATTCGTCCGACAACTGACCGACACAGCCAGGGCGATTGGTCCGGCGAAGCTCCAAATCAGAGTATCGTACATGGACAGCCAGCAGTAATCGGGGTTTCCGTAGCCTTCAGGGTCCAAACCGACGGCCAAACCTGCGAAACAAACGGATTTTTTTCATGCGCTCCGTTTTTCGACTTCCGCAGCTCGAATTTGAGCGTTTGCGAAGACCAACCCGTGACGAAGGCAGGCACGCCCCAGCCGATCAGGTAGTAGAACCTCATCGGTCCGTAGTTGATGTCTCGCACTTCGCTGATCATGCGGTAGACGTGAAGCCCCTCCAGGAAAAGCCAGGAGAAGGAGCAGAGGTAGAAGAAGTGCAACAGGATGGCGATGACCGTGCACAAAAACTAGGAGAGAAGATTCGGACATTAACCACACACTGCAGCAATAGAAGGTTCTCAAGTTTCTGTAAGTTGTAGCTTAGACATGGTTTAGCTTTGGTTAAGAGTTCATTTTAAATGCTATTTTCCTGAATTAGTGGTGTTTTGATCAACTTTAATCGTGATTCAAATACAGGTGGTGTTGGCAAAAAATTCTACTTCTATTCTATTTTTTTTTTGCGTTATTTCGATGACAATTTTCAAACCATATCAACCTTTACTCTTTTTCACAGGGTCGTGTAAGTTAAGTGTCCCGCCTCAGTGCACTCGTGGTGGCTGGGATCAACAATAAGAGTGATAACGCTCTATCGACTGATTAATACCTCATCTAGTGTCGGTGTAATCCCTCATTCGTCCAGGCGTGTTCCATAGTAGAAAAAGCTTCAGTTGTAGTCATCTGGACTCAGTTTGAAAAAATAGACGTTTCGACTCTCATCCAAGAGTCATTGTCAATAAAAGAATTTAGATCGAGAACTCCGATATTAATACTGTTCTGTGGTAAGACCCGCCCATTGGGAGGAGCCTTCCTGAAGTAGAAAGAGTTGTTTGTTTCAACAGAAACTCCCCCCTTGTATCTACCGAGCTAGCCTCTAAATGTCCTGGTCCTGGTCCTCTACCTTTCCAGGGGTTCAGTAACCCATTATAAATAACAGGAAGATTAAACCTTAGCCCTCCATTTCTGTTTAAAGAAGGTCTTTCTTTTTTAACAAAAATAGCTTCCTTGACTCCTCTTTCAAACCATCTTTTCTCCCTGCTTAAAACCTTCACCTCACCGTCTTCAAACGAGTGATTAGAGGCTTCAAGATGGAGATGCACGGCGCTCTGAGGTCCTGAACTAGTATTTCTTCTGTGCTGATAGAGCCTCTTGTGTAGAGGCTGTTTCGTCTCACCTATGTACCGTTCTTTACAGCTTTCTTCACTGCATTGGATCGAATAAACTACATTGCTCTGTTTTTGAGTCGGCAACTTGTCCTTAGGGTGAACCAGTTTTTGTCTTAAAGTGTTTCCTGGTTTAAAATAAACAGGGACTTCGTGTTGTCTAAAAATTCTCTGCAGTTTTTCCGACAGGCCAGACACATAAGGGATAGAAACACCCTTCCTTCTCTGTTCAGTTTCCCTTTTGTCCTGCTTCTTGGTTCTCTTCACTCTGTTGAGAGCCCAAGCGGGGTAACCACAGGCTGAGAGGGCATTTCGGACATGTTTTTCCTCTTTCTTCTTGCCCTCTGAGCTGGTGGGCACACCTTGAGCTCTGTGTTGTAAGGTTCTGATCACACCCAGCTTGTGCTGTAGTGGGTGGTTGGAACCAAAGAGCAGATACTGGTCCGTGTGTGTAGGTTTCCTGTATACCTCTATTTGGAGTTTCCCCGTCCTCTCCTCTGATCGTGGAACAATCAAGAAAGGCCAAGCGATTCTCCTTAGCGTCTTCTCTTGTAAACCTGATATGTGGGTCCACAGCATTGATGTGATCAGAGAAGGTTTCCAGCTCTTGTTTCTTAATTGTTACAAAAGTATCATCGACATAGCGGAGCCACAGTTTTGGGGCTATGCCTGAGAATGAGGACAGTGCCTTCTTCTCAAAGTGCTCCATGTACAGGTTGGCCACTATGGGAGAGACGGGCGAGCCCATGGCACAGCCATGAATCTGTCTGTAAAATTGTCCCCGGAATTGAAAGTAAGTGGTGTTCAGACAGATGTCCAACAGTTTACATATGTGTTCAGGTGTCAGTTTGGTCCTTTCCTGTAGGGTGGTGTCTTCCTGCAGTCTGATCCTCACTGCTGCTACTGCATCAGAGGTCGGGATGCAGGTGAACAGGGACACCACATCATATGAAACCATGAGGTCATCTGGGTCCTGTTGGAGATGTTTCACTTTATCCACAAAGTTGTGCGTGTTTTCCACATGATGTTCCGAATTCCCCACAAGCGGAGCCAATATAGTTGTTAAATGCTTGGCCACATTGTAGGTGATGGAATCTGTGCTGCACACTATGGGTCTGAGTGGAACCTCCTTTTTGTGTATTTTTGGAAGGCCATAAATGCAAGGCATGGCTTCACCAGGATACAGTCTGTAATACAGAGGCCGGTCTATCACTTCCTCTTTTTCCAGCCTTTGTAAACAGTCTATCACTTTCTTCTTGTAGCCACTGGTCGGATCTCTTTTCAAGCGCTCGTATGTGGTCGTGTCCTCGAGGAGGGTGTGGACTTTGGCTTTGTAATCAGCTGCGTTGAGAATCACAGTGCAACGTCCCTTGTCTGCTGGGAGGATGTTGATGCTATGATCTTTTTCCAGTGCTGAAAGTGCTTTCCTCTCTTCAGCTGTGATATTTGAAGGCGGTGGTTTGGCACTCTTCAGGGTCGCTGTGACACGTAGCCTCAGGTCTGCAGCCTCCGATTCAGTCATTTTGTTGTTTCTAATTGTCGTTTCAGTGGCTGTGATGTAGTCCTCTGTAGGGATGTGTTTAGAGGTGACAGAAAAGTTGAGCCCTTTAGAGAGCACCTCCTTTTCTGCCTGTGTCAGAACACGATCTGATAGGTTCTTAATCCAATTGTTTTTGCTGGTCGCTAATTTGTCTGTCTCAGTCCTAATGTCTAGCTCGACCTCACCTGCATTCTTTTTGTTCAAAAGAATGTTGAACTTCTAGATTTGGCGTTCTTTGCTCTTCCTGTGCTGTGCTTCTTGTGCTGTGTGTAAAATCCAGCACTCTTTTGAAAGCTTCTTCAGGGAGTATGCTGGTTAATTTCTCCTGTAAAGTTCCTGTTCTGTCTTTCAATTTATCAATTCTGACGTTGTTTTTCTGTATTACAGACTGTATCCTGGTGAAGCCATGCCTTGCATTTATGGCCTTCCAAAAATACACAAAAAGGATATTCCACTCAGACCCATAGTGTGCAGCACAGATTCCATCACTTACAATGTGGCCAAGCATTTAACAACTATATTGGCTCCGATGGTGGGGAATTCGGAACATCATGTGGAAAACACGCACAACTTTGTGGATAAAGTGAAACATCTCCAACAGGACCCAGATGACCTCATGGTTTCATATGATGTGGTGTCCCTGTTCACCTGCATCCCGACCTCTGATGCAGTAGCAGCAGTGAGGATCAGACTGCAGGAAGACACCACCCTACAGGAAAGGACCAAACTGACACCTGAACACATATGTAAACTGTTGGACATCTGTCTGAACACCACTTACTTTCAATTCCGGGGACAATTTTACAGACAGATTCATGGCTGTGCCATGGGCTCGCCCGTCTCTCCCATAGTGGCCAACCTGTACATGGAGCACTTTGAGAAGAAGGCACTGTCCTCATTCTCAGGCATAGCCCCAAAACTGTGGCTCCGCTATGTCGATGATACTTTTGTAACAATTAAGAAACAAGAGCTGGAAACCTTCTCTGATCACATCAATACTGTGGACCCACATATTAGGTTTACAAGAGAAGACGCTAAGGAGAATCGCTTGGCCTTTCTTGATTGTTCCACGATCAGAGGAGAGGACGGGAAACTCCAAATAGAAGTATATAGGAAACCTACACACAGGGACCAGTATCTGCTCTTTGGTTCCAACCACCCACTACAGCACAAGCTGGGTGTGATCAGAACCTTACAACACAGAGCTCAAGGTGTGCCCACCAGCTCAGAGGGCAAGAAGAAAGAGGAAAAACATGTCCGTAATGCCCTCTCAGCCTGTGGTTACCCCGCTTGGGCTCTCAACAGAGTGAAGAGAACCAAGAAGCAGGACAAAAGGGAAACTGAACAGAGAAGGAAGGGTGTTTCTATCCCTTATGTGTCTGGCCTGTCGGAAAAACTGCAGAGAATTTTTAGACAACACGAAGTCCCTGTTTATTTTAAACCAGGAAACACTTTAAGACAAAAACTGGTTCACCCTAAGGACAAGTTGCCGACTCAAAAACAGAGCAATGTAGTTTATTCGATCCAATGCAGTGAAGAAAGCTGTAAAGAACGGTACATAGGTGAGACGAAACAGCCTCTACACAAGAGGCTTTATCAGCACAGAAGAAATACAAGTTCAGGACCTCAGAGCGCCGTGCATCTCCATCTTGAAGCCTCTAATCACTCGTTTGAAGACGGTGAGGTGAAGGTTTTAAGCAGGGAGAAAAGATGGTTTGAAAGAGGAGTCAAGGAAGCTATTTTTGTTAAAAAAGAAAGACCTTCTTTAAACAGAAATGGAGGGCTAAGGTTTAATCTTCCTGTAATTTATAATGGGTTACTGAACCCCTGGAAAGGTAGAGGACCAGGACCAGGACATTTAGATGCTAATCAGGTACTCAGGGTGGTTGAGCCAGGGTCTCACAAAGACAAAGAGGATTCTAATAGCCCATTAAGATTCTGAATAGGCTAGCTCGGTAGATACAAGGGGGGAGTTTCTGTTGAAACAAACAACTCTTTCTACTTCAGGAAGGCTCCTCCCAATGGGCGGGTCTTACCACAGAACAGTATTAATATCGGAGTTCTCGATCTAAATTCTTTTATTGACAATGACTCTTGGATGAGAGTCGAAACGTCTACTTTTTCAAACTGAGTCCAGATGACTACAACTGAAGCTTTTTCTACCTCATCTAGTCACACTTTATCTGCACATCTTTCCTCTTTGAACCGTAAACAAAGACCACAGCAATGAACTGTAGCAATCAATTTAAAAGGTGTACTATATAAGGGGGGTCACTTGATTGTCTCCATGGAGATGTTATTGCTTTGCCTGGAATGTTCCGTATGGTATTCGACTTATCCATCTTGCATTTATCATATTTCTATTGTGAAAATACCTCCACAGATCTGTAACATGGCCTGAAATAGATAACTTTAATGCCTCACTGTGAAACATTCTTGACGAATCGACAAAGCAGGTGGCGAGCACTCAGTTACTCATTATTACCGGATTGTCAGCATGATTGATGCCCAGAATGAAGACAAGCTCGGACAGGAAGAGCGCGACCGTCCCGTTGTTGATGATGCTGGTTTTGTTGCTCTGCATGGCCCTCAGACTCAGGAGGAAGATGGAGGTGAGGAAGAGGAAGCCCAGAGTGACTCCCACGGTGCTCCACGTCAGGATTTTGACTGGCAGGATCTCGCCGTTCTGACACAAACCACACGCGGTCACAACACAATCAAAATGTAGGGTTTTTAGACAACTTTGTATGAATGGGATCTCGAATACACATTTATACATTGTTGAATAATTTTGTTTTTTGTGAAACATAAAATGCATGTTTATTGTATAAATTATGAAACCAATCTACTTTACAAACAAAAGCTATGTGCACAAGACAGTCCAGACAGTACATAAACTATAAAGTAGGATAAAATAGTAAAACAGAATACAAACGGTAAAATAGAATAAAAACGGATTCAATCAATGTTATTAATAAAATAAGACAGTAAAATAACCAATAATTGTATTTACTTACAAAGATTGAGATGAGCATATACTATTCTTAATGGAATTGATTTCACCAAAAGAAGTTATTGCACATTTACAATGGAGTTTTTTTTGCATTTTTTAACACATTTATAGAATTATTATTATTATTATTATTATTTTGTTATTCACCTATAATATCTGCTGTCTCTACATGTCAAATTAAGTAATATCAAATCAAATCGGGATTATGTGGGATTTTCAAAAACTTTTCCTAATTAACTATACGGAATTATGCCATTTGATGCTGATTTTACTGCTGTTGTGTAGCACTTTGGAGACCCTGTGTGTGTAAAAAATGTGCTATATAAATAAAATTAGACTGCATTGACAGGGACGCTTAACTCTTCTTTTTGTAAGCATTTTGGGCTCACCTCTCTGCGTGAGACGTCCATGAGCACCGCGAAGCTCGTCATGTGGTAACACTGACAGCTGATGTGAGTGCTGTTTCTGAAAACCACCTCACAACCCTTCGCCGACCAGCCTCCGCTCCCACCACTGTCCAAAACACAACACGCTTCAGTACCGGCTTTCTCACATGACCCTATGTGTGGTCAGACTTACAGTATGGTGTGGTTCCAGAAGACACAGATGGGTTTAGAGCGCTCCTCTGTGGCCACCAGGCGGAACTGCACTGTGATGGGTTTGTCCAGCGCGTGTTGAAGAAGCTCGTCGTTGTCGTGGACGGTGATAGTGACCACGGGAGTGTTGATCACGGGGCGTTTTGGAACTCTGGAGTGGAAACAAAGAGGGTTTAGAAGAGTTCCCGTCATTTAAACGATCACTTTTATCAATCAACCTTTTATTCGAGCCCTTTACAACACTTCAGAGCAGGCCTGGGTCTACAGGGGAGCAAAAAGGTGGATTGCAACCTAATTTAAAAGGGTTTTCGTGTTAATGGAAGAGTATTATCTTTTCACTCCTTTGATACTCGGATGCCGCCTCAGTCGGGTTGGTTTAGACCCCGGGCCTGCTCACGGGGACCAAAGTGTTTTCCAATAAAAACCAAGGCAATACAAACTGTGCATAATAAGTGCTTTAGATTTACAGTGATTCTACACTGGTCGGATGTACATAGTGGTGGTATAGACAAAAATGTATATCTCAATATTTCTAAAACAATATTCAGACAATATATTCTCAATACAAAAGAAACGTGTTAAAACATGTCTTTAAATGTATTCGTTGAGGTTTAATAATCAGAAAAATGTGAAACCTCTGTAAAATGATCTAGAAAAATGCAGAAATATCACATTTTATATTTATTTCCAAGTTGACAACATAACTTCCTTTCATTTTCGTTGTTAATTAGCTCTTTTTATAGCATTTTTCACTTAAAATTTCTTCAAAACAACATTTACAATAATGTTTAAATTTCGATTTATTGCCCACCTCCACCTGTACGTACTTTAGGAAATGAAGTACATATTAAGAGTGAACATATTTCTAGTCCTCACCGGAGACTTCTTTTGTCTGGGTCATAGTTTTCGGGCAGCAGCGGGGCCAGGCTGTGGAAGATGATGATGCTGGCCACGGCGTCCTGCTCGTCCTCGTTAGGGTGTCTCCTCTGGCGGGTCACAGAGCGGTTTTTCTGAGCGGGTTCAGGGAAAACGTCCAGGTGTCTGTGACCTTTGGTGTCCACTGGAGGGGGCAGGAACACCGAGTCCGGGAGGGTCACGGCCGTCTCCAGATCCACAGGGCGAGGACCTCTCATAGACTGGTACCGGGGCAGTTTAGCTCCAGCAAAGTTTGTCTTTTTGAGGCGGTCCACAGAGATGACTACGGGGCAAGAAATGGGAATAAAGACAAATCAACGAACCACTTTTAATAAGTAATTTTGGATCTAAAAATCAAAGCCTTAACCCGAACAATTAATTATTTTTAAATAATTCCAGCACAGGTGTAAAAACAATACTCAAATTATAAACTACATTTTGACAGTTTTTTCCTTTATTTTTTAGACCGTTAAAATAGTATCTAAAGCTTTAAGAGTTTCTTATCATATTGATAATAGAAGGCTTGCACAATGTTATAAAACAACATGTAACAATGTTGAATATCACAGTAATAACATAACTACCATATTATAAAAGCTAAACTTAAATAAAAAGCTCAATTTCTCTAAGAAATGTTCAATATGGTTAAACTCCAACTTCATTTAGAAATGATAATAAAGACAAACTGTTATTTTCATATCGTAGAAAGGGTGACAAGGTAATGCAAGGCTACGCAGAGATAATTCAGTGATATATTTTGAACCTTATAAGTAAAAGATGAAGACAAGATTAACCAAGATAAAGATTTTGTTCTCTGTAATACATTTCATGCCGCTGTTAAACGTACACAAGTTAGAAACATATATATACAGCATATTACATACTTATATGAGGTGTGACGATGGTGAAGGGGCTGAGGTAAGTCTTCCTCATGTTTTGTGCCAGAGTGTTGGCGTATTCCTCAAAGTGTCGCAGGAGCGCGGCTGTTCCTCCGTCCGAGCGCTGGATCAGGTCCCAGTGCGGCCGCGTCTCCGGGGACAGGATGGCACTGCCCACACGCACCAGATTCTGCCAACGCACAGAGTTCAGTGTGAAGAGATAAAGAAGACTGTTATGTCTCATGGTACAGAGCATTTAAAGTAAGTACGGACATCCAAATAAGATGTGTGAATGAATAAGTGCTAGGATTAAGTTATATGTCTATGTAAAAAAAAATAAAAAATCTTATTTCAAGTGTAGTAGCTTTTTTTCTTCTTCTTCCTGTTAATTTAAATTAAGTTAATTTTCTTTATTGAGACAGGGACAGAATATACACTATCCATAACAGGAGGGATGCTTTGTACCAGGTTCTAGCCAAAGTGTTAATTTCCACCAGTTGTCCCTGGGGAGGCTGATGTTATTTAGTCCAACTTATGTAGCCTATGCAGACACGGGGAGAACATGCAAACTCCAGGACCTTCTTGCTGTGAAGCGAGAGTGCTAACCGCTGTGCTACAAAATAAAGCAAGATATTTTACGCTCGTTCCATACTCAAATGTATATAATTCAAGCCCTTATTCACTTATCTTTTTCATAGAACTACATCTAAACAGAAGTCATGTCAAACCAACATAAACGGACTAAACATCTCCAAAAATATGTCCCATACTTATTAATTTAACCTTCATTAAAGTTTTTCCTGTTCACAATGTTGACCTGGACTCACGGTTCTCAAACCACGGACTAACTAAACCCTACAAAGTAACTTAAACTGGACTAAATACAAACAGGACAGGGCTTAAATCATCAACTTTAGGTAATTAGCTTATGTTCCAGGAGGAGTGGGACTTGCATCATCAGGAGCAGATTCTTCTTCAAAAATGACAACAGAGTGTAAATTAAACATGGGTTGAAGGTTCTCCACTGTCAGACAGCTCAATGTTATGTGAGCACTCCTATAAAAGACCTCAGCACACTCTTAAAACAAGAGCGTGCTAAAACAGACTGAAAATGGTTGTTAATGCTCAAACCAAATTGCATTGATTTTTACACCAATGTTTATTTTATTGTATTAACCTTTATGTAACAGGTAAAACCCATCTTTTTCAAGAGCGACCTGTTCTTGTTTCTTTAATTGTGAACATTTGCTGTATTATTCTTATCATTACTATTATTATTTTAACTATAAGGTGTCATACCTCGGTAAAGTGGACGTCCTGAGTGGCCGTGAGGTTGAATCCCTGCTGGAGGCTCTCGTGCTCTAACAGTGTCTTCGTGAGGTGGTAGGCCACTTTGACATCGCTGCCAAAGTACTTTTCCGTGTGAAGAGTGGCATTGGCCAACATGGCTGCCGTCTGCTGAACGCGGCTGGAGTCCAGCAGAGAGGCGTTCCGGCTAAACTTTTCTGTCTGCACAAAAGACAAAACATTAAGACATCGTATTTATGAATTCACAATAATAACAATTTTATTTCAAGGAGACATATTGTTTCTAAATATTGCAGTTTACGACGAACAAAATGTAAAATAATCTTTTATTTGTTATTACTGTTGTTGATTTTATATGATATTGTGTGCGCTTGTACTGATGAATTTGAGTGTTGGGATTCATAACGATTAAATACAATATAGTAAAACAATTAAAATCAGTAGAACAAGTTCAAAGTTAGTTAAGTCCGAATACGAATCCGAAATTATTCCCATTTGTCGAAAATTCAGACATCGGAACTTGTTCTGGTGATTTGGTGCCACACAAACAACAAAACATTGAAGAATGAATACTGAACGGCACGATCTGTACATAATAATATATAAAGTTATGTAGTAGTGCAATAGGAAGTGGTGGTATGTACATAATAAAATCTAAAGTTAGGTTTGTGTCTGCTAGATGTGAGAACAGGAAGTAAAAGAGGTTTGTCTGCAAAAGTGAGTTTTCAGTCGAGATTTTGAGTTATAGATTGAGAATTTGAACTGATATGCACAAATGCTGATGTTTTTGTGTAATTACCAGGGCTTCCAGCTTGCTGAAGGTAACACTGGTGCAGTTGAACAGATTGGGAGGCAGCCAGCCCTTGTGCTCGTCACAGTGGCGAATTGCAGTTCCTAAAAAGTGAGAGCGAGTCGACACATGAGAGGTGAGAAATAGACTGCTGCCGAGGAAGAGCTCGGGGCGAGTCACATTCACTGCCATTATTATTATTATATCATTATTATATGGTAATTTGACATGCCACCGGGAAACCGTCTTACCCAGTGTTCCCTTGGGACAGTGCACCGCAGCTGGGAGACCAAACTTAGTCCTTGGCCACCAAATTCCCTCCTCAATGGCCTGAGGGCAGCTGTCATAAATGACTGAGGGAGGAAACAAACAAGAGGAGGAAAAGACCATTAAAACTGCAATTACAGCTTCAAGAGATATTTTGTTCTTATAATTTTAATAACGAAACATAACTAAGTAATCAAAAAGCAGAATTTCATCACATTTTCAACAAGGCTAAACCAAACCTATATTTAGAATTAAGGATAAACAAAACAATTGGATCATTTCATATTTTAGATCATAACATTATTATAACTGGACATGGCCAGAACAAACAAGAACTGGAATAAACAGAGAACACTATAATTCAATCAGATTTCTGGTGTGTCTTTACATGTCCACAAGAAATCTGATCATCCTGGTGACATTTGTCAGTTAATCAGAGGATCCTTACTGTTGTATTTGGAAAACAAAGTGCAATGAATTCATGCATTTTAAAATAGCCCTTTCAATCTTTAACATTTTTTTTTTTTTGCATAATTTCTTTGACCAAACCTGCACAGGTGTGAACAATCAGCGAGAAATCAGATGTTTAAATGACATTTCAACAATCTGATAACCACAGAAATCAGATAACGATCAGATTTTCAGTGTAAACATAGCCACTGGCACATATATTAATATCGATAACTTAAGTTTCATGGCTTGACAACTCTCGCTTCTATTGTGAATATCTCCCAGATCTATTTTGCGCCTTGTGCGAGTGATGGTTTTGCCTGCTGACCTTCGCAGCCGTTGGGCGACACCTCGGCAAAAGGGTTGTCGCAGCGGTCACACTGGCGCCCGATCACGCCCGGTTTGCACTGGCACTGCCCCGTCTCTCTGTCACACGCCCGCGAGAACGAGCCCACGGGGTAACAGTCGCACAGCAGACACACGTCGCTGCCATCGGGACGGTAATGGTTGTCCTGGAAACAGCGATGGAGACAGGAAGTGAGCACGAACACACACAGACACACACACACACATATATATATATATATATATACACTGTATGCTCTGGATGTATATTTATGAAGCCACGAGCTGTCGGCCGTCACTTGGTATTCCAAGAGCGGCGAGGCCTGTCGCTCGCAGCTGCTTGTTAAAAACATCTGTTTGCCGCAGGCCGTGTTGGTAATGATGACCCCAATACATATTTACACTGTGTCCTTCTGTGAACTGCCTCAGTAAACTACAATCAAACTACAATCAAACTACACAGAATCACTTTGAATAAACTGAGGGTTGACGATAGGATTACATTCATAAGTTTGCATTTCCAGGAACATACTGCCGTAAAACTAGACAGTGTGTTTAAATTAGTTATATAATTATCAAAGTATTGTGTAGTAAAGCTATGATCCAATCCAACTTTATTTGTAGAACACCTTAAACGCAACAAAGTCGAACAGAGAGCTGTACACACAAATGCTCATAAGACAATGTAAATAACAGAAACATTACTACTTATGTTAAAAATCCAGAGAGGAAATGTGCGTTTTTAAAAGAAGCGCTAAAAAACAAAGTTATTTAATTTGTCTGAGCTGCACAGGGAGCTCAGGCCAGAGTTTTGGCCAAGCAACAGAAATTATACATTATTATTTACATTTTGCACTTGCTTTTATTTCTAGTAATTAGTTAAAAGTAGTAGTGGTAGTTAAGATAAGATAAGATAAGATAATCCTTTAATATCCACACAAGGGGAAATTTTGTTGTTACAACGCAGTAGAAACAGGAGGAAAGGACAGATTATAGGAAGTTTCAAAACAAACTCTTAATAGAACTCTATGAACAAAAAAAAAAAAAACCTCTTATTAACAAAGCTCCTCTCCTATCTTAATAGGGAATGGAGGGGGGGAAATAAAATAAAATAGATAATACAAATACAAAATAAAGATAAAAAAATCAGATAATAATAATAATAATAATAAAATAATGATAATAGAATAAAATTAAAATAAAGTCAAAATAACTAGCACAAGACTAGGTAATACCATTAGCAGGTAAGTAAACCGTATGAAAAACAAAATAGAACACTCTTATTTACAGGTATTGCACATGGTTGATTCAGTATTGCACATGAATATGATGGTATTGCACATGGTAAAAGTGAACTGTGTAACTTTCTTGTCTCTATGGTGATTCTATTATCGACATTAAACATATGAATCTCCATGGAGAAATGTAGGTGGCCAAGTTACAAGTCAGATCGCCAGATTTTTTTTTTTTTTAGCAATTATAAAACATTTATTTTAATGAATGCAAGGTAAGGTATATAAGGTATATATAAGTTCAATGCCATACTGTGGGACATTCCAGGCAAAGCAGCACGGTTTCCACGGAAATAAGCAGGTGACATCCCTCAACCAGAAATGTCAAATAGTTGAGCTCATTTTAGTCTTGGTTTGGTCCTGTTCTAGTCCTTGTTTAGTTTCAGGTTCAGTCCATGCTAGTGAACACATCGTTAGTGATAAATCTCAATTAAAAAAACAGTTTTAGTCATTAACAATAATACATTTTCTGACCTTGCAGCGACACTCTCCGCTCGTCTTGTTGCAGTCGGAGTCAAAGCCTTTGCTGGTGTCACAGTTACACGGGCCGCACGTCTTATGGCCCCACCAGCCTCGGGGACACGGCAGGTCAGTCCTGGACAAACATGAGAAATCAAGTCCAGCTCATGCCTTTCCATAAAGAGCCAGGCATTATCAATACAATGTGTGAGGATGTACTTTTTCTCGCAGTAATTTCCAAAATAATTGCTGGGACAGTCACACGAGTATCCGCGAGGAGAGCTGGGTTTTCTGGTACAAGTGGATTTGTGCTCGCAGGGGCTGAGGCTGCAGGCGTCGGTGCAGTTTGAGCCAAAGTAGCCTAAAAATAGAAATTATGGACACCAGTTAAAAGACCCTTTAAAATGCTCTGGATCAGAATCTTCAAAATCACAGAATGAAAGCAAATGAAGGCAAAATGAAGTGAATCCTAAAACACTTTCAATAAATAAGTGGCATCAGAAATAATTGATAATGATATAATAATGATTTATTTTATTTGTTTGTATAAATGAGCAAAACATGTACATTTCTAAGGTGGGAATGTCAGTTTGCTTCTAAAGAGAAGTCAAAGACAGTTTTCTAGCCATTACATTAGATTATTCTGTAACAATGTGTAGAACATGTGGTAAATTAAAGAATGCGTTTAAAGAAATTGTAGATAAAAGATCAAATTAAAGAGTAGCGTGAGGTCAACATTTATGTAAATAATCCCTCACTAAAACCTAAAACTCTAAACTCCACTGATATTCCACCTGATATAAACATGTAAAATACTTTTGAAAACAAGATATTGCTTGCACTTAAACAAATTGTTTTTATTGGCCGAAACCTATTTTCCATTGAAATTGCTCTAAACTAAAAAATGTAAGAACTTCTGCCAAAAGTAAAAATATTTCTTAATCACGGCAAGAACTGCACTTTGATATTTAGGGCCGAAACAAGTGAATCAATTAAACTAATCAATTATTGAGATGATTAACTCATTTAATAATTGAATAACTGGACAATACACAGACTCCAAAACAAGTCTCGTGCTGATAAAACAGGTTTAATGGATCAGACAAAGAAGGAATCACATAAAAATGACACAGGAAACGCTTATTTTTAATGATTTTGACGAAAACCAATTTTGTCTGTAGCCGAGTCAAATTGAGTAAAAACCTCATATTCGCAGATCCAAATGACTACTCTGTTAAGCGAAAGAGTAATAGTCATAATAACAATGATTAGCTGCCGCACTGTTGATGTTAAACTTTGGACTGACCAGCGAGGCAGGTGCAGGAGTAGCTGTCCCAGTCGTTGCTGCAGTAACTGTTTCTGGGACAGGGGTTTGAGGAGCAGGGGTCCGGGATGTTACAGCCTTGTGCCACATTCACCTTCCTGGCCTGGGACAGACTGAGAGCGCCACCCACTCGCAACCCCTGTAACATAATTTTAAAAAAGACATGGAAATCACAACAATATCAACACATCCTCTTTAACTTTAAAAGCCCCAGTTTGCTCTACAGTTAGTGCTGGTTTTGTATTGATTAATCTTGGGGATTTGCCATTATAATAGTTACCATGTTTTAATTACGATAGTGTGTAAATGAATAATAGACAGTGGTGGACGGTACAAAAGTAAAAGTACAATACTTAAGTTAAAAAAAAGCAGGAATCTACTTTCTACTTAACTACATTTTTGAACTGGACTGAAAAGTAAGTATTTTTCCTAATATTTTAGACCTGCTGAAATAATAGGAAACATCTTTATCACAATTTAACATTCTATTAGTTCTAATTGAATAGTTACAGGTGCACTTAAATAATTTCATTTTAGTAGATGTTTTAATGTGATACTTTAATTTTTACGTGTATTTCTTTTTTTGCTTCTGTATTTGAGATTTTACTTTACAAAAAGGAGTACTTTTTCCACCTCTGACAATAAACAATATTAGAGCAGCAAGAATAATTACAATCACATTGAAATTGTAATGGACAAACAGGCAAATAATAAAAGCAGCAGGCATAATTTCCTCCACAAACCACAAAATATCCTGTTTTATTCAGCATAAAAACTGATAATGCTGTAGTTCAGATCTGTTCAAACATTCATTTTGTCCATTATCTTGGAAAACTTTGAACAGAATCTTATTATAAAACCATAAATCACAAACTTAATCGATATTTTTCGCAAATCGTGCAGGACTAGACACAATAACATGCGGTAAAGGCTTCATATTGAAAAACGGACCTGAATACATCCACGGAAGCCTTGTTGAATTTTCCCATCAGGCATTGGGAAACCACCAACGCTCACTGCCTTCAGTTTGGAGTCCCGCAGCCTCCCATCTACCTCCATGCTGGCCTGAAACACAACCACAGCAGAAATGTCAGGCATAGTCAATGTGACATCCTGGTTATAAATGTCACAATATAATCATCAGGACTTAAGAAGGATTATACTATTTAAGAAGACATATATAACACCTGGCACACATTGTAACTTTTCTGGTGGGCGTTTGCCAGTTTCTCGTCTTCATGTAGATGTTATTGCTGGAACGTTCCACAGTATTATACTTTTACAGATATACATATGTTAATTGTTCAATGTGAGTGATTTTTTGTGTGAGTTAATATACAGTAGAAGACAATACAACTGCAATCACACATCCTGCAAATACAAAGTTGCCCCATTCATATCTGTGGCATTTAATTGTGGTGTATAAAGTGACAGACGCTCACCAGGTACAGCCCCAGGTCCACGGACAGAACCGCTTTGTGTAGATCTGATGCTCCACCTAAACTGCTGATGTCCAGCTGCAGATGATGCCACTCTCCGTCATTCACCAGGACCTCCTCCACGCGAGACAGAGTCGAATCCTCCCCTCGGTGCAGCGCCATCAACACGCTCCCAGCACGCAGCTACAGACGACACCACAGGAGGGAAATGGAGGCAGTGTGCAGTGAGAAAAAGAGGCAAGAAGACCACCAACAATCACAGGATGAATGACACTTTCACCCCGCTGTACACAAGACGGGGAAATAAATGGTTGCATTTCGTATTCCCACACTGGCGTCACAGTGTCAGCCATATAGAAGCTTTAAAATGTTGTTTCTTAATCAAGATCTGAATGATTTTTTGTACCTCAAGGGAAATTATTCAGTTGCTCAAAAAAATGCGTCGTGATTTCAAGTATTTTCTTTCTTTATTCTTTTTACTTTTTATTGTTGTTTGACATATTTAAGGGACGTGAAAAGGGAAAATATATACATACTAATTCTAATTTTGAAATAATGAGGGATTGTGTTCACTTTTCTGAACAGTCAATGTTATTCCCAAGCAAAAAACGGAGAATAAGGACGTTATTGTTTATGGGGAAATCCGTCATGTGCAGCACCACAAATGGCCTAAAGGGGGAGCTATGTCTACAAATTTAGAAGATTCACAACTGAACAACTGTCATTCACCAATTACATCAGACTGTGAAGGAGTCAAAATGAGGGTACTACCTTTAAATAAATGTTACTTTTCAATCAAGAAAACACCATCCACATCTGTGATAGTCTTTACAAACCATATCATTTGAACATTCCAAAAGAAACACTTTTACCTGCAGCGTGAGGTTGTGCTGCTGCCCAGATGAGATGTGCAGGAGCGTGGCATTCGCCTGTCGCGTTCGAAACATCAACTCAACGTGCCACGATGTCGACGAGGCTGCAATGTTGTTCCACTGCAACAAACTGTTCCCCAGAAACCTCTGCGGACTGGCCATCGCTGCAGCAGACGACGACGCAAAAGAACATGGTAAACAAAAGACACACGTTAATCACATTTTCGGATCACGTCGCAGCCTAAGCACCTAATGTGTGGCTTAATTACAGGGGGAATCATTTCTGTTCTGTGTTTGCGACTGGAAAATAGTGACGCTCCGATGCTTTTAACGCCCGCAATCATCTCTAAAGCGCATGTAAAGTGCAGGTAATTCACGTGAAAAAACATGAATTCCGCTGCGGTTTTGGCGAGACTGAGCAAAGCAGTCTAGTGAAATGGATATGTTATTACACTCGCAACGCTTTTGAGAAAGTGATTTGTGCTCAGCTCCGGATGGTAAAAAGCCACGTTAAGAGCCCGAGCTATTTAAGCATCAGGTCGAAAAAGACTGATTAGCCGCGGCCAATTAACCTGATGCCGATGTCCAGCTGTGAGGGAAATATGACTGTGGCGTGCTTCAGTGGGCTGTCGTGTTCTCTGATTGCACGATTCAGATTGTCTCGTAAGATGTCAACAAATGTGTTTCTTTCTTTCTTTCTTTGGAACATAGAAAGGGAATATGATCCACAGAGAGAACATACAAACATTTGACATGGTCCGGAACATGTATTTTGGCGTAATTGTCCCATTTGGTCTAAACGCTTTTCCAATTAAGTCTGAATGTAATTTTTTATGTCCATTATAATGTCGGTCCAGTCCTTGATCGTGGGTTCAGTCTTCCAGTTTTTGAGACAACCTGATGAGTGATCATCAACAGATTTATCATATTGAAAAGGATGTTTTGGATGTATCAAACTAGAATATCAAGTAAAAATACTGTCAACAATTAAAACTTTTCACAGCTAAAAGAGATGATTGAAAATAAAATGAACAGAAATATCTAGTGCAATCTCCCAAACAAGAGTATAGAGTGATATTTTTGCCCTTATTGTGGTTGATTTGAATAATAATACAAATAATCCCCCAAAATACTGCCAGTATAAACCACCCCATTTCAATTTTATTGGTACCGAATTTAACATCATGATTTCAAGCAAAGATCAGACGAGCCTCAGTCAAGTTATTTGCTGCTGTGTTCATGATTTGATCGTCAGTGAGCATTTTTCAGCAATAAAAAATTAAGGAAAGGTGAATTGTGGACTGAATTTATAAAATGAATCGGTAGTGTGTAGATTCTGGACGGTTCTACTCATGTTTTTGAGATTCTAATTAAAGGTTCCATTCACATTGACACACATCTACACCTCGAAATTGGGATTAAACTGAGACTAAAGATTAGGCCAGGACTAGAACACAACAGAACCAATGCTACATCAAGACCTGAGCGGTATCGAACCAGGAGTGCAAACGCAGCCAAAGATCAAGCCAAGTTCCCTCCCCTCCAGACTATGATTTCTGTTACACTTTTTATCCGTCACGGACACCATTTTTCCGCCGACACGACTCAAATTGCTGTGCACCATAAATCAGTAAACATAACAGCTGCGGCGTATCAGGTGGAACAAAGACACAGACATTGGAGAGCGCAGGTCCCGAAATATAAGCTACACATTTCTCACACATTCTGTCAGGAGTGCGTCTGCTTTTCGCGATTCAAAATGCGTCCAGGCCGTAATTACTCACGGCAGGAAGCCAAAATGTGACGCTATCTTTACTCCTAATATATCTTTCAAACGGTACTGCACGCGTTTCTGCTTTAAATATGGATGATTTGACGCCTCAGAGGGGAAATGATTGGGTTCAGTCGTGGGTCACGGTGACAGACAGATCATCTTGGAGGCAGTTTCCTCACCTCGCTCGCAGTGTTGCCCCCCGAACCCGAGCGGACAGTCGCAGCTGAAGGACCCCCACAGGTTCACGCAGGTGCCTCCGTTTTGACATGGGCTGTTGTTGCAGAAATGTCGTTTCGCCGAGCATCCTGGGAAGAAGTGAGAGGAAACGACAGACTGAGCGGATTGAGGCGGCTCGATCGTTGCTGGGTTTCACAGACAGACACGACGTATCCTTAGGTTTCGGAGTGAAATTGTTGTAATAGCGATTAACAATGAAAAGAAGAAAGACAGAAATGGCGCCCATAACAGGAAGAAGCCACGTGACTGAAACCTCATACATGTAAAAGCTCTATTGTTATACATTATCTCTAACGATGGGCATTAGCATATG
Organism: Eucyclogobius newberryi; assembly: GCF_026437365.1. NCBI lineage: Eukaryota > Metazoa > Chordata > Actinopteri > Gobiiformes > Gobiidae > Eucyclogobius > Eucyclogobius newberryi. The sequence continues at coordinate 23,938,942 of NW_027315823.1, forward strand.
TTATTTAAATGTTAATGTTGAGATTTGTAGGTAACAGATTAATGTGTGTGAGCCCTCTTTCACTCAGGAGTGGTTCAAGGTAGAAGGTTTCGAAGGGGTTTCATTTATACATTTTGATGATTTTAGAAGCAAAATTTGGTCTTTTAAAATCAATCTTTAATCCAAAAAATAGAACTAAAGTTATTTTTTAGGCAGTTAATATTGGTAATCGGTAAAAATCTTTAAATCACGATAATTTTTCTAACAATAATCGCTACACTCGAATTGATTATTTATTTGTATATTTGTGTGTGGAGTTTGTGGACTGGAGCGCTCGTTTCTACGCCAAGTTGTCTTTTATGGATCACAAACTAAAACGTAGAAAGTCGCATACATTTTTGTGCTGGATGTATGCTTTATGAATGAGACCGCTGGACACTGTTATTGAAATCAAGATGTTTCCCATCCAGAAGTCATTTTCAATCTAGTGATGCTGGCAAATAGCATAGTGTAATCTTGTATGTATTCGAATGTAAATGTTCACCAATGCCATTTACTTTGCTCTTACGATGAAAGGAAATGAAACATACGCGCAAATATGATGTAGTTACAATTAAATGTTGTTTTTTTCAACCAAAATAACATATAATTGAACGCTGGATCCTGTTTTTCATCCGACAGTGTGACAACATCGCATTAGGGAATCTAAAATAACAACAATTTCATTAATGGGACCCAGAGCTGAGGCAATAAACTATTCATAGCAGGTACAATCTTCATTCTTCTCTGTCCGAAGCTTCCTGCTGAGGCCATTATTGTCACACTTATTTTCTCTGCGCTGTTAGTTGCTTTCATTCAGCTCGGACGGTGAGCACGGAGCGACTGCAAAGTGGCCCACGTGTTCGGGACGCACTAAAGGGTCGTCGGGTACAGGTGACAGCGGCGCGTACCTGGAAGAGTGCCATTGTTGGCGATGAAGCCGGCCATGTCCACGTGCTGGCCGTCGACGCGCAGGTTCCTCATGCAGCCCACGAACTGTCGGTGACGAACGGGGAAGTCTTCCGGCAGTTTGGGGACGCCTCCGAGGAGCAGCGGGCCCGTCAGGTCCAGGGATCTGAGAGACGTGAAGAGATGAGAAGCTGGTACAAAAACACATGTTAAATTCATCACAGAGATCGCGCCGTTGACTCTGGAGATGAAATAAGCAGCATAAATACTCGAGATGCGCCATTTGCAAAACAAGTTTACTCCAAGTCAAAGCGTTGGGTGCAGTAAAGGAGGGAAATGTACAGGGATTATTTTAAAGGAGACATTTTGTGCTTCTTTTCCAGGTGCTTAGAGAGAACCCTAATAAGTAGACCAGCATTAAAATGTTGTTCATTGTAAACTGTAATATTGCAGAACTGATAAGCCCCGCCTCTTCATAGTGGCATTTACCGTATTTTCCAGACTATAAGTCGCACCTTTTTTCATAGTTTTGGCCGGGGTGCGACTTATATTTATACTTATATACTTATACTCCGGAGCGACTTATATGTGATATTATTTGCTATTTTCACATTTGTAACCTTATTTCATACTCCAATGGAAATTATATATTGTTTTTTTCTTCTCTATTTTGCATGTTTTGGCTGGTGCGATACTCTGATGGGACTTATAGTCCGGAAAATACAGTACATGTTTTTGTTTTTGAAAAGTGGCTACATGACATTTTAGAACCCGACATGTGTCACTCAGAGTCTTGATTTTTCCAAACAATCACAACTAAGTACAAGGATGTGGGCGGGGATAGGGTGTAAGTGAAAACAGGACTTTACTGAGCACTGGAACCTCAGTTTCAGGACAATACAGGATTACTCAAACATGCAGGAATCAATCAAAAATATATCTTTGAGTGCACTAATGATGAGGAAACACCGTTCCCCTTTAGCATCAGGAAGCGTGTGTGCACTTACTTCTTGGATCCTGATTGGCTGCCCTGAGCGGAGCAGGTGTAGTTTCCGATCACATGACCATATCTCAAAGCCAAGGTGGAGTCGCAGTTGTCCAGCGTCACCACGACAACCTTCTGGTCCGAGGGGCCCTGTGGGAGACCGGCCTGGTTCAGGACAGGCTGCGAGCGAGAGCACACGACTTGATTATGAAGACAAACGGTCCTTAATGAAAGTTAATGGTCAGTAAACGGTCAAAGAGCTGTCACTGTCGGTAACGAGGATCGAAACGGGCAGTAAGTGATGTAGAAACACTTTTATGTACGAACTGAATGCATTTTAGCATCACTACCACATAGTCACTGCCTCCAAATGTATACTGAGATTAATTTTGTGTGTTTCTATCCATTTTGTCACGGGCCTGTCACAATAAAATGTTTCGAACTAATAGAAAATTCAGTGATAAACGATAACATTGAAGACCATTTTAGGATCTTTTGAACCATATTGCAGTGTAAAATATGATCTGCACTAATAATATCGCACAATGAAACGCACAGTAGACCATTTATCTCAATAAAGAGTCATATATACATCACTATTCTACCCTCTGCATCTTGTTACACACATAAATAAAAAGTACACCACTACACACAAAATGTACAGACGACAGATATAGCGCCCCAAAAATGTATTCTATAACTTTTAGTTCATGGACGATATGTGGATAAAGTAATACCTCTAGGTTTGAGACTTGCTTGTCGTCCCGTATTATTTTCATGAGTCTGAAATAACCACGTTGACTCACTCTTTCAAAAACAACACCGAAAAATGGCATACTTGGACGAGAAATTAAGCAGGATTTGGTGAAGATTAGTTTTTGAGCAATGCGGGGTCGTTTTTCATGAGCCTGATCACAACGTGGGAAACAAGAGCTCCGTAATCTCCGACATCACACTCAGATTGTGTCGTGTTATAATGCGTGTGCTGACAGTGGCTGCGAATGGCCAACTGCCTTCCCTCTGCAGGACACCATCCCGGTCAACAATAGGAGCTTCTTCATTGTCTGTGCGTTCGCCGGGGGAGGGGGCACTGGAGGAGGGGCGGCGAGGATGATGATTTAGTCAATAAAGGGTCACGACCTGTTTTCGGACCGGAGCTGTTACACGGGGGGGTCACGGGCAGCTCACGTTAACCGTAAGCGGCGGTTCAAACGTGGGACGCCCGCCGGGGACCGAGGGGCCGCGTGCGAAGGGCTCAGGCAGGATTTGGGGGGGGAATTAGCTCATCGTCAGAGGGACAAGTGGCTGGCTGTGCGATCTGAAGCCAGCGCAGATTAGCCGACCATTGTGTGTTTCTAATGTATACAGATACAAATGTCCAGCATAATACTATTTCATAATACAATGCAAACACACAACAGGAAGAAAAACATGATGAACGTGATTTGAGAGCAATCTTAAAGTGCATGTGACAGGTGTTTTTAATAATTACTTTGTTTGGTGGGATAGAACCTGCAGTGAATATTTATCATAGTTGCCGTTTGTGAAGAAAATTTGAAGTTAAAAGGCAGTAGAGCTGAGTTCAAAAACATAATCCCTCTGTCTAAGGCTTTGTTCACACTGCAGGTCAAATATTTTGCGCAAACTCTGATTTTTTTTCATGACAATGTTAAGGGCCTGAATCAGATTTATTCAATCGCGACCCAGGCCACTTTCACATTTGGTGCTAAATTGGATTCGGTCTGCTCTTTTGCAAAGTGACTGCAGTCTGAACATAAAGGTCACATTTATCTGACTGGAATAAAGCAGGAGCCGCATTTGTTTTTAATTGGAAAGCGCCTGCAAAAAAAGTGACTGAAATGGTTTTATAACGTGTGACAATGAAAAAATATCAACTTTTGCCTAGAAAAGGAAAAAGATGACTAAAGACTAAATGGTGCTTCCTCTTTATAATCCTTCTCATAATGTGACAGCAACAGCACCACTCTTGGTTAGTTTTGTTTTCTTCTCCACATCAAACACTTCAGGGCTGTGGCGTAACAGGATAACTGATTTGAGTCACATTTTATTTGCAATGTGAACTGCCTCTTTGAAAAAAAAATCAGATTTGAGCGTCAAGACCTGCAGCCTAAACGTAATCTTTGTCATCAATAAGCAACATTTCATCGTTTAATCATTCATTTTTCTGACAGCTTAAACAAGCATTATCAAATAAAAGTCTTATCAGGTATTAATAGCTATCAAATCATGAATATTGTGTATTTTTTATGGATTTTGGCCCTTGTTTACAGTATGGTTGCTATGTAAAAGTTGTGGAATTACCTTTACCTATGTCACATCTGCTGCTCATAAACGCAGCATTGTCAAACCAGAGAAAACAAGGCAACAGTTTTAAGGAAAATCATAACTATAATTATGTTTATGACGTTTTAGTGAAATGTGTAGTTTAAACTTAAATGTGCATTAATTAGGATATCACATTATTAATCCTGAAGGCAATTCTTGTGCAGGAGAAGTCATTAAATACTTTCATAAAATAGTTCAAAAGCTTAAAGGACAAGCTTAAGAGAATTAATTTATTTGTGTGTGTTCTTGGAAAAAAGGAGCATATAACATATAACACGTGACCAGAGCTTCAATGGCAGAAAACATCTTTTAACAAATGCAGAGAAAAAAATCCAATACAGAAATTCCTGTTGCAGTTGCATTTTGTGTTTAAAATACTTTGTGCTGAAGTCATGTATATTTGTGGGACATGCAAATGGACTGAAATCCAATGTAAGGTGTTTTTTTCAAAGAATGCAAGAAGTGTAACTACAGTGTAACTACAGTTTAAACCACTGTTATAAACAACTTTCATTGTCGTTTTATTTGCAGTGTTGTCTTACTTTATGTGCCTTATGTTTTCTCAAATATGTTTTCCTGAAGGGAAAGAGAAGCGACAGTTAATGGAAATAAGTGCATGTCATTAGTGAAGCCAAGTCACAGAGCTTTCAGTGACGTCCCTCCTACTTATTTCTCTCTTTGCATCTGAAATGCAAAACAGATCCTGGGAAGTAACTTTTTCACTTTGATTCTCCTTCAGGCCAATTTTCAAACTAATCGTTCAATGATAAAACAAGCAAACATCCTCAGTGAATCGCCCAAAGGTGAAATGATCGGACATGCTGCTTTTTCCACGCTTTGTGAAAAGCTGTGAGACCGGCTCCGCTCCAGATCTGAGCTTTCTCTCTGACCTCCTCCCGTCATCAGTCAGGGCTGTTGACTCTCCAATAATGCGCCTCTGTCAGGACATTTCTCCGCCACACAAAGCCCGTCCTGTCAGCGCTGATTGGTGCGTACATATTTGCTCTGCGCCGCATCAAACTCTACTTTTGCAGCAAACGATTATGGGAGTATGAGTTCGCTGTCACTCGCGGGGGGACAAGCGCGCACCGAGGGGCGGCAAACACAAATATTAGGGAAGATTGACTGGTTGTATCGTAGCAACAAGAGGGGACAGCCCGAAAGCACAGAGTCACCACTCAATGCCGGAGTCAATACTTCTGTGGCGTTTTTGGCTTGCTCTCGCGCCTCTGCTTTTCTGTCCCGTTTGAGAGCGCGAGGGGCACCTTCCTCGGGGCCGCATCATTCACTGCCCGGCGTCCCAAAGGAAGCGAAGCCCCCGGCACAAAGGCAGCGGTCATTGCCATTCTCCACAGCTTTCCACTTCTCACTGAAAGCCACATTTTAATCTAAAACGCCCCACCCCCCGCGGACAGTGACGGGTCGGGGGGGAGCAGGGAGCGGGGCCACAGTGGGACACCTTAGATGGGAGGGGCCGGTGTTCTACCTCATCGATTTGGGACATGAGAACGGCAGCGGTGTGAATTATCTCTGCCTAATCACTGAATACTGACAATGTCTTATTACACGAGGCACTGAGTTGTGGCTGCCCCCCCAAAATACCCCCCGATACTCGCTACAAGAAGGTGTTACTGCGTTGCATGGAATGTTACGCAGTATGGCATTATCTATCCCCGTGGAGACGAGCATTCACCAGGCCAATTTACAGGTATGATCTGTGGAGGGGATGCACGTTTTTCAAGGTATTTTTGAGCAAGAAAAATATGTGCGGTAGAACTTTGTGCACCAAAAACCACTAAAAGAAAAAAACACTAAAGAAAATATTAGTTTTCCTGAGTACTACCAGATCGGATATAAAAAGGACTATTGCAGGTCTGAATTAGGACCATGTCTTGGGTCATTGTCAATGTCATTTTATTTTTACTTTTAGAAATTAGTCAACGGTCAAAATGTGAATAAAATGCTCTCTAAATGACCCGGTCCTACCAATTGTACAAATGCCACAGCTTGAGAAACACGGCAATAGAATAAATGCAGGGTAGGTCGTTTAATGCCATACTGTGGAACATTTCAGGCAAAGCAATACCATCGCCATGGAGACAAGCTGGTTACAGACCCTTCACCTGAGCCTTTAAGTAAAAAACATTTAATCGGCTAAGAAAAATACCACGATTAACTGAGTCAAACTCTGTCTAAATGTGTCTTTATGCCAGATGCCCTCCCACACGTGCACTGTGACCCTCTTGGCAGGATCGTTATCTAAATTAAATTACACTAATAGTCAATGGAAAGATGCCGTAAAATTTTAATCTAGTCTATGATTTTCCTTGGCAAATGACTCCTAATTTCCATCCAGAGGTTGACAAGAAGCTGATTCTTTGCCACGTTTTCATAGATGCAGGATGAAATGTGCTCTGCGGGGGCGTCGCCGTGGAAACATTATTATGATGCAAAGTGACTTCCTCAATAGGCCATAAAGTTGGTCCTGGCCCAGACGCACTCCATACATTCCCGACCTGATCGAAATGTCTGAAGCCCAAGCATATTTAGCTCAGAAACATCACGTCTCGCTCTTTCACTGAGCTTTATTGAAGCTTCCTCTGCGTCTGGATGGTTCGCTTACTCACCTCCATCAGCCGTTCTTACGCGCTCTGTAAACAGCCACATTTTGTTCTCCTCGACACCACGGTACTGCTTTTTCACGCGCAACTCCTGCCCCTTGTTCAGCCGCGAACTACTGTGACACGTGACCCGCTAAATGTAATAATGGAGGCGTCATGCTCAGAGGTGAAGCGCATTAAACTGGGGGAATTTGCACAGAAATGGTTAGATGGATTAGATTAAGCACTTAAAGCGGTTACCTTGTTGTAATAGTGGACCTCTACCGCGTGCCACTGTCCATCGCTGACTCCTCCGAGAAGAAACGGAGAAACTGTAGTCTTTGTCTCCCCTTTAAAACGTAGACAGTTTGAGTTGCGTTGTAATATCAGTGTTGTTGTTGTTGTTGTGCGCAATCGTTTCCCGTGCGTTGCTTACCGGCCGAGAACGTTAGTTGTATCTGTTCGTTGATGATCTCCATCGCGATGAAGTCGTGTTTCTCATTGAAGCGTCCGTTGTATAGGAGTAAACCGTTGGGCTCTTTAGTGGCAAATCTGGAAAAAATAAAAACACGTACAAAGTTCATGAATCCACAGTGATGTCAATGAAGGAGAAAATTACAAGACAAAAAGTGTCAATAAAATGAATCGTGTACAATAAAATGTAGTATATGTATTCAGTGAATCCATAATTGTGATGATTCAGGTCACAATGAGATGTTACAAACTAAAAAACAATCATGACCATTTTAGACACAAAAATAAGTTATTTCAGTTTGATCTTAGTAAAAAGATAATATATATATATATATATATATATATATATATATATATATATATATAGTGTCAAAAAACACAAAAACAGTAAATTGTGAGGTTTCCTCACAATAATCGTAACACAACATAAACTCTGACATTGTGACGTTTGGTTCTAAGACACTGGTAGCGCTTTGTTCCTGAGGTTTCTACGCTAACAGCACCAGCACCGATGTACAGTCGAATGACATGTATTTGCAGTATTAGTATTATTAGTAAGAGGCAAATCCACACACAATAGGTAAAAAATGAAACGCAACAGATAACGAAGCAAAGCAGTGGCACAAGGCTCGGTCCAAGAGGGGAAAGTCTACGGCTGGAGCCAAGAAAACTGAACAACTGTGCCATGAATAGACACGCAGAGGCACAATAGGAAGAAGCAAAAGTAGGGCAATGTCAAAGCAGGCGAGAGGGGGAAACCACGGCATTATGGGACATGAAGACACAGGAAGGCAGCCAAGAGGAGAGACGAGTGTATTTACAGTTAGCATGTGCTGTATGAACATAGAGTGACCACAATCTGCTGCGGTCAGGATGTCTGACCGCCTCCAGCAGCTAGAGGACGTTTATAGCTCATATTCAGCAGCCTTTGTAAGAATAAGACTAGTGTTTGTTCTTCATGATTCCCCTGGAAAACATGATATACAGTAAATGATGATACAAGAATATGATGATGCAAGGGCCGCTTTTTCCTCTAGATGATGTTTTTTAAATAATTTCCATATTATGCAAGAAATAACTTAGTTATTTTATTTAAGGATTTTATGAATTAGTGTTGGCAATGTTTCCCAGTATTTGTTTTTACTGAGAAATCTGGGAGGAGAAATAAAGGAGTTTAACATCTCATTTAAAATTGAGAACAAAATCAACATTTTCCATTTCAAAAACTTTCCTGAAATAGTGTATTAAGTTTACTTGTTAAAATATTGTGTTTATTGTGGGCAAGACTAGAGTTTAGTTAATTTGTTTGGGCAATTCACAAAAACAAAACAAAAAATACACAAAAACCTACACTAAAGAGGAAATGTGTTTGATTCTGGTTATTTCTAAGTTATTTAAACATCAAATCCACAGCAGGCTTTATACTTTTACATATTTTTTATATTCCTTTACATTAAAACCTTTCACATTACTATAAAATATAATAATTTTTCTTGAACTGAACTATTGAACATCAGCATATACATTTTTTTAGCAACGTTATAACACTTTTAACTGCACAATATGAAGCAATGGTCCAGATAGTCAACGAAGCCTCACTCTGCAGAGGATCAAACTAAAAATACCTGTCAGATGTGGTTCACTCTGATAAATCTGACTGTGTAGAAGTGGGTCAGTGGATGATGAGTGAAGGTAAAGAGCATAAAGAAACAACAGGATTATTTATGATTTGTCCCACTGGGAAAGCCCAGCACACATCTGGCAGAAGTCCCCAATGCGTCTTCTGGTCATTTATTCAATTAACAAGTGCGGAAATGTCCCCGGGAAAATTAATCTAAAGCCTATTTCCAAACAGGGTCAATATAATCAATAACAAAACTAGGGAGTTCATTGTCTAACTTAATCCTGCTGCTACTTAAAGCATAACATACATTTGACTCTTTAAATAGCACCTTGCAAATAATTTTAGCAGTTTATAATTATACTCCAGTAAGATAAAAAGCACTGACTGGAGAGCAGCTAGCACATTTGTATCAAAGTATCAAAGTATCAAACACCAAACACCAGTATCAAAGTATTAACTACAATGTCAACTAAAGCAATAAGTCCTTTTTTAGGGCTGTGGTCGACTAATTAAGTTCTTGGTTGACTTGCTTTGTGCTTTAATTACTCGACTAAAACTGGCTTGACGCTGGAAAAAACTCTCAAACCTGCTAAGTATCTATGATTTGACCATGTAACTGACCCAAAGTGACACCAAAATGACGGATTAGCACGCAATTACACGTATTTACACAGAAAACTACTCGTAAACTATGTTTTATTTGTAAAAAGCCAGTTTTAGCTCACAATTCACTCCCGAAACTTTAGAGAACCCACTCCAAGCGTTCTCATTACTTCTTGGTTCATATAAATACTTAAAAAGTCTCCCCAAAAGGATTATTCAATTATTAAAACATTGGTCCACTCTTTTTTGAGTCACTGCACACTCTTTGGGTTGAAATGACACCAAAATACACCATTTAGATCAGAAGAAAAACATGTAATGTTGCAAATATTGTCCATGCCACTAAATTTGGAAATGTTGATCGTTCTGTTTCCTCTTATTGGATCAGAAGTTTGCTCCAAAATGGTAAATTATATACAATTACAGCCATGTGTGGAAATGTTCTCAAGGCAGACCACACTCACAAATTTCAAAAGCTAAAGCAAGAAACTAAAAACTACCAAAATGATCAAACGTAAGCTTGGGTCATGTCATCCAAACAGGAAGCAAAGGTTGTATTTTCTTGAAAGGAAACCTCAAGAAGAAGAAGAACAGAGAGATTTCTTCAGTTGCTTTTAGTCGGGACGGGCAGCCGCTCAGTCCCTTTCATTCCCGCTCCTTCAGGGCTGCGGGGCTTTCTGTACATGATGCGGTTTGTGTGTTTTTTTTCTTGAGCCCCTGAAGACCCAGAGGGCACGGTACCACTGACCTGTTTACTTTGAAAAAAAATAAAATAACCAACAACCTTAATCTCAACCTAGACGAAACAGAACGATTTTGGAAAGCATCGTAACAGACCCAAAGTTTGCCCGGACGTGAAGACGCACGCCCCTCAAATGCTTTCTAGGGCGTCCCCGTCTTGGTTTTTTGACATATCGATTTAAAAGGCTTCCCCGTTTGCCCCTTCGAGCCCTCTGAACCATGAAGGTAATCAACTGGAAGTAAGGCCTGACTCGGTTGGCATCACTGCGCCACATTAGGCAGCCATCAGTAAAAATAACAACCAGTCTGGCCCTTATGTTGGGGGCCCGTGTCACGCTATGCTTACACGCTGTAGTACACGGGATCTGTGCAGCCATGTGAGAAAATATGCCTCTCCCGCACGCCGCCTGGAAGTGTAAAGGCTGGAGTTTTTACAGTGCCAGCTCTGATACGCTTTATTATTGATATTTGGCCTAGTTTCTTAGTGAACGTATACGGCTGTGGTTAAAGTTTGATACAGTGTGCTCGAGGATTACTGCATCGACGATAAGATTCACAAGTAAATGTACAGAAATGTTTATTATTTATTATTATTGTATTGATCATCGTGATTTTCCACTTGAACGAACTGAAAAATAATGATGTTGAGAATTGTATGAAGCAAACACGAGTAGCTTCAGTTCAACATATATACGCCAAAAAAGTCAAACATACATGTAAAATATGTTCTTACCTGGCTGTTTATATTAAAGCATCATCTATTTTCATTCAGAAAGTTTAATTTTATGAAGCTAATAAAAGGCAAATTAAGGATTTCATGGTAAAAGTGCCAACAAGGTCCTAAAATTGTGATGTTTCTTCTCACACTAATCTAAGCACTAAAGGTTTATATGGTGACATCTTTATTTGTGACTGGAAAGGTTTGTGAGCTAGAGTAGATAGAAGTAAGGATTTAATTAAAGAAATATGAGAAAAATCTTAAAGCACAGACCACAAATCCATATTTTTGGTTGAACACGAGTTAATTAACACTTGCACGCATTACACGAATAAAAACGGTCTTGTCTTAGTTTTAACCAGACATTTTGAACCAGATAAAGTTAAATAAAGGTCAGATAAAGGCTTCCAGGTTTCTAAATGTACAAATAAAGTGTATTATTGATGATTATTGATCACAAAAGGCTTATTCTTCTCACATTTTGATTTAATAATGCCATTGTTTTTCAAGTAAAACGACTCATGGCATGTTTGATTTAGATTACAATTTTTATTATTGTCATTATTTGTTGTTGATAATTATCCTTATCTGTATTTTTAAGTAGAGTCCCAAAGTACCTCTCAGTCATTTGAGTGAACAGAGACGGCATTGTATTTCCACAATTCAAACATAGTAAACTTCAATTTGTAACTCAATACGTCATGTGGCAGATCTAGTTTTCCACGACACGCCTTGTAGTCCGACTTTGATGAAAACCTACAACTTCCAGCATGTTTTTACTTAGCAGAATAAAGGTTTGATCGCAGGTGCATAATTTGATTGGCGTGGCGCAAATCTTGAAGCGAAATCTCGGCTTCGAATTGCAGAGCCAAACCAGAGTCTGAATGGGACCTAAAATTAGCCTTTATCCGAGCGCGCACCCTTCAAGCCGCCGCTGATCTGAGGCTATGGGGGACGGTCACCTGATCTGGGGGCGCTCAGGTGACAGCGCGGCTCACTGACCTCACCCGCCTCACCTGCCCCGGGCCGCTCCTTGTACCTGCCTTTCCCCCCCCAGCACATGCTCCTGTCCCGCCGCCGAAACACAGCAACCGCTTTCAAAAAACTGGTCCGAGCTGTTCCTCGTCAAAAAGGCCTGTCATCCGAACCACACTTAAAGCAGGCCCGCGCTCACAAGGGAGATTTTTATTCGCACCCGCGGCCATTTTGGGTCTCGGATGACGCGTGGGACAATAAGTGAAGCAAAGCGACATTACACCTCTGTTGTGAGGAGATACCCCGGCTGAAATGTGTTGTGACGTTTATGAGCCTTTTTACTCGGAGTCGGGTTTCATGTCAGGGCATCTTCTGAGGCTGGACCAATATCGCCAACACAGAAACTAGCATTATTTTACTTTTACGATAAACTGAGCAGTGAGAGTCTGAAAACAAACGAAACCAGTTCTTCGTCGAAGCTCTTACTGTTATTAACCACTTACACACAAGTAAGGTTCAGCGTTGTGAGAAAAATGCTCACAATTATGAATGTCTCTCCCCACTCTCTCGCCCTATTTTAATGCTGCTCAATGGCTAATGTCTATTAAAGGTGCACTATGTACCTTCTTTGACGAGGGTACGGCATTTGCTCCATGGAATCGCTATTTGCTTGAAAACGATTCCTGACCTTGACCGTTTGCCGAATGTCTCTACCCTCTCGCTCTCATTATTTCACGCAACTAATTTAAATCTGGGACTAAACGTATCCACCAAGTCAGATCCGTGGAGAGATGAGCTGCTCCGATGTCTCTCACGCTTTTTAACGGTGAGAAAAGTTCAAATCATAACAACGACGTCTTAACATTTTGAAGTAAACTGTACAAAAGGATTTGCCCCAGTGTTTTTGAGGAATGAGGAGTCTCAACCACAATTTTGCTGTAAATAATGTGCAGCAAGGTAAAGACCAGGGTTGTCAAAATGTATACCCAGATAATAAATTATAGTAAAACTAGTATCAGAACTGGATGCTCGTTTGATCAAGTCGCATAAACCTGAAAAAGCCGGACCTTTCCTGAATACTTTTTGCTTTTAAGACACTATTATAGGAATGTTTTGTATTGGAATGTGTATCGAGTACTGCGTCTGTTCCCTGGCCTTAAAATGCTAGCACTGAACAGCACAATTGTTCTGTCTAGTGAGATTTGGACCTGATTTCCCTGTGTCTCGGCCTCCTGCTGCTGATTGAGTCTTTGCATCTGCTCAGTATTCCCAGCTCCTCTGCCTCCTCCCCCTCCTCAATCACACACCTCGATGAATACAAGTCTGTGATAGAAAAAAAATCACAGCTAAACTATAAATACATTTTGAAAGAACGACACTTTAGCTGAATGCGAAGCGAGGGATAGAAACAACACCTTGCTAAAAGTGACTGGTTGCACATTTGGGTTCAAATCTGGACAGTTCGTGCGCTTTGCTGCGTCATTATAGTGTGTTACAGGAGATTTGAATGCATTTCATTTTGAATCAGTATGAAGGGAAAATGAAACTGGGTTGTCAAATGTAATTCATTGTATCATCGAATTTTTATTTGAATTAATTAGCACAGTTTTTCTCTCTGTTAAGAGTAGGTTATTCACTGAACTTGAGAAGGGGGTAAATGAAAAGTAAAAGACTATGCAACATAATATTTTAGTATAATTTTAAGTGACAGTTTAACAGGAAATGTAGGCTATTATGTTATGAGTCAACAAAGACTAAAGGTCCACTGCCTGTTTAGTTTATCCATCTAACGTTTACTTCATCGCGGTAGTGCTGCAAATAACAGTTATTATTATTATTATTATTTCTGTTGTACATTGAGAGATTGAGATTTTAAAAATACATTTATAGCTAAATAAAGGTTGAAATATGGTTGACTGAAGACTTCTAGATAGAGAGTATATAAGTGTTTTATCATATTTTTTTTGACATTTTGATTAAATAATGCAGCTTTTTTTTAATATGAAGTCTTTTGGCACATATTTTGGAGTCTGTTTAGTCTGTTTTTAGTCTGTATATAATTTTTATTATTAACAACAATAGCGCTTATCAACAAAAACAATTACAATTCTTTTTCACGATTATTCCGCTCACTCGTCCCAGTCTTACATTACAGCTCAAAAATACCTTTAAAAACACGTATTGTTAGTTTAAACTGGGTCACGTCTCCACAAATCTGACCTGTACCTGGCTAAGTGGCGCCCGTCGCTTGTCTCCTTGCACATCGATATGTTTATTCCCTACAATATTCTGGGCAAAGTGCGGTAGTAACATCTCCCCGGAGACAAGCAGGTGGCTGACCCTCCACCAGAAAAGTTGCATAGTGCACCTTTAACAACAGCACAGCAACATGAACACCACAGCGCTGCAACGATTCATCAACACATACAACATTTCAGAAAAGAATAAACTACTTTCGTCAACTTATTAGTAAATCTCATCTATCTGTCCAATATTTCAACCTTTATTTGGTGGGTAACGTATGGAAAAGGTCTAAATGTACAATAGAAATAATCGCTTGACTTGTCGAATGCTAAAATAATTGTTAGTTGCGGCTTTAATGCACACTATTAATGCATTGTCCTTTAGTTTTCCCTTCGCTGGGTAAAGTGACGCTCGCCATAACAAGGCTGCATTAGCATCCTCAAGTTATGCAAGTCTCGCCTTCAAAAGCACAGCTGCTCCTTGTTGTTGACTCTCACCTCACGGCCTACTGTAGCCTCCTAATTCACCGAGCAGCACTGGAGCTAACATTCAAGTACTTTACAGGAACTAGCCGCGTTTAATGGCGCCATCATTGCTATTAAATGCCCTTACTGTAACACAAATGTCAGGTGAGAGCTGCGTTAGTGGACGTGGGAGTGAGTCTCTGAGCGCGTGTGCAGATAAAGGGGTGTTTGAAGGAGTGCGTGTGCTTACGTAAGGGACAGGGTGAAGTGGAAGCGCTGCCGGAGCCCTTTGAACGTCACGAACGAGTGAGGAGGGAAGTTGCGCGTGGTCATCTCGCAGTAGGGCTTTTCGTATCCCCCGGCAGGACACTCGCACTTGAAACCCCCCACCAGCAGGTTTACGCACGCGCCGCCGTTTTTACAGACCCCCGGAGCACAGCGGCCGGAGCGCGCGGACAGCTCGCACCGCTCCCCTGCAAAACAGAAACGCAGACAAGAGTTAAGGGACATGAGGGAATTGTAAAACTATTTCATCAAAAGTGTGAAAAAAGAAAAATCAAAGGCATTTATGCTGTAAAAAAGTCTTGCAATAGTAAAAGAAATCATGTTTCCTAGATCAGATCTTTATGTTAAGGATTAGAACAATCCCCCAAAAGGATCATTTAAAACATTTTGAGGGTGAAATTAGTACTAGGGCAGCACCATTTTAGAAAAATAGTACTGTGACTGAGATTGAATTTAAAAAGTAGGATTCTGCACATTGTATTCTGCACGACGACAGAAGACTGAAATATGTCATACAAAAATCTCATGAACTTCAAAACATGTTTGTAGAGGTCTAAAGTCAGGATATTTTGTTCTTGGGCTGCCACAAGTTAGTCGATTAATCACACCTTATCGATTATTTAAATAATCGTCAACCACTCCCCTCAGGCAGGAGGCCACGCCCCTCAGGTAGGAGGCCACTCCCCTCAGGTAAGAGGCCACTCCCCTCCAGCAGGAGGCTACGGTCCATCCGGACCAGAACCTCCCATTGCAAGAACAGTTTCTTTCCCTCTGCCGTTGGACTCATGAACACTTATTAAACACCTTTAACTTAATAATCATGTCAACAACCATTGTCCGTTTGCATTGCTAGTTTTAGCACTCTATCTGACTAAACTGTAAATTGTGTTTCTATATTCAGTCAAATTATTTAGTATAAGTAAAATTTTTATCTTATTTTGTTACATTTTTATTCATGCCTTATTATTAGCAGTATTTTTTTTATATTTTGCTATAATATTTGTTATTTCATGTTGCACCTTATCACCAAAGAAACTTCCTAGTTTGTGAATCTTGTTTTTAGTCACCAAAAATGGCAATAAACCTTTTTCTGATTCCGATTAACAGGTTCAATTAAATTTATTTCTGTGATGCCGTAACCACAACAGCTGTTGCCTCGAAGGGCGATAATGAAAACAGATGGTTTTATGACTGAAATTGAACCATAATTCCATGAAAATTATATGGAAAATGTGTACATTTAGTGTTGATTTGATGAAAACACTCTGTTGTTCATAAATGTGCTCCACCAGGATCCTCACTTCGGCTTAATCAAGTCACATCTTCTAAAATCTTTTCATCACGTGACTTTTGCTTTCTAAACCACTAATCTATAAATCAATAGAATAATTGATAGACTAATTGATTGGCAAAATGATCATAAGTTCCAGCCCTATTTTGTTCTTCTCAGAGAATCGATGAGGCCTTGAGATTTGATAACAGCGCCAACTCAAATCGCCATTTCGATTTGATTGTGTTAAATTGTGCAAGCCTAATTAGTATCATCAGAGCCTATTGCAAACAGCCTTTTATTATCATACGTTCTTTGCCAATTGAAGTTTATTTTTACACCAGTAGATAATATTGTCTGTGTGCACCAAACACCTTCCTGAAATCAAATAGCATCGAACGCCAGTGAAAATCAAAGGGAAATACGATTCAGGAGTCAAAATGTTTTCTGCATCTCAGTTGCTCTGTGTCACACCCGGAGAGACCGTCCCTCCGGGGGATACGACGACATTCGTATTCAGCGACACAAACATGAGGCAGACTGCACTGAGTTGGAAATGTTGACGCTTTCAAACTCTCTCAAGATATTCATAGCACTGTCTGCGCTCTCTGGGAACTACTGTGAGTTATTCAACAGCACAGCCTTTTGTATTGTCAAAATGATTGTACGGACATGGACAGAAATGTTACGGATGCAAGAAACCTTTTTAAAAATCAATGTAAAAAACAAAAATGGAGCACAGTAATCTAATTGATTGGGGTGACCTGCTGTTTGACTGTCATTGCCCACTGTCCCGTATCTTGTTCTTAGGACACTCTGGGGACCGAGGGTCACTGAGGCGAGACCAGTGTTGTTCTGATTTGTGTCAAGTCACTCTTGTCTCTTCGGCGACTTCTCCACTGCAAAACTGCAACATGTAGACAATGGACAGGCCTTTCTTGTGGTTCTTTGAAAAACGGTTTGAGGTTTATGTTGTCGCACACTTACTTTTACAGACTAATATAGAAAGAAATACTGGTACTCTTTCTACAGCAAAAGGCATGTATTTAACCCTTGTGCTACCCTCAAATGTAGTGTGTGGGTTAAAAAAAAGTTTTCCTTTTTTACTACTTACGGTATGTATTAAACATAAAAAAACAAAAACAAAACAAACCCACACATGCACACAAAATACTTTTTCATGTTGTGGAGGAAAGGGGGCAGTAACAGAAAACAACACTAACAGAAATCAAAAGTGAATGAAAACAACTGTATTGCAGTAACTTTACTGCAGATAAGATATTTTCACAAAGTCTTTCCCCTGGAGCGCAGTATTGTGTTTGAACCCTCCAAAAGGACTATGCCGATATATTAATCCATATTCTGATAAAGATATTCAGTTGATATTTTGTCAATTCAACAGAATTTTAGTTGTAGTTTGATTATAAATACATGTGAAATGGCTGTAAAAAATGATCACAAAAGTGCATAAATATCACCTTACCACGTGATATATACCACGTCTTTTATTGCATTTTTTTAGTACATTTTTATTATGTACTGTATATTAAAATGTTGCATATCTTCAAAACAACATTCACAAGAACAACAAAAAAAAGTTTGATATATTGCCCACCTCTACCTCCATTCAATATACAAATATGTTTAAAAACCTGGATTACATTTGTCATATTTACATTTCATAAATATGTTTCAGTCACCTAATTTTACCTGAAATACTTCTAATCTTTTTTTTTTTACCCGTCAACCCAACAATCAGTCAACAATTAGCTACAAGAGTGGTATTTTTATCTCACAGCTTGCGTTTTCCATAACTTCACTGGGGACAGTTTATCACACATTAACCGTGTGCGTGTTTGACCTCGTCCACCTCGACTTCACTGAACTGCTGACCTTTCAGAACAACTGTGAAGCTACAAATGCAGTTAAAGATTTACCCACAGCTCATAATTCATTGACTCATTGTGGCACTCGGGTGTTGATAAAGGTTTGTTTGCACGATAAATAGAAAGTCATTAATTTGGGGCTGGGAAAAGGAACAGTATAAGAGCAAATTCATATGATAAGTGCCCAACTAACAGTAATACAGTAATGTTGGGTTTTTTTCAATCGCTTTGACACTAATGTCTACGTTTTGGCACAATCACCAAAACTTTCCACTCAGGGATCAAACCCTGTTTATTTTGGCACCACCGTATATGCATTTTCAAGTCTTTACTCTCAAATTTAAACCACAAAACACTTTGCAGAACCTACAACACTATAATCCACCATTTAAACACAGATCGCAACTGTAACACAGTGTGCATTAACCAAAGAAACACACAGAACACGCAACAGAACACGCAACAGAACATGCAACAGAACACGCAGCAGAACACACAACAGAACACACAACAGAACACGCAACAGAACACGCAACAGAACACGCAACAGAACACACAAAAGAACACACAACAGAAAACAAAACAGAACACGCAACAGAACACACAACAGAACACAAAACAGAACACACAACAGAACACACAACAGAAAACAAAACAGAACACACAACAGAACACGCAACAGAACACACAACAGAACACAAAACAGAACACACAACAGAACACACAACAGAACACACAACAGAAAACAAAACAGAACACACAACAGAACACGCAACAGAACACGCAACAGAACACGCAACAGAACACACAACAGAACACACAACAGAACACACAGCAGAACACAAAACAGAGCACACAACAGAACACACAACAGAACACACAGCAGAACACAAAACAGAGCACACAAGAGAAAACAAAACAGAACACACAACAGAACACGCAACAGAACACGCAACAGAACACGCAACAGAACACGCAACAGAACACACAAAAGAACACACAACAGAAAACACAACAGAACACACAAAAGAACACACAAAAGAACACACACAACAGAACACACAACAGAACACGCAACAGAACACGCAACAGAACACACAACAGAAAACACAACAGAACACACAACAGAACACACAACAGAACACACAACAGAAAACACAACAGAACACGCAACAGAACACACAACAGAAAACACAACAGAACACACAACAGAACACACAACAGAACACACAACAGAACACGCGACAGAAAACACAACAGAACACACACAACAGAACACACAACAGAACACACAACAGAACACACAACAGAAAACACAACAGAACACACAACAGAACACACAACAGAACACACAACAGAACACACAACAGAACACACAACAGAACACACAACAGAAAACACAACAGAACACACAACAGAACACACAACAGAACACACAGCAGAACACAAAACAGAGCACACAAGAGAAAACAAAACAGAACACACAAAAGAACACACAACAGAACACACAACAGAACACGCAACAGAACACACAACAGAACACACAACAGAACACACAACAGAAAACACAACAGAACACGCAACAGAACACACAACAGAAAACACAACAGAACACACAACAGAACACACAACAGAACACACAACAGAACACGCGACAGAAAACACAACAGAACACACACAACAGAACACACAACAGAACACACAACAGAACACACAACAGAAAACACAACAGAACACACAACAGAACACACAACAGAACACACAACAGAACACACAACAGAACACACAACAGAACACACAACAGAAAACACAACAGAACACACAACAGAACACACAACAGAACACACAACAGAACACACAACAGAACACACAACAGAACACACAACAGAAAACACAACAGAACACACAACAGAACACACACAACAGAACACACAACAGAACACACAACAGAACACACAACAGAACACGATCCAATCCAACTTTATTTGTAGCGCACTTTAAAAGCAACAAAGACGACAAGTGCTTAACACACAGTAGAGCACGAGACAATGGAAAACAAAAGACACAGATTCAAACACAGTCGACATTTCAAACACAAAGAACAGGTGTGTTTTCAGAGAAGAATTTAAATCAGAAATTCAATTTGCCACAGGGAGTTTTGGACCAGCAGCAAACAAATATCCTGCTTTTCGCTTGGTTTTTGGGACAAGTTAAGATTCCCAGAGTTCAAAAAGTAATGATGACTAAACTATACACCTGTAGAGAGAAGTATTCCATCACAATTTGACAGAAAATCCCAATCAATAATTCAAACCAGACTCCTCTGCTCTGTTTACATTCCTTTGAGAGCCAACCTTGAAACAACATCCTTTATTCCCGGCTAAAACTAACGATTGCAGGTGATAAAAACGTGTCTGAACCACTTTATTTAGAACTAACCTACATTTTCTGTTAGTACACGTCACATTAATTGCCAGCTCGTTGCCGGTAAAGACTTTCTTGCTTGTGTTTATGTGCTGCCAGGTAACGGCTCACAGAGACACATAGGGTGACTCTCCCCAGACGCCTCCGAGCGGCTCTGGGACGGAGGGGAAATGGATCCCGCTCACACTGAACAGACAGCGGTGTGTTCAGCGCAGGAGGTCGGGGCGAGTTTGCAGCTCCAGCCGATATGAGCCGCCTCAAAGGATTATGAGATGGAATAATGAGACGGAGTGATCAATAACAACAACAAATGACCTTCAAATGTAGTGAGCAGAGTAACTTATCACTGCAGTACTTCTTCTGACTACTACGTGGTCTAAATCACCCAAATATCCATCTATTTTGTTCATTTAGTTTAATGTAGATTTCATGTGGCAGAAAAAGAAAGATAAACTGATAAATCCATAATTGAGATGACTAAACAAAACAAAAAACATAATTACTTAATGAAAAAATAACTATTTTAGAACCAGAAATAAGTGTTTTTATGTCATTTAATCTTTGCTTTATTTATTTTTCTCATTGAACTAAAATGCACTTAAGATAAATATATTTTAAATTCAGCTACAAAAATATATAAAAAATGTATCCCATAAAAGCAATTATTTTAAGTTTATCATTTTACTTCCTGTAATTGATGACATCACATTAGGAAATTACCACTGGGCCAAAACTCATCTAATGTCACAATGTTTTTTATTTGACAAATACAAATATATGAGAGTGACTTTATTTTGTTGATTTTATGTTTAAAGGCTTAAAAATGTATGTCTTTTGTGTAAATTCTGCACAAACTTTGGATGGACTAGTGTGACATCACTTCCTGTTATTCTTCTTTTCTCCACAAACAACTGCTTGATTGGTGTAAAACTATTATCTACAATTACAACAGGTATAACTACACCAAATTAAGCCAAAAGGAGAAAATCATAAAAACCCGTCATACGCACTTTGACCCTTGAGGACGTCACTGTTGTTTGGCCATGGGGTCAATAATTAATAATAAGACCTCAACTTTTATACTGTGACAGTCGTAGTAGAAGGAACTGATATGAAACCACTTTTGGATCGATGCAATGTGAAAAAACATATGACCAGTAAGACAAAGAAGCATTGACCCCAATGTTTTTGCCATTTAATGCTGGTCAGGAAGGATTGTCGAAGATGCAAACGTAGCGTAGCATCAGTATAATTTGGGTACAACACAGTACAACTCTATTAAGAGAGCAATTAACGCTCTTTTTCATGTGTAATCTTCATATTTCACCGCAACGATGACGCCTTCATTTCAAACCACCGCAGGTTAGGTGGGGACTGGAGTGTTGGAATTTAGCTTCTCTCGTTCCAAAAGGCTTTTCGCACTCACAAATTGACTTTTCGAGTGAGGGGGAATTTACCAGAACGACAGCGATCCAGACGATTGTGCTTATGTCCGCGGCACATGCTGTTTTGTGATTCGCTCTGATTGCAAAAGAAGAACATCTTGACTCCGAGAAATCACTGGCTCAATCCAACCAAAAATGATGACGGCTGCTATGTTTCCTTTTTTGAAATCTCTCTCTCCTGTTACCATCTGGCGACGCCCACAGAGCAGCCGTTTGACATCACACATGCACAGAGCTGTTACATTTACACCATTAAATACATGTCCATTCAACTTCCCCACACGCAAACTATCTCACATTTGTTCTTGCGTTAGACGATTGCATTGTATTGCCATCAGGCACATTTCACAACGTAAATCACAGAGGGTTTTAATAGCTGCTGGTCACACTTTCCTGCCTTCATGTTCTACCTCTGCACAAGATCAATGGCACTCGAAATGCTGCAATTTTCAAAGTATGACGATTTCCTACCTTATCCTGCGCAAACACGGCTAACCTTTTAGTTTAGAACCATGCAAACGTGTTCTGAATCCAAGTACTTGAGTTTTGTTTATTGGTTTGTCAGTTCATTGGCCGATTTCAGCCTTTTTGTCAATTGCCCAGGACGCGCTTAAACGTGAACTTTGAACAGAAGCCTAGTATTAAAATGTAAATCTTATCGCAATTATTTATATATGTATATATATATATATATATATATATATATATATATATATATATATATATATATATATATATATTGCATGTTCTCCCCGTGTTACCGTGGGTTCTCTCCGGGTTCTCCGGCTTCCTCCCACCGTCCAAAGACATGCATGTGTTAGGTAAAATTGGCGACTCTAAATTGGCCCTAGTGAATGAATGTGAGCGTGAACTGTCTGTAATGTCTCTGTGTTGGCCCTGCGACAAGTTGGCCACTGTCCAGGGTGTACCCCTAAGGCCCGAAGTCACTGGGATAGGCTCCAGTCACCCGCGACCCCGAAAGGGAACAAGCGGTAGAAAATGGATGGATGGATGGATGGATATATATATATATATATATATATATATATATATATATATATATATATATATATATATATATATATATATATATATATATATATATATGGATCTGCTCAAACCATTCCTCCAGTTTGGGGGTCACTGTCCCAAGTGCTCCGATCACTAAGGGCACCTCCGATACCTTCACGCTCCAGGCCTTCTCCAGCTCCTCTCTGAGGCCTTGGTATTTCTCTAGTTTCTCATGTTCCTTTTTCCAGATGTTACCATCCCATGATACTGCAATGTCCACCACCACGGCTTTCCTCTGACCCTTGTCACCCACCACTATGTCCGGTTGGTTCGCCATTAACATATAAATATATACTACAATCTTATAAAGCTACTGGACAGGTCTACAGGTCTTATCAGGCAATTACAACGCATTTACATTCAATAATCCAATTGACACGTCGTAATGTAATGGAAAAATATTCTAATGTGCAACTGGAATGGGAGCAAAGCCATGTTTATCACAATAATGGTGATCACAAGTCACAAATTGCATGTCTGAAAGTATTTACGGTATATATATTGTATTGTTTAGACTTGACATGTTCTGAAATGCACTTATATTAGTTTACAAGTTCACTTCAGTCTGTAGTGCGCTCTTAAAGCCGGGGAGCCTGACTAATTGATTTTGCATTAAAAACGTCCTCCTTTTGATGTTTGAAAATCGGGTGATGCCACTTTAACAGAATACTTCTACTGAAACATAAATCTGTTTTTTCGCAGACGAGCATCGCAATGGCTTCTTGTCATTGCACAGCGTCTATTTGATATTTTCTTTGAATTATTCAGCAAGCGCAAAGCAAATTTAGTAAATGTTGGGTCATGATTGTTTAAGTGTTTTCAGTTAGGCCGCAGTTATTTCATTACTTGGTTTACGGATAAATAAAATATATAGCACAGGTGGACGAAATATAAATATAAATCTAATTTCAATTTCAAAAGATGTTTTCTTCCGGGTTTGCCCAAAACGCACCACAGGAGGAGAGGGGGGAGACGCGGCGCGCAGGAGCGTATAACAGTAGATTTAGCGTGTTTTAGACAGACAGAACTGATGCTTAAGTGTGCACCCTCCCCCACCCACCCTCGACAAAACGTACTGAAAAAAATGTGGTAAACGGGTTTAATATGTGCATTTGCAATATAAAGGCGCGCAGCAGCAGCAGGGAAACGGGCGCGTGCGCGGTCCCGGGGAGAGCGCACGCGCCCGTGTCCCTGCTGGACGGCGCCGCTCCGTCACAACAATGCTTTCCAAAATAAATGACTCCCGCAGGAGTTTGGCGAGAAATTGCTTCACGCGCTCTTATCTTTTGACTTAATACCGCTTTTTACATCTAATTTAATGCTATTTTGCGTTTTCGGCGGTACTTTGTAAAAAAAAAAAGTGTAATAATTTATTTTATTTATATTAGAAAAATCAATAATCTAAGTGCGGCGGATCCGTAAACCAAGTAATAAAATAACGAAGGCCTTACGTATATAATTTATTTTATCGGCCTTAAAAACTACAAAAAGCCAGCAACATCATTTGTTTAATAGAATGGCTAAAAATGTATCCACGGAGGCCATCACTGACAGACCGCCAACCATTCACTTTTAAACGTTCTTAACACAAATGGAGACACGTTCGCCAGGTGCTCAAAACTCATAACATGCACCTCATATATGCGCCAGGTCTGGTCACAATGTTCCGCTTAATTACTTTGACGGACAAGAACAAACTGCCCGTCCCTTTTGAAACCATACGAACAGTTGCAAGTTGTTGGATCAAAGACTTGAACGTGTTAAGCGTGCGGCTCTACACCCTCATCGCCCTCGTAACGACATACGGGTCCGGGCCTAATGCCGACGCTGATTAATGTAGCCGTTAGTCGAACGCCAGGGAAATCCGCCCCGTTCACCCACGCTCGACAGCACCGGCGCGGGCTCGGAACGCTAAAAGCACCTGCAGCGGCCGCACTCCCACATCTCCACGCCGGGAAGCAGAGTGCCACTCAACAATGGACCCGAGCCCACACACTCGAAGGCTGACACTATTTCAGGCTATGGCACAAAAAAAAATCAGGGGCGTAAATGGAGGAGAAAACCTTTTAATGTTTGATGGAATGATGGAAGACGCCGCGGCTAACTGTGTATTGTTTTATTCAATTTGTAGCCAGGTTAGACTTGGACCTGCAGAGCGGAAAGTACAATGTAATAGAGGTGTATTATTTGATATTCAATTGAAAGTAATGTTTTTGTTATACATTTTCAATGGTTTAGGTCAAAAAGTGAAAATGGTCTTGAAAATCTTTATGATATGATAAATTCCTAAAATTGTGGCCTGTGACTTTGCAATAACGTGTAGAGCAATGTGTATGTGCAGATAGTGTTATGCAGGGTGAAAATATTATTGAGCATGAATGATGCAGTAACAAAAGGGCTGGTGATACAAAAAACGTCTCCTCATCAAAGCATCAAAAGAATGAACTGAACCACGACTTAAGGTGTTTTCGTTCTAATCCTGCTTTGGTCCAGTTCTAGTCCTGGTCTTGTCCAGGATGAGTTCCAGGTTTAGTCTCAGTTCACTTTCGATGTGGTTTTAGGGCTGCACAATTTGAGAAAAGTTAAAGGAGCTAGAAATCAGACTGACAAACTAACAGAGAGTCACATGTATTTCAGAACATGTTTGTGCAGATCTAGACTACAAGGTTTGAAGGTTTTTTGACGAAAAGGAGGGTCTTCTTTGCCAAAAAGGAGAGTCTAAGACAGGGGACCTTGGGACATTTGTCTAAGGACACGGGATCCTGTACAAATCCTTCTGAATATTGTTTAATCTGTTCTCACTGTCGCTCTTCGAGGCAAACGCTGTTGTGATTTAGGGCATTGCAAGAATAAATTGAATTGAATAATGCAGCATAAAACAGGATATTTTGTTGAAAATTATGGTAAAACTTGCATTTTCAATTCGATTGTGATTTCTCTTGCAACCCTTGTGTGAAAGAGAAACACTGTATTAGTCCAATATTCCCTAATTACATTTCCTAATGGATTCTAGTTTTTTACGTGTTATTTCACATCAAACATTACATACATATTAGAATCAACAACATATTTTTGGAGGTAAACAACTTTGTAACTTCTTGCACCACTGCTCCTTGGACCTGTTTACTCACCAAAACAGCAGTAAACACGCTGTCCACACACATAAGATCATTGGGTTCGGCAACTTAGGCTGAGCTTCAAAGACGAGATGAAACTCTGATTTCCATTAAAAAGTCAGACGACGACCCACTTAACCTCTCCTCAAAACGAGGGCCAACCACCCCAATATTCATCCTGTATAAATTAGAATAATATTTTAGTCTGGTTCATCTTCAAACCCCTCTCAACTTCCCCCTTTCCTCTTATCTCATAGAGCTAATATACCGACTGTGGGCCCTTGAGGATCATTTCTGGAGCACAAGCAGAATAACAAACAGATTATTCGTCATTATTGGACAAAAACAAGTGTCTGTGTGGTGCTTTCTTGGGTATTTCTAAGACAAGGCCAGCTTGTAGCCAGGAGACACTTTCCATCTGTGTCCATCTATAATTTATCATCTCATACTGTTACTCCTCACGGCCAAACTACGACGCCGGCATTCTTCTGCTGGAAATTAAACACTTCTCTGCGATGATCCCTGGACTCACAAATAGAAAGTAGCACATATGGATTACTGCTTTGAAATGATCCTACAGGTTTGGGGTTGAGTTTAGCCACAGGTAGGTTTTAAAGGTTGTAGTTAAAGTGTACTGGACATATAAATGAACATCCTGTGAGAAGCGGCAACAAGTCCAAGTCGTTCTATTTATGTATTTATTTTTTCTATTTTTAGAAAATACGGATGTCACGATATAAATATGTAGAGTAATCACCATTTTATGATTAGTCTCAATTGTTAGCAACATACCAAACCAAACAACAGTGGATTCCTTATATACACCTGATTTTTACTCTTAAAATGTGTCAAAATAAAGTGAAAACAGAACTTGTTCATTTTAGACTGTTTGTAGCAGTCAAACGTTATTTCCTAAAGTACTCCTATCCTAATTATCCACCGCAATGAATCTATAAGCGCATTTCATGACTTTTGGAGGCCAGAGCGTAGTTTTCATGCTAACAGAGCACTTCCTGCTTCGCGAAGGATAAACACTCACTATTCTCATTTTGAAACGGAGCTGCTTTTACAGACGACTATCTGCACAGTGGCAAAACAAATTACACTCAAACTTTCTGATGGATGATTAAGTAAAGTTAATGAGATGTAAGCAGACAGACAGAAAACAACAATACATGGCAACGCTTTAAAGGTATCATAAAACAGCTACAAATGCTAGTAATTGTGCTAATAAACAAATAACTAGTGCTTATTAACGCCTTTAATAGTTGACATAAGAACCTTATTTTAAAGCATTATCAAAAACATTTAACATTTAGGTTTTTTGAAGTATAGACTGAATTTAAACTACCTTTTTTGTTTTGACCGTGTCATAATTATTCCTTTTTAGTTCCTACGATAATATTGTGACTAAAATGGTAACAATTATCAATTAACCGTTAATCTTAACCTCTCTAGGGTCAACATTAAATCAAAAGTTGTCAATCACAAATTATTATTTATGCCAGTTATTCATTATTTCAACAGCTTTGTACGTCCAAAGCTCTGCAATGCTTTTATTCTTTTAATTATTAATATTCTGATGTACAAAATATGAAGTTCTGCAGTTTATGTAGAAAGTAATGAATATTTAAATACGTTGCAGTAAGTAAAGGCATATTTTGAGCTGGTGCCAACTGAACTTCAAAACGCAAGTGAACGTGCGGCAGCGGCGTGAGGGGCTCGTTCTGTACGTTTGAGACGGCAGATCAATAACTCATCACTCTGTCTTTGTTTGTGACGGTCATCAGTGCAGGGGGCAGAGAGCTGAGCGGGCATGAGGCAGATGTGGACATTATAAGCCTCGTGGGATCAGTCAAAATCACTTCCCCGACATCAAGAGTCACACGGCTGAGTCAAAACACTGCAGCACCAACTTATCCTGTCACATCTGTGTGCTTTTATACTAGATAGACAGACAACTGATCAATCATGTTGGTTATGGATATTGTAGTCCATGGTATTGGCCCAATAGGGAATTATCTCTCTACGTTTCACCCATATTGACAAAAATGAATCTCAATATTATCACGAAAACAATAGTAAGATAATATTATGTCAGTCCAACAGAAATGTGTTGGTTGAGGTCCAATTATCAAACAATTGTGAAATGCCTGTAAATAGAAATATGACATAATACTCTTATTTTAAATTCTATGACATAACTTTTAAACTATTTTTTTACATATATAAAATTTGCTCTTTTTGTAGCATTTTGTGCTATAATTGATACACTTGGTTAGGCATATCTTAAACAAAATTGTACTTATTTGACCCATTCTTGTGCCAAATGGAGTCAGATATGTAGTATGAAACTATTCAACAGACGCAACATTTTAAAGGTGCATTATGTAGCTTTTCTGGTGGGGGATGTGCACCGTGTGGAATAAACATATATAATTACATATAAAATGAATTATGTTTTAATTACTGCATGGAGATAGAAAAATTAAATGTCAAACCACGGACATTTATGGTAAAGCAATAGCATCTCCATGGAAACTGGAAAGTTACCTTTAAGAAGCACCTTTAAGAAGACTGCATGTACATTGTGTAATAGAAAATAAAACGATTCAAAAAATGGAGCTGAAGATCCATTAGTATTAGTATTCTCAATGCAACTGACCTATGTCCGGACACACTCTCGCTCTAGGGAGAAACAGATCTGCATAATAATACTAATATGCATTTTGTTGGCAATGTTTGTATACAAATGGTTCTTGGATTAAATAAGCTACATTTGACTGGTCGGTCTGCACTTCTTGTTAATCAATAAACTACTTTAACTATAGATTGAAAGAGTTGCTGTTGCTTTTGTGTTTGTGCAGTTTAACTTAACCTAACCGTCGTACATGACATAAACCGCAGTTTGAGTGAGTCATTATAACATCATGATTCAGCACTATCTAATGCAGCTCAACAGTGAAGTCGATAGCTTTAGTTACCTCTTAAAGACACGTCTAGAAACCATTGTCTTACCTGTGTAGTCGTTGTGGCACTCGCA
Organism: Eucyclogobius newberryi; assembly: GCF_026437365.1. NCBI lineage: Eukaryota > Metazoa > Chordata > Actinopteri > Gobiiformes > Gobiidae > Eucyclogobius > Eucyclogobius newberryi. The sequence continues at coordinate 23,968,183 of NW_027315823.1, forward strand.
GGTGAAGCCCCCCTCGCGGCTGCGGCACGCTCCATGGGGTCCACAGGGTTTGGAGTAGCACAGGTCGATCTCTATCTCGCAGTAGTCGCCAGTGAAGCCGGTGGGACAGCGACAGCGCAGGCCGTTGATGGGGTGAATGGGCCTGAAGAGGATGGTGTCCGAGGAAACGAAGGGGGCGAGGCTGTCGAACTTCAGCACGGACACACACTTCATGTAGTTCTCACAGGGCTCGCGCAGGCAGATGTTGTCGTCGAACGGAAGCACTTCCTGAGAGGAGATCTGCGCCAAAAGACTGCGGTTCAGGTACAGCCTTTCTTGCAGCTCCTCTGAACCGAAGAACTCGGGTCCTCCCACTGTCAGGCTCCTGTCCGCCGAGTGTCCGGTCCCGACTGTGCGCAGGGGCCCTTCCTCTGGGACAGGCACGGCCACAGACAGACTGACGTTCAAGATTCTGGCGCTGACATCGGTGTCGTCCTGAATGTTGAAGATGACCACGTCTTCAGGGGCCGCAGACAGGACCCGGGCCACGCCGTCTAAAAACTGAGACAGCAGCAGAGACAGGAAGTGCTCCTGAGAGGTGTTGGCCAGGCGCAGGGTGATGGAGTTGGACAACATCTCGTCTGTGATGATGGTGACCTGAAGCAGGCACTGAGCCGACACAGAGTGCACTCCGTCTGGAAAGGGAAGGAAGAGACACGGTTAGTTCATGTGCAACGAGTACTATCTAACACATTTACAAATATGGGATCAATTATAACAAGATATGATGAAGAATATATAAGTTAGAAGGCGCTCAATAGTTAACAGCGAACATAATGGTACGTATACTATATAGACAACAATAGATGATAGTGCATACACTTAGAACAAAGAATATCTAACAAAGGACTATTACAAGTATGTATTATTCAATGTGGAAAAAGAAAGAGAACCGAACCTACTATTTGTGTTTTAGAATAATATGTATGTGTATGTCCTTCATAATATACTTTATAATTACTATAATTTTAACTAGCCTTAATAAAGCACAAAGAAAGCATTCATAATGAACATATAGTATATTAAGAATGATTCAGGCTTAGTAAATACTTGATTAATAACACCACAAGTTGTTACTAACCCTGAATCATTATTATTTTTTGTCCATTATGATTTACGTATTTCTTCATGTTTTATTTAAGCTGTAAATAGTGTAGTTATTATAAATATGCTATTTTTGTGAAATAGTCATATTGTGATTCTGTGTTTCTCTGTTTATGCAGTTCTATATTCAAACATGGACAGTTTCCTGACTCAAGCGACAAACACAATTTCAACACAAGATTGGGTCCACAACAAGGAGATAGGACATTTTAAAATAAATTGTGAGGTTCAGTTCACAATTTATTATTTAAGTTTTGCAGTCATTGGTTGAACAAAATCTTCTCACGACATGTAACTGCTCGACTCCTTTTTTCTGTTTTGTCAAATGTAAACACAAAAATGTCACAAGATAATTTCCCACATGAGATCTTAGGTGACAAAAATGAATGTCTCCAACAGAAATGTGTTAAAACATGTCTTAAAGTTGACTGTGGAGAAATATCTTGAGGTACCCTTGTATGAACGTTAACTTTTTCTTAATTTTTTTTTTTATCAGCTCTTTTTGGAGATTTTTTCTAAAATACTGGTACTTGATATTAAAATGTTGCATCCTCAGAATAATATTAACAATATTATCAACATTTCGTTATATTGCCCATCTCTAATCCCTAAAAGATTACATGAATCATGATTTAGGCTCTTAAAAATATGTCATATTAACTTTTTGGCATATCACCCTCTGCTATTGTTAACTAACCCCTTTATTTCCTATGTAAATAGACAGACACGGTTAACTGTCCCATATTAGCCGTGTTGTCCATGGAGAACAATAAACAATAAAGGATTTGAAGGCATGACACTCTAAACTGTGCAGAAATGACACTTTGATGGACGCCGATTTCTGGCTCATTGGAGTGTTATTATCACAAGCCAGTTCAGAACTCAGACTTATGCCAAGAACAAGTGTATGTTTCTTTCAGCGCGATCCAAGTTTAAAATCCTCAATTTCACGGCTTTATTCAGTGCCCTCTCTTTCTTTTCTTTGTCCGGAAGAAGAGATGCTACTTCATTATACATGCCATCTTTAAAGCCGGGGGTCTCATTCAACTACAACAACACATTCCTGCGCTCAGCAAATCTCTGCTCTTTTATCTGCAGCTCAGACCGGATCCTGTCCATGTTTCTGCTGTTAGATGTTTCATTATTGGGAGATGAATGTAAACACAATACCACCCAGGTACAACCGTCTGGGCCGACTGTTATTGGCTACGAGGCTTCATGTTGCATTGGATTCAGACATGGAGAAAGCAGAACATACAGCACAGGTCATGCTCTAACTGTCTCCCCCATAGTCTAGATGTCTCCCCCATAGTCTAGATGTCTCCCCCATAGTCTAGATGTCTCCCCCATAGTCTAGATGTATCCCCTATAGTCTAAATGTATCCCCCATAGTCTAGATGTATCCCTCATAGTCTAGATGTATCCCCCATAGTCTAGATGCCTCCCTCATAGTCTAAATGTCTCCCCCATAGTCTAGATGTATCCCCCATAGTCTAGATGCCTCCCTCATAGTCTAAATGTCTCCCCCATAGTCTAGATGTATCCCCCATAGTCTAGATGCCTCCCTCATAGTCTAAATGTCTCCCCCATAGTCTAAATGTCTCCCCCATAGTCTAAATGTATCCCCCATAGTCTAGATGTCTCCCCCATAGTCTAGATGTCTCCCCCATAGTCTAGATGTCTCCTCCATAGTCTAGATGCATTTCCCCATAGTCTAAATGTCTCCCCCATAGTCTAAATGTCTCCCCCATAGTCTAAATGTATCCCCCATAGTCTAAATGTCTCCCCCATAGTCTAGATGTCTCCCCCATAGTCTAGATGCATTTCCCCATAGTCTAAATGTCTCCCCCATAGTCTAAATGTATCCCCCATAGTCTAGATGTCTCCCCCATAGTCTAAATGTCTCCCCCATAGTCTAGATGCCTCCCCCATAGTCTAGATGTATCCCCCATAGTCTAAATCTCTCCCCCATAGTCTAAATGTATCCCCCATAGTCTAGATGTCTCCCCCATAGTCTAAATGTCTCCCCCATAGTCTAGATGCCTCCCCCATAGTCTAAATGTATCCCCCATAGTCTAAAAGAACCTGGATTATTCATTGGCATCACACAATTGCACTTTTTGCTCACTGAATTGCCCTAAACATAAACAAGTAACTATTGATCAAAAGAGTCTGATCAATAATTTCTCCTGTGTTTGTTGTGTCTTCTTATAATTCTTCCATAACCATACATCTTTTAAAAATAGATTCAATATTTTACAAATGAGGCCCTTTACAATTCTCAGGCATTAACTAAGATTAAAATGATAGCTGTAAATGAGTGGACACTATTTGGTTAAGATGATCAATCACCATTATTAATATGGACAATGTTTTCCCAGTTTTTAGCAGTGTGTATTCCCTCAGCACACTTTCTCCAGCCCAGATCTTCACGGTTGCTTGGTAAAAGTCTCACAGTCTCACACACTTAAGGTCACGGTTTGTTCACTCACAAATCTCGCCTCTGGACTGCAACAGGTTTCCGTATCCTCTCCACTACAGCAAATACAAAGTGGCCTTAATCAAATCAAAAGTGTCAAGAAAACAGGCCTGGCCCTCTCGCTCCTCAGTCATCAATGGGCCGCTTTGTCTGGGCAGCCTGGACGTCGGCCAGAGGGAGCACAACCTGTGAGCACAACTCTCTCTAACAAACAGCACTGCCCCAAAGTTACCAGATCTCTGTTTTGGCACCGGGAGGCTTTGAACAGTGTGTGCCAGAGGAGCGGGGCACAGAAGTGGGAGGAGGAGGAGGAGGTCGTAGAGGAAGAGGACAGAGAAGCATGTTGGACACGGCTTTAGTCCTGCTGCCTTCACTCAGCTTGCGGTGCTGTGATGATACCAGCCGACCACAGAAGAGGAACTGTGCGAGAACCATCGCAGAGAGTCACGATACTAAAATATCCAACATGATTACTATGTTCAGGGAAAGACTTGACACTGGATACTGATTTTGATACCACAATGATAAAAAAAAACATGTGGTTTAACACTAGTTCTGATAGTTCTGACTATCAGACTACTTCCAGGAGAGTTCTTAAACTGAAAGGTTCAATTTTGTTCCATGTATGTATTTTCATAAATACTTTTATCAATAGTTTAATAATAATATATTGGCTTCCGAGTATACATTTTATTGACAACCCTTGGAGGAACAGGCTCACAGTGTAGAAATGCAGATATTATGTCATATTTATTACTGGGGGAATCTCCAAAAAATACTGATAATTACATTTGCAACCTCCAAACTTGAGATAAAACGTACAGAAATATACCTAGTTAAAAATATGATTTTCATTGTTGAGGGAATGAGAACCATTACTGTATGATTACCTTGACAATTATTTTTGTAGAAATGATCAATAGTGGACCTAAGCTTTGGTAATAAATGTGCATATAAATATGGGAAGGAGTGTCTGGAATGCCTGCCAATGTGGTCTGATACATTTGGATTTGGCTAGGTGTTTTTAATTTTTATTTGTTGTTTAGTTAATTTTATTGTATTTCTGTTTCTGTAGTTTCTTTGTGATTTGAATGCATTTTTCCTGCTGTGTGAAGCACTTTGAATTGCCTTGTGTATGAAATGTACTCCACAAATAAACTTGCCATTCCTTGCCCTGCCAATTATATAAATTTTAAGGTAACTCATACACAAATTGTGCTTTACCAACCATGTAGGCTTTACCTGAACAAGAAGTTATATATTTAAATATTTAATGATGTAATTCTCTACAATACATGATTCGGATAATGCCTTCGAGAGTGCAGTGATGATGAGAGCCACAGACCACAGTGAGAGGGAAGAGGAGAGAGAGAAAGGAAAGAGAGAAAGAGTGATCCTTTAATTTGCACTCGGCTGCAAACCCTCAGACACCTGAGTACACAACACTACAGCAGATGTAACCGAGGACAAGTTACAACTGTGTTACTGTGGTCTCTTTGGTTAAATGTGTGAATATTGACTCAGTGGAGCTGGCATCTGTCCCAGTGGACCACAGAAACAAGCCACGGCTTCTCTCTACATCACTTTAGAAAATTAACAACATTAGATTCTCAATAACATAGTCAACCCTTATTTTATAACTTGAATGTTAACAACACTCCTATTAATCCATCAGATATCCACATGACTTATGTGGTCCTTAATCTAAAAATTTAAGGATGCAACTAACCTTAATAAAATACTATGTTTACAACACAAAAACTAGTGCTGCAGTATTGTATTAGTCATAGTTTAGTGCTTTAACAGTCAAATCATTTACCTACAGAACACAATTGACTGTCACAGTATGTGAGAAAATAGCTAGTCCACAATCTGCTCTTTTGTAGCATATTTGTGTTAGGCTAGACACTGAAATCCAATTTAACTAACAATAGTTTATTTCCTTGTGGGATAATCACTTCCTCTGGCTCTGTTCAGTTGATATGATAAGTGATATTCTCGCTGCCACAACAGTGGCCCTCAGAGCTCGGAGGCTCTTAAAGGTTAGGCCGTGAAGAAGGGCAGACATCGCCTTAATTATGTCCTCTGCCAATTCTACATTCTTGGATAGGAGCTTTGGCCGAGGTCCAGACAGAGACGCAGCGCTGGGAAACTGAGCGCGAGGAGAATCCGGACTCAAAGGGACCAGACCATCTCTTTAAAGAGGTCATTCTCCACGGGCCGATCCTGCCCAGGGGGACGCGGACGTTTCCAAGGCCCAAAACAGAGAGGGGAAAGAAGGATCGCACGTTACAAAGACTAAGTGCCAGATATAGAGTAGGACACTGATTCTAACTCGGGACTCTTGGCCTCTGAATGCCAGGAATGTTGTGAGTAAAGAAATTTAAATTAAAGGCTCATTCTATTCTATCATTGTTACTGTTACATCAAAGTGCATGTACGTATACAGCCAAATTTACTTAGAGAGAAGCACGCTTTGGATTTCCTAGCGTCCAGAATACACACTACATCAATATTTGACCAAGAGTGACTCTGGGCTCTTGGTCAAGAGTGACCACCTCGAGTCAAACTCAAACAGAACAATGAAATCAGATGTGTTTATTTCAGTGAATCATTTTAAACAAATGCTCATTGGTCATCATTGAGATCACAATCCTACTTCTCTCTCCTTAGATTGATTCTTTCCTGTGATCTTTTTTTCCCTTTCTTTTTTCCTCATCAGTTTTGATACAGACCATGTGCTTGTGATTAAAGGTGCGCCGTGTAACTTCTCAGGTGAAGGCTCCACCATTTGATTGTCTACATGGAGATGTTATTGCTTTGCATGCAGGGTTCCACAATAATCCATCCATCCATTTTCTACCGCTTGTTCCCTTTCGGGGTCACGGGTGACTGGAGCCTATCCCAGTGACTTTGGGCCTTAGGCGGGGTGCATTCCACAATAATATTACACATATTTATTTCAATGCAGACAAGCAGGTGATGTGACCAGGCCAAGTTACACATCAGTTTGTTTTTCAAGCAGTAAAATCAGCTGTAATTGAATCAATGTAAGATAGATACATTTAAAGCCATATTGTGGAAAATTCCAGCTAAAGCAATAACATCACCGTGGACACGAGCAGGTGGCAAACTCCCCTCCAGATAAGTTACATAATGGATTGAAAAGATTGAAAATCATAACTTTTGACAAAGAGATATTTATCTGCAAAGGCAGAGGTGGGTCGAACACACTTTACTCTGTGCAGCAGCGCCTGACATGTGAGAAGCCATCCTAGTGTTCAGGCAATGTCTGATTGGTTGAGAACCAAAAATTTGCTAAAAGAATAAACATAAATTCACTATAATTTATAAAGAATGTTTATTTTGATAAAGTTACTGTATAACTGTCCTCATTTAGAGGAGCCTGCTGTAATAAGTGTCTGCTCTTTATTTGTCTACACTGGACAAATAAATGACAAAAAGGTGTGAATGGAGCTGTTTTAGCATATAATAAGCTGAAAAGGCTGGATCATTCTTCAGACATATAACCATGCATCCCTTGTGCAGATTGTGATGTCAGAGTAAGAATAATGCACTCTTTAAAAGGGGCAATTTATGATAATCAGCTGCTTTACTGCATCAAATATATGTGTATATTCCTGTGTAATACTGTGTATTTGAACTAGAACATAACTATGATTACCCAAAAATTACCTGGACTTGCAAGGAACCCCCAAAAGTGCACCAAATGACTGGAATGTGTTATATTAAAGATTTTGGGTTTCCCAAGTCCCCAAGGATCACATCAAATGCAGCACATGAGGTCCTGCCAGAGCCCTGTCTGTGCATCCCTGAGTGTTTGTTTACCTCGAGTAGGGCAAAGAGGTGTGGGTGAACTTACAGAGGGTGAGTATACAGACCACAACATATAAGCACTTAAGAGCAGCAGTACAAGGCCAGGAAGCAGAAAGAAGGAAATAAATACAGTCCCTCTACAAACGTTTGGGTTTTAACCATCAGGAGGATTGGACAAAACAAATCATCCAACACGTATGAACAAAAAACAAAAAAGCCTATGGAGGAGAGATACATTCTTAATATGCTAATCAGAAAGGTTATTTAAGTTATTTAATCAATATAATGTCCTTTACACACCACGAAGAAAGAACCTGTGATTCACCCTGTTGCTTTAGCACTAATTCAACAAATAGACATTTTCCCAAACTTGTTCAGCTCTAATTATTAACACACTTTGTACAGTTGCTTTATGTTAAGGCTGAAAATAACTGAAGACAAAAGGTGAGAAAACTAATCGGTGGGAGTTGCCTAATTAGCCACAAAGATGCTGTCAAAGCCAACAACTGAATCCCAGAAAATGTCAACAAAGTCAGTGTGGACAAAGATCAGAGGAGAGAGGGCCAAGTGACCTCCTCTCTCTATGTCAGGGGACGGTTAGTCACCAAGATTTTAATAGTTCAATGTGCTTTATATAGGGCAGAGAACTTAATTTAATGGAGATCAAAATGTAGTCTTTTTCGTTTGGTAATGAAAGCGAAATGTGCAGAGGAGGGAGATGTATCGAAAAATGGATAAAACCACAATCACATCTTTAATCCAAACTAACCAAAATGACTGCAAAAGATCAGGGTAAAACTAAAACAAAATCTTCCAAACACACATATAGAGTGATTTCTGGTTTGTTTCACATTTATTGGCACATTTTAGACCATTTCTCAAGGATTTTCTGAAAATTATCATAGAGATAATTCAAAAATATACTGAGATATACATTTTTGTCAATATCACTCAACCCTACATATGTGCACCACTTTAAACCACTACACCACTGGCAAGCACAAGATTCGGTCATTTCCAATTGTCAATAATGGGGAAGTCCACAGCAATCTTCTGTCAGTAAAAGCATCTGGTTTGGAGCAGAGTTTGGATAGATATTTGACTTTTTTTGTCTTAAATGTCTTAAAAGGTTTATGTTCAGGAAACTGATATTGAAATACATTTTTATTCTGTTTTGATAAGACAAAATAAAATATAAGTCCATGATCGATCAATACTGTCCAGCCCAAGCATAATGTGCGAACTCAGTGTCTGGAACAACGCCAAAACTATGCAAATGACAGTGAATAAGACTAAACTAAGCTATGATTCTTAGTATTTAGAGGTGAGAAAATTACAAAGTTGAACACATTCCACAAGTTTATCGGGCGTGTAAGCTCGAACAGCATGTAACCGAATGCATATTTGAATATTTAATTAATCTGATTGATTATGCAAACAAATCAAAAGATGATTCACTCATTCAGACAGATTTAAAAAGCATACATTATTATTAGTTTGAATGGCAAGTCCGCCTCCTGATGTGCAGGTTAAATACTTCCCCAGTGAAACCCGCTTTGAGAGACTGTGGGAAGGCGCTCTGACTGATCTATCATTCATCACAGTGACAGTAGAAAGCGATAAATAATTACGCTCAAAACCCCTTCCTCGTGTGGCCATTTATCACACGTCTAATGGTGAGCTGCTAAAGAGGCACAGAGGGACAAAACCATGGTAATTGAGAGGTCTGTGTCGAGACGATTCCTCCCGCGAGACAGCGGTGGTTTTCTGTGTGTGTCGGGCTCAGGGCGAAGCTCCGGGCGAAGAAGGTAACGAGGAGGAGCAGGGACTGTCTCCGAGCTTAAGCAGCAGACTACAGTACGCCATCAAAGAGTTCAGATCATATCAATAAAAGAGCATCATACATTTAAAATCTCTCCAGGGGCATGTGTGTGGCGAAGTGTTTACTATTTAACCAAAGAGGAAGCAATTCTGGAGCGTTTTCTGAAGTGTTCAAGCCGGATTTTGACTCGAAGGAAAAGGCTCAGTACTTTACCAATGTTGATACTGCTCTTTTTAGGTTCATAAAAGTAATTATCAATACAAAATAACACTTGCTACATTCATGTTCTCAATGTCTTATACTAGTTGTGATTTAGATCGAGACCATTCAAAACTATACAGGAAATGTAAAAAACATTTCAGTATCGATAACTGCTCAAATGAGTGTCTAGCTAGCTCTAGCATGGTGAATTTAAAAGATTTAGTGTGTGAATATGTGAGTATTCATAGTCAGACATGTAATGACTAGTAGAGTATTTTGACTGACAATAAAATTTTTGTGCGATACATTGCTACAGAGAAATGCACAATAAACGACAATATTGAACCTACTTTATGCCATTGACACAATAACCGTATAGCAGAATAATCACAGTAAACACTTTCTAAATGCACTATATTGTTAACAAAAATATTAGCTGCAATACATGAAGCAGAATGAAACTTTAGTAGTCCAAAAGTATCTGTAATTAGTCATTCCCTCGACAAAAAAGTACCAAAAATATCCTCATTAGTGCAATGAAAAGCATTCCGTATATATTGAGTGCCCCAAAAATATTGTTCCATCGATTATTTATAGAAGGATAAGTTAATAAATATTGTCTTGTGTACTCTCCTCACCCTGACTGTGTGAAGTAAGAAGAGGACCCTTGATTACTTTCTTCAGGTTGTAGCAGGTACTTTCCTTGTGAGATACAAATTAACACAAGAAACAAGTCCATGCGAGGTCACAGAGACACGAGAGGTCGACACTGAACTGTGGCCTCAGATGGGAGTCCCCCAGGGGCCTGTCAAAGGACCCCCTTCATTTAATTAAACCGGAGTCTCGCCCTTGGGCTGCCAAGTAATCATGCACACTGATCACTCGGACTTTACTGCTTCTGCTGAGTGTAGCAGCACGTTCATTACATTTGGTCCACAACCGCCAAACGTAGTCTTCTCCTTGACATTTTTATGGCAGGTCTGAGGCTAAAGTGTACACATGCCGGAAATCGTCAACAAACGGCGGCTGGTGAGGTGTAAATCAGCTCTGATCTGAAGTGTGGGTCTGCAGAAGACAAATGCCAGCACAACTGTCCCAACACAGGCTGCATTTAACTAAAAACTGGAGCAGGCGGAGACAGGACAGGGACACACGGTGACTTAAAAGAGTAACAGGACATGAACTTAAAATAATGATGTAACAGGACATTAGTTAGCAGGTGTTATATATGCCACATAGGAGGTATTATACTATCGACCAGAAAGATTATGCAATACACCTTTAACTGTACGTAAGAGAAAAATATGAACAGATACACAGAAATATGAAAGGATACTCCAACAATGTTAATGTTGTTCTTCCTTTGATATACCAGAAGAAAAAAATCATAATAAGTTTGATTTATTTTCCTTGTTGACATGTTTCTGCTGAAGATTGCTCTCAGTTAGTAGCCGTAACATGTCAACAGGGTAATTATTACAACTCACTGTCTTTCAAATGGTTTGGTTTACCAGAAAAAGTCATTATTGATGTATTTTTAGTATCAAATGATATAGAGCAGATTCTTATTTCATACTTAGTAATCCTATGACTATATAATAAACAATGAAGCATTTACATGAACAAGAACTACAACGGTACATTACAATACTACAATTTGCGCATCTCATTTTGCACATAGTCTTCTTGAGCTCTTACAGTGTGTCAGATAAAGTGCCAGTATAGACGGCAGGCTTTATAGAAGGTGAAAACAATTTACATAAAGAAACACTGTTGTTTTACATTCAGAGGCTGTCATGTAACTATATGTAAAGTGAAGGTTCCAGAATCCTCCTCTCCTGCTGCTTTGGGCTTGTTGGGATTCATGAGAGGTGATGGCGGTGGTTTGTTCGGGTCTATCTGGACATGGACAAACACTGAGCCCCCAGCGGCGCGACAGGCCTAATCCTCACCTTCGTGCCAGTCGGCCAGCCTCGCTTCATTAGCCTCTCCAGGGAGGGAGAGTGCAGGGCAGGCCGCACCAGCACTAATAAGAGCTAAAGACTGGGCCGGCTTTTCTGTGATGTTTCAGCTGTGTACGACTTATTAGATCAAGTTTATCGGATGTCTCAATCATTGAAATGTGCCCGGTGTCTGCCCGGTGCAAATTTAATTTGGGAGCTGGAATCTGGAGCGATCAAACAGGGAAGCGGCTCTTTAGGAAGGAGCTTAAGCCAAGGTGAGGCACTTGACTGAGGCCTCACCAAGGCACTTCAGGGACTTCAAATCAATCTGCCCTAGTAGGACTTTATAATCACTACATATTACAGAAAGTATTTGAAATTGAATTCTAGTGACACATATTTGCACAACAGAATGTTATGTAGCCTCAAAACTAAATTTATTGTTCATTAAACAGGCACATTTTTATTACATCTTTATAAATGCTTTGTATTAGTTACCCGGTCTCTAAATGGGTCTCGGCTCTTTGAAGCTCCATAAAATACATATTACTATATTGTATTTTCAGTATAGGGAATGTCACTTGGAAACTGGAATGCTGAACAAAGTAACTGTGAAGGAGCTCTTAAAGAGGCAGCTTAAGTGAAAGTGAAACACTTGACTAAAGCTTCAATAGAGAGCGAGGACTGGACGAGGGGGCGGAGGAGGTTATACGCAATGCAAAGCAACGACCAGGTTTTTCATCCCAATATGCTCTATAGGCCCAGTCCCACCCCCACAGTCCCCTCTTCCTGACCCCCCACCAGACAACAGCTAACCCCCCACACCCCACACACCCACACACACACGATGCCATGCCAGGGCACTTATAGTTCACCTATTACAAAAGTACAAATCAGCCTCTCAGCAGGTTAACCGCATGACTTCATTCAAACTTGAGGAAAATAATGCAGGGTTGTTAGGGTTAGCGTGTGTCTATTAGGAAACTGTGAACTTAAATGTAATTGGAAAACACTGACAAGGCTAATTAGACTTATTTCCAAAGAGGCAGCCATGTTACAAAGGAAGTTTAATATAATAATTTCATTCTAAAATAGACAGAATAAATGTTTTGTTTAGTTTAATGTGGTGTAGTTACATTGTATAGGCTTTTTTAAGTCTGAGTTCACCCAATCAGTCCAATTTTACCATTAACCCATTCATCTTAAATTAAAAGTTGTTATTGCAAGGATAAATCAGATAGAGCTACAGTACATAATAATCATTTTCACTTCCCTTAAGGGCACTAAGTAGTCTGTAGATGCTTATAGACAAACTATATTGGAAACTATATAGTCATGTGTTAAAACTAATATCTTGTGGTACTTGGAGCTCTCACTGGACTGAACCCAAACTCCTACGCAGCAGACTTACTGTTATTTCCATGTGAGCAACAGGAACCACACAAGTGCAATAGCACAATTATCATTATCGCTCGGAGGCCGTTTGTGCAAAGCCCTTTGTTTTAGAGCCTAATTGAACATTCATTCACCCCTGCCCGTCCTAAGAGCTTCCCCTGACTAATATCTTATTCAATAGCCAAAACAATAATCAAGATATTTTCCCAGTAAGAGAAAATACAGGAGCATGCGTCTCAATGTCAAACCAAGGATTTTAAGGCAATTGAGCAGGAGCTGACCCAAAATCTCTTCATGAGCTTTTCCCCCCAGAGGTGAAGGAAAGCTGACGATTGGGGGAAAAAGCCATCTATATAAATTTGTGGAGTTGACCCTTGCGCGGACAAACCTCTCTTGACAATTATCTACCCCCAAAAAAACAGCATCGGCAGAAGAAAACCAGGGCATACCATAGATTCTTGCAGTCGAGCCGCAGAAAGGATGTGAACCGGTTAAATAAGAACATTTACATATCAAAAGGGGGAAGTGCTTTAACAGGACAGCAGAATGCAAAGACGTGACCAAACATGAGCCGCCTATTTAAATGCAGCTGACTCGATACATGCAAGACAATGGCAAGTCAGACACAAAACGTTTAATGAGAAAAGTCAAACACTGATGATTAACTTTTGAGTTTAAGAAGAAACAGGGCGTCGTTTGGAGTCGGTGCAATGTTTAGAAAAAGACTGAACTGCTGAATTGGTTGATGATTATTCTTAAGTGTGTGATTGGCTGTGGTTGATTGACTTTTTTCCAGCTCTACACTAAAGCAATGCATTAGAATAAGAGAGATAAAAGAAACAAACCCTTGTTTACAAGACACCTCCACACATTTTTCCCCCTCTTTATGTTTTTTGTTTTCCCTGTCTGTCTTTGTTATTGAAAAAAACACAACAAGCACTGTATTACTAAAATAAATAAGGAACTACTGTATGTTTAAATCTGTCATCATACGGAAACACTACAAAATTGGGTGGGTCAGATAACGTGTTCGTCCCGAGCTTCTGCGAATGTGATAATAAACCCAAACTTTGAATAAAAATGTACGTAAACCAAGACTGTACTTGAACTGAACCGGGTCCTCGCTTCAAACAGATGATTAATAGAGGTCACATGGCAGCTAAATTGTGGTAAGTGTTAATATAATATCAAGTTTTAGCCAAAACACCAAGTAATCCACATTTTTGCAACATTATTTTACAATCAAAAGTGATCAAAAGTAAACCAACCTCCTTCAGTTGTTTGGACAATATTTAAGAACGTGTAATAATATCAGTTCAAAGCCCTTTATGTGGGCGTAAACCTCAAAAAACAGAAGTTTCCTCTCCCCTTAAAGCAGGAAACCAGGTCACAGTCAAATCTCTGGACCGGTTCAGGACTAAATGAGTGCAATGTAGTGGAAACGTTCACAGCTCACAATCATGTTTTTCAAGGTATTTCTGAGCAATAAAAACACCCGTAACACAAAACAGATCAGTTTAATGCCACACTGTGGAACTTTCCAGGCAAAGCAGGACAAGCAGCAACTAATGAAACATGTTCGAAAAACTGTAATTTTGTCAGAAAACAATATGGTCATCTGTCAAGTGAAGTTATTGCTGCTTTGTAAGGGCAAAATAGTAATTAGCAACACGACAAACGTTTATTACGTTCAAGTTCAAGCTGAGTGGGTTCCTCCTCAAAAAGGTGAAAGTATGTCAAGTGAAACTCTTGGAGAAACTGATCTTGTGATAGAAACTACAAACGTTGTCTATTATTGACGGTATTGTAACGTTATACAATTACCGTATTTGAAACTTTCTTGTCTTCAGACTGAAACAATATAACTCCAGTGAAACTCTTAAAGACAGTGGAGGAGCAACATGTGGCCTATAAATGGGGGGGCAGTGTCAGACAGAGCCCGCCCTATTGTCTGTCAGAAAATTGGGGACAATGTGGGACAAGCCTGAGACGTACCCAAGGTCTCACCCCACCAGGCCTAATCCCCAAATATAATTTCCTATCGCTGCGATGAGGTCATTCCACACCAAACTATGACCCAAGATGTTCTGAAAGCAGCCAGCAACAAGAAACCAGACACTTCAGAGCGCATCTCTGTCTCAAATCCCTGAGCTTTAGCACAACACTATCATGTTGCCTTGCACTTTCAAACGCAAGTGTATTTTTAAAACAAAGTAAGAGTGCTGAAGGCTGAAGACTAAACTATCCGGGCTCAGGTGTGGGCTAAAAGTGGAGAGAGCGATACATGCAAGACTGATCTGATAAAGAGCGATATAAAGATAAAGGATGTTTCAATGATAAACATAGAAGCACAAAGGCAATGAACTGCAACTAAAACTAGAATGAAACAATAATAAACGATGATTAAGATAAAAGATAAAATGAACTAAACGCGAAATAAAACAAGTGAAGTGTGATTGTCATGATGTAATTCAATAAAAAAGGACAGCTACATTTAGGGCTGGGAAATTATTCAGACTTTAATTTAATTGAGATCTAATCATTGACACGGTGCCATTGCCAATCATGCGGTAGTAAAAGTCAGGTTGTTCAGTCTTTGGAGGAATAAATGTGATAGTTTTGCGTGTTAAAAGGACTTTTTTTTAAACATAATTAAAGTCATTTGTGTCAAAATGAGACCACGGCCGTATCTAATTATTGAGTTACAACTATGGACGAAGGCTACAGTGCAAACATGTAGCAGTAGTGGGACAGTTTCTCTTCAAATCTTCATGTGTCCACCCCTCACCCCCTCTCCCCCCTGTCCCATCCACAAAAGGGACCTTACCCGGTCGTCCCCACCCACCAGGAATTTCTCAGGCATTGCTGGCTTCTCCATGACAACTGGGCGCCTAACAAAGCATTTCTCTTAGGCATTCTTCCTTTTCACAGGGGAGGGAGCGAGCAGTCAAGAGGGTGGGGTAAAAGGGGGGCTGAGCGGGGTCCGAAATTATGGGGAGGTGGTGGAGGTTAGAGCGGGAGAACAAGGGGAGATAGGAAGAAAAACGGGCCGCGGCGACAGGGATGAGAAAAGACGAGAGAAGAGAAACAGTATCAAGGTTGAAGGTGACATTTTAAACACGGCGACGGACATTCCTGCAACGTGCGACTAGCGCTGTGCGGGGAGGAGCGGGCGAGCGAGCGAGAGGAGCGCACAACCAGCTCCCCGCACTCTGAAACGCCAAATCATCAAGCATAAAACAACGGAGAGAAGGATGAGTGAAGCCAAACGCGCTTGAGTGAAATAATTACATCGCAAAACCGAGCAATCAGACTGCTCCAGCTGTTGCATGGACACAGACACACAAGCGGGAGAAATGTGTTAGAAGAGTTACATAAAAGTCTGCTTTGACATCCTGAGAAAGTCCAACCAAAGAGTTTTTTATTACACTGTTAACTGAATTATGCAAACTGTGAATGTCTGTGTACAATGTGTGATGAGGCAAAGAGGCTGATCTATCCGTGGGTGCTTATTGAGCCGGCGGTTCAGTAAAAGAAGCAGTTGCCACGTTGGCTGGCAGAGTATGAAGGGTCAGGTAGGAGAAGTCCAAGAAGTCAATCCAGCCTTCTTTGTGGTACAGGGGTAATAACTACTGTGGTTGCACATTCGAGATGTCAAGCTTATTCGGTTAATGGTCGATAGTCGTGAGTTTTCAAGTCACGATTAGGGATGTCACGATCAAATTTAAGTGTTACAATCATTGTGAGAAGAAACATCACGATAAAATGATTATTCATGATTATTGACACATGAAATCTTGAAATGACTTCTATAATAGGTAGCATGATTAAAAAAAAATTTTGGTTCTTATGATTATATTGTGACCTGAATAATGACGCTTATTGACTGACCAAAATTATCTCGACAGCCCTAGTCAAGACACAATCGCAAGAATAAAGTATAATCGTGAGAATTGTCAAAGGCAAATATGCATAATGAATGTGTACAGGTGCTTTCATTTCCACCCATGCACCAGAAAAGTCTAGAAACATAACTGTACTCTGTTTGACAGTGTGATTGAAAGAGAATGAAGGATTTCACGATTGTGTTGGTGTCAATGATTGTGAATCATTGTAAAACTGTAACATTTTAAATTGTGTGACATCCCTAGTTGAGCCTTACATCAGAAATCAGGCTTGAATTTAAATGACCCATGTTTAAAATGTTTTGAGGATTCACGGATGACACTAAATAAACCATTTCAAGCATTAAAACAAGAACTACAAAGCCAAATACGAGAACAAAACTCATCAACTCGTCTGTCTTCAAATTACAGGGCTCATCAAGTCACGTTCACCTTGACCCCTGACCCCTTCTGTCTGCGTTAGTATTTTAAGCTGTCATTTCCGTCATCGTTCCGGCTTCGAATCCTTTTCCCGACACCGCTGCCTGCTGTGGAGACGAGGGCAAACTAATCTAACCTCAGTACATCGCGGAGCCCCTCCAGAAGCTCTCAGAAGGACGTTTTGTGCTGACTGAAAACATACGCTGTCCGCCGTATCATCCGAGCATCTTCACAACCTGCAGTGCGATGTGATCTGAATCAAACCTCCATCATTACTCGCACACACACTTTTCATCTCGGCTCAGGCGTTTTTTTTTTCTTCAAATAAGCGTTGAATAAATCGCAGGATGTGGCGTGACTGTGGTGTCTACGCTCGGATCTTACCTGGGGAGGCTGTTTGCATTGATTAAGCCAAGACCGAAAAGTGTTGTGGGAGGGAACACGTGTCTTAGCTGCATTGAAGAGAAATATTTGGGAATCACGATATGGCGGTTTGACCGAAAAAGCAGATTGTGACAGGAATGAGATCACGAGTCGATTTTTATCACCTTTTTGCCCAATCCTAGCGCTAATATTTGGTAGGACGGCCTTTAGCTTTGATAACAGCACACATTCGCTGTGACACAGATTCAATAAGCTTCTGCAATATCAAAAGATGTATTTCCATCCAGTGTTGCATTATTTCTCACACTGATCTCGTCTTGATGATGTGAGAGAGCAACCACTGCACAAAGCCTTCTCCAGCTCGTCCTAAACACTCTCATCTTTCTCTGCTTGATGCCAGTGATTTGACCCTTCTCTAACACACTGACATCTTTTCCATGACCACAGGATTCGTCTTTCCACATGGTTGTTTAAGAAATGAGAAGTCACTCACTGCATCAGTTTGGTTTAAATACCGTGTTTCAGCTGAAAGATCTCCACTTGCAGCAGTTCTTCAGTAGGAGGAGAGGACCTACTGTATTTGCTAAATTGAACCTGTACTTTCTTTTTGGACTGGCAGTGTATCAAACCTAAAACTCACTACTAATACTAAAAAAGTCCTATTTTTCCTCATCTTGATGCATCATGATTTTCTATTTTATTTTAATTGGTCTCATTAAAACAAATACAAATGTCTTTCAATATTCATGTTCTGAACTAAAATAATACATACTTTTAATCAATAAAAACTGTTTTTTGTTGCTTTACACGTATTTACTAACAGAGGATTGACAGTGGAACTCTTGATTAAAAGTTGGGTTAAAAGGCTAGTTTGTTGGCCAGTAGCACTTTTACTATAGCTTTTATGTATTATATTGTGTTTTTATTATGTCTTGGATATTTGTTTGCGCTGCAGCAACTGGATTCTGATTAGAAATGTCTGAATTTCAATTCAAAAGTGATTTATTTCAGATCCTATCTTCAAGCCTTACAGAACAGTGATCGATCAAATTACTGAAGTTCCCTTAAATAAAATAAAAAAAATACAAATTAACACATGTTGATAAATGTGTCCCATATCAAATAACATAAACATGAAGTAACATATTTTCTAAGCATAATTAGCCATTTTAACTCAACCTTTCGCACAGTACAACAGGTCCATCAACACAACACGCAACACCGGCTGCCATGTGTTGCGGGCATAAAAAGAATACAATGGATAATAATGGATTAACTCCAGTTCCTATATGAAACCTACTGCATCTTAGGATGAAAGGCACACGGGGGGAAGAATCTGTGCCCTTATATGCAAACACCTATTAATGCAGGCTCACGCTTGTCTGAAAACAGTAGACCGAGCTCAGCGTATGTCAACACTGGCCTGACAGATCCCAGAGACACGGAAGCAGCTAATCTAATCCTGCAGCCGCCAGCCGCCGGCCTCTCCACACACAACTGTTTATGAGAATATGAGCAACATTAACGCTGTAATTATCGTCTCTCGTCGGCTGTGTGGCTTTCTTTTCCGCACGGTATCAATGATAAGTTCAAAAAGGGCCCCCCGTCTTCTTCAATGCTGGAAAAATGGTCCGATATCATCACTAATTTATGCCTGTACATGCTCAAGACGGCATATAATAAGGTAGTAGAGCTATGCGGATAATGCGGACGACATATTTCAGTAGGATTTGAGTCAGTCCAATTCTGTGGCATCGCTCGCTCTCTAATTATATTCATCAAGCAAATAGGTCTCTCTCTGCAAAAGATTTTATGAGAATTTAAGGAAGTAGAGGAGGCAGATCAGTAAAATCTTTGCACTTTCCTACAATGACATCACGCACCACTCCCTCCATCACAGGACAGATCTTGTCGAGTCTCGTCAAGGTCAAAGGAAAAATGTCTTTGTCTAGATCTGAATCGAGCAAAAAAGCGCAAATGAAGTTCAATAATGAAATATCTTACGTAATTATCAACTATTGTCACCGTGAAAAGGATTTTATTAACAAAATAAATGAAGCCTTTGCAATTTGCTGAAACGCAGCCATTTAAATGCGGCCGATACAGTTCAAATAGATCAATGAATTGACTAAAAGAAAAAAACACACTCAAAATGATTAGTGTGTGAGAAGTAGTAAACAGCATCTTCATAAATGAAAACGGCAGTCACTTCCAAAACCCTAGCTGAGTAAATATATGCTTCTTCTCTATAAAATATTGGAATCCTAATAAAATGCAGTCAACGGAAAATGTGATCAACTAATCAACTAAACGACTAAACGACCACAGCCCAAACAGATTGTGATTCATCTTGTAGTAGGACTAGTTTACATTGATTTTAGATTTTTGTCCAGCCCATTTGACAAAGAGTTAGCGTTCTTCATTCCAGTTAGGTTTTGAACTCCGTGACACACCAGTTTCTATTTAACTAGACTATTTGTAAGTGTACACCAGCTTCCTATTTGTAGGACTCAATCACATGATAATGCAAATCAAATATATCATATAAGCTAAGAAATCATGTAAAACACCCTGAATCGTCTCCCTCAATCGGGTCATTTAACCCTGTTCGTGTTACTTCTTAAATGTTGAGTAAATTGCACAGAAAATCCTTGGAGCTGGATCAAAGTGTGGCCAGTACATTGTCTCATCTCACTCATCGCACAGCGGAGAGGCGTGCTCAGAAACGCTGTTAATCACAGCCAGGCCGTATACAATGGCCCACGTCAAAAATGGTCCATATAAGGGGCCTCTTAAACTGCAGCATAAAAACCAAGATAATGGTGAGGACTTGGGAGGTCCCTGGAGGAAGGAGCCTTTGGAAATTGGGGTCAGATCTTCTAAAGAAGTCCAACCCTGTGCCCTCCTCTTTAGCTCCCATTTACCGACTGTACCATTACATTTTCCTTAAACAGAGAATCAACGCATCATTTTACTTGGATTTGACAAGATTCATGCATCCAAACAATAAAGGTTTGTGATACTAACAAGCCTTTAGAAGACCGCCAGTGAACAGGCACATCATTTGGGCTTTAGACAGCAAACTAATCATGAATATAATCACAATCGGATTGTTTCTGACAGTTGTAATCGTCATCTGGACTACACAAACTCCAATACACATACAAGTAGACCTTCTATAACAAAGACAGTGGCATTAACAAATCAAAATGTCAAAAAAGAATGAACAATATCTTATGATTTTCAACATTGCACTTATATTATTCATAAATATTCTCTCTCTCTCTCCTTTATTTGGTTGATAATGTATTTAATGTCTCACTGTACAAAAGAAAAATCACTTGACTAGTAGACTAATCAAAAAAATACTCAACAACTAAAATAATTGAGAGTCACAGTCCTACCAGCAAGATGTTTCAGAGGGCCACTTTTATCAATTTGCTTTAATGAACCCAGGGCACTTTCTTGCTTTTCATCCTCTGTGTCGACTTTTGCAACAGGTGAACAAAATAACGACAGCTAGAATCGTGTTTTAGCACCACATTGTTAATATAATAAGTAAGTGACATATTTCTTATCACTTGGGTTGGGCGATTTGCCACAAAAATGTATATCACAATTTGATCACAGCCAGATCACCATTTTGATTTTACATTTTAAGATTTTATTGCAGTTGTTGTTTTGGAGATCTGCAAAAGTAGAATATGAAGTGTGTTGTGTGTAACTAAAAGTATTCCAAACGAACTCAAAAGGAGACAGAAATGCCCCGTATAATCTCCCAAACAAAGGTTTAAAAGTCATATTCCTGCACTTTTGTGGTTCATTTTGATGTGAAACTTCATGTACCTTTTGATATATTTCCCACCTCTTTCACCAGGGGTGGAAAGAGAACTGACTATTTGTACGTAAGTAAAAGTACAATTACATGGATAAAAATGTACTCAATTTCTTTACTCAACCCTAACCCTAACCATATCTGTACTTAAGTAAAGCAAGTAAGTACTCAATAAAAAAAGTACCAGTACCACTCAGAGTTAGGGATGACACGATGTAAAATTTGAGTGTTATGATTATTGTGAGAAAAAATATCATGATTTAACGATTGTTTGTGATTTTTGAGACAGTAACCATACAAAAATGAAATCTTTAATTTTTATTCCGTGGTCTGACATGTCTTTGTCAAGTTTGTGACCGGTTTTATGAAAATGTACTTTCTGAAAGACAAAATTAAATTAAACATGACAAGACAGACAGATTTACATTTAGGTCTATTTTTTTGGATGAAAGATTGAACTAAAAAGACTTAATTATGCTTCATAACTGTCACGATTATTATTTTTTAATAATAATTATTATTATTTAATATATTATTATTTTTTAATTGTGCCATTTTTATTCAATTTGTAGAAAAGTTTTTTTTTTAAATGTAGTTAAATTAAAAGCAAAATGAAATGCTTTCTGCTCAACCTTTCCTCAAAAAAGAACAAAATGTAAAGTGCTTTTTTCATCTTGGTGTTTATGTTAAATCAATCATCAATTTGATTTCACAAAGCAGATCACAAATTGAAGAGCAGTAGGTAATGTGTTAAGACAACAAGATGTTAAGAAAATGTTGGAAGTTTTTGTTGTTCTGATTAATAATTGCAAATAATTGTTACATGCCATATTTATTCTCACAATTATCATTACACTAGCATTTGAATTTTGACATACCTAAATGTTACTAAATACAATTACATGGTAAAACTATACCTAATTACATGTATTAGTAAACATTTAAAAACACTCAAAAAAGTTACCAAAATATCTACTCAATTACCGGTACAGTTATGTGAGTATTGCTCTACTTTAGTGACTCATGTAGTTGTGCTTAACTTAATAAGACCAGTCTTTAACCCGGACCCTCCCCCACTCCTCCTTCAGTCTCCTCCGTCACCGTGGTGTGTCCTGCAGGGGTGCTGACATATATACACCCGAGCAGGTGCAGGACGCGCGGGGAGACTCTGCCTCTAATTGGTCCACGGAGGAGCCCCAGCTGTTATCTCCCGCTCTGTCCGTCCCGGGATGAGCTAAGCCCTAATCGACTGTTCACTATTGTTCTTTGCCAGGGATAAACCACAACTCAATCGACCATGAGGACTGCCCAGGCCAGCTTAATAGGACCAGCTTTTCCACGTCAGCAAACGGGAACGCACTTAAAACTGTCAATCACCTCCACTATGTAATTTAGTCCAATCAATGTAGTCCTAAACTTCCAATAGTTACTACTAATTCCATAGCCTTTGTCTGTCTTCTAACCTTGAATTCTTATTAAGATCCCTAGTCCCCACTGCTCCCACTGAGGCGGTGCCAAGGTCAAAGATGGAGCAAAATTACAGCAAATCACACTGCATCAAAAACTCCAGCAGAGAGCAGTGACGACATGCACTCAGCAAGTCGAGTCACATTTTAAGAGCAATAAAACTGTAATTTGTGCCGGAATGTTGAATTAAAGGTGCTGGGAATCACAAGGAGTAATTTAAGCCTGGCAGAGGGCTTGGATAGACAGAATGACAAAGGCTGTGTTGAATGTGATGTGTTGAAGTTTTCCCAGGTAGAATTTTACAGAAATGAAGCAAGATATACCAAACTGGTCCAAAACCAAGATTGTCATAAGATTAAATAAATATGCAGAACTGTGAAACAGTGTTTTCCATCATAATACTTCCACGAATCAATGCAGCAACGAATGAGGGATTACACAAATTACACAACACAAATTAATATTACTTTCTTTACTAAACATTGTGATCTTATACTACGCTCAAAATCATTTTAAGACTGTTCACAAAAGGTCAAATTTTGTCTTGTTTTTATGATTTTCTTTCTAACGATACTTCCTCAAATGAGTATCTAGTTTTGTTACTAATTTTAATATCGATTCTACGATTTTTTTTGTACTAATAAAACTCTTACTCAAATTAAAAAAACAGCAGTTAATTAAGGAAGCAGTTAGGCGCTGTCTTTTAACTTGTTTTTATATAATAAACATGAACGATATGTACCAACAACGGCACCTGCACCACAGCTTCTCCATTCAACACCGGCCAACACGTTGCAACCCTTCAGATTACACGACTATCCGATAAGACAGCGACAATGCAGACTCACTTGTGACTGTAAAAACAAGCTGTAATTGAATTAGGCCTTTCATTGTATGTGGCGGGCAGGGGGAGCGGGGCGATGATGGGATCAGCCTGCTCACTGGTGTGTGGAGGCAACAGGAAGCACACATGCACAGACCAACGCTTATTTAACTCTCCACAATAGGCCGGGCTGAATCAGACTTGTGTGTGTACAATTTACTTCACTAATTACGGGTACGGCAACATTACAGAGTCTGACTACGCAGAACAAATTACCTTTTTGATTGAGCTAGACACCATGATAGACTCCGCTGTATGCCAAGCTCATGAATAACTATAAGGGAGAAATGACTTTGTGAAGCTAGACACATATTGGAGTTTTCACTGCTACATTATCCAGGGAAGTGAAGTGGAAAAGTAATTGTACAATAGACACGACAGTAAGAGAGGAGCGTGTTGACCCTATTAGTAACAAGCTGTAATAATCATGTAGATACACTCACCGGTCACAGAGATCCTCATGGACGCCTCCAGGGGGCGGTTGTTGTCCAGCGCGGGGCTCAGCTGGATCTCCCCTGTTGTGTGGTTTAGCAGCACTAAATTCAACTCGTTCCCAGTGTCAAACTTGTACAGGAGCTGGTCAGACACGTCAGGGTCGTAAGCGGGAATGCGGCCAATCACTCCCGTGGGAAAGCTGCTCGATTTGTCGGTGACATAATTGTTAAAGATGATCTGAAAGTTTTTCAGAACTGGGATGTTGTCATTTTTGTCCACAAGTTTGATGTGGACAGTGGCACGACTGACCAGAGGCGCAGAGGTGGCCTGGACAACAATGATGTACTCATTTCTGGCCTCATAATCCAGGTCTATTAATGCAGTTAGTTCACCAGAGAATATATCCAGCTGGAAAACCTCAGGGATGTTCCCCTCCACTATCTGATACATGATCTGTGCATTGCTCCCCTCGTCTGGGTCAGTGGCTGACACATGTGCCACTACCACACCTATAGGGCAATTTTCCTCCACAAAAATGTCAAACTCATCTTTCTCAAACACAGGGGGGTTGTCATTCACATCTAAGATTGTTACTTGGATGTTTATGGCCGTTCTTAAAGCTGGATGTCCTTTATCCACAGCATAGGCCTGCAGGCTGTAAACTGGTACATTCTCTCTGTCCAGCCTGCGCAGAGAGCGGACAGTGCCTGAAGTGGATTCAATTATAAAGTCTCCATCACCATCGTCTCCTCCCTGGAAAGTGTAGAAGACTCGACCGTTCAGCCCTGAGTCGCGGTCTGTGGCCGACACCTGGACCACACTTGTGTACAGTGGCACATCCTCCATCACAGAGCCCACGTAGTGGTCTCTGAGGAAGCGGGGAGCGTTATCATTCACATCATTCACCAGAATCTCCAGGTATGTGGTGTCAGATTTCTGTGGGATGCCATTGTCTCGAGCTGTGATGGCCAGAGTGTATGAGACCTGGTCTTCATAGTCCAGCTCCATCTGAGTGGTCACAGCGCCTGTGTCTTGGTCAATGTCAAACTGAGGGATGCTGTCATCCATGAAGTAAGTGATGCGAGCGTTTTCTCCAGTGTCATCGTCTGTGGCACTGATGACCACTACTGTAGTGCCCACGGGCCGGTCCTCGTTGATGTTGACAGTGTAGTGTGAGCTCTGAAACACGGGTCTGTGAGTGTTGGCATCTGTGACGTTCACAAACACTTTGGCCGTGTCGAAGCGTGTTCCATCACTAGCTGTGACAGTGAGCATGTACTGCCGCTCCAATTTGTAATCTAGAGGGAGGGCCAGAGTGATGAGCCCTCCTCCACTCTGACTGGTGATGGAGAACCTGTTCCGGGTGTTTCCGCTGGATATCTGATACGTTACTACACTATTGATGTCCTGATCCACAGCTGACACTGTCACTACACTGGTCCCAACGGCTGCGTCCTCATTCAGCCTCATGTAATAGGCTTTCTGTGTAAACTCTGGGTTATTGTCATTCACATCTAGAATGGTCATGCTGATGCTGGCAGAGGAAGACATGACAGGAAAACCCTGGTCCCGGGCCTCCACTCCAAAATTATAAAAGTCAACACTTTCTCTGTCCAGCTCAGCCGCCACCATGATCCAGCCAGTGCTGTTGTTGATGCTGAAGGGGAAGTTTGGCGTTGTCTCAGTGAGACGGTACTCAAGCCTGGAGTTGTTCCCAGAATCTGCATCCACAGCCTGAATGTGTATGATGGAGTATCCCAGTGGCACGTTCTCCAGTACGGTGGCCTGGAAGGGGGTACTGACAAAGATAGGTGCATTATCATTCACATCTAACACTTGAACAGTCACCAGCCCACTGATGTTGGACAGAGGAGGCCGGCCTCCGTCCTGAGCCCTGATTCTGAGAGTGTATTCCTTATTGGCTTCGTAGTCCAAGTGGCTAACCAGGTCCATTTTGCCGGTCTGAGCGTCGATGTAGAACTGGCCTCTGGTGTTTCCGCTCATGATACTGAAGTGCACCATGGCGTTGCTGCCACGGTCTTGGTCGGTGGCTGTGACCTGCAGAATCTCGGTGTTGGGGTTCATGTCCTCTGGCACCTGCACCACATAGCGCTTCTCACTGAATTGTGGGGCATTGTCATTGTCATCCTCCACCACAATGTGCACTGTGGCAGTGGCACTGCGGGGCCCGGGGTCACGACCCTGGTCATTAGCCTCTACTATGAGCAAATACGAGTCTACCTCCTCTCGGTCCACAGAGCCTTTGGTGCGGATCACACCAGACCTGGAGTCGATCTCAAACACATCACTAGTGCCATTGCTGTTGATAATGTGATACAGGATGTTACCATTTACTGGTGCATCACCGTCTGTAGCTCTCACAGTTAAAACTTCATACCCTATTTCTAGATTCTCCCGTATGCTCTCCTTGTAGTCCAGCTGCTCAAACACAGGGTTGTGGTCATTGGTGTCACTGACAGTGATGGTCAAAGTGGCCATAGCTGTGCGGCGTGGCGTACCGTGGTCCACTGCAGTTACACGAAACACATGAGTGTCCTTTGTCTCTCTGTCCAACACGTCTACAGTGGACACAGCCCCAGAGGCCTGGTCAACAGCAAACAGGTTATTCGAGCGACTATCAAAGAGAGCCTCAATAAAGTACTCCAAGCGCCCTGCCTCCCCCTCATCCATGTCCACAGCTTTCAAAACCACCACAGGAGTCCTGGCCGGCTTGTTCTCGGACACAGACACTTGGTACATTGGGGGCTGGAACTGGGGGCTGCTGTTGATGCTTCTCCTCCTCCTCCCTCTGCTGCTCACTATCCCTGAATCAGACCAAGCGGCCTTCTCTAACAACCGGGCCAGATGCTCCTGTCTGAAGGGGCCCTGCCCCACGCGCCAGTGGATGGACACAGGACTAACTTTAACATTATTCTGACTGTCACAGAGCAGATCTAATTCAAACAGAGAGTCCTGAAGCCAGCACAGAGTCTCAGACACAAACAAGTTCCCCTCAGACAAGTAAAAGTCCCTGGTGTTGGTCACTCTGCATCTGTGGAGGGGTCCCGGCACAAGACCCCCCACAGGGAACAGAGCAGAGTCCGCCTGATGGCACTCGGTGTGGTGTTGTCTGTGGCCTGTGAACAAACTGAGAACCTCCATGTCCCATTGAGGTTTGGTGCGTTTATTTGAACAGTTCCTGCCGTGAACATACACATCCCACTGGCTGGTCACTAGATGCCTGTAGCCGGAGGAAGAGTCCGCGCAGTCAGCCACTGTGTACACTGTAAACGGGTTGGAGCGCAGCCAAGAGCACTTTATAAAGTCCGTAGTGAACACAACACCCCGCAATGAGTCCGTGTCCAAAAAGCGCTCAGTGAATTTGGGAGCGAGCACTTGATCCAAGGCGCAGCGCGCGTCCTGCTCCACACCGGCCACCGCTGTCCTTGGCCCCGCATCCTCGCTGAGGTGAACGGTGAAGCAGCGCACCACTGGAACTACTTTGCAGCAAAGAAAAAACAACAACAAATCCCATTTAAAGAAGTGCATCTCGCTCCTCACTATGAGTCCACTTTGGAAACCTCTGTTGCTGATCCTCCGGGTTAAACTTTCCGCCTGTAAGTTCTCCTCTGCTGCTTAGTATCCATGCTTTGGCAGGGGCGCACTTATGCCCGCTCTTTAGGACGTGTTTCTCACAGGAACCTCACTCGATACGTCCACACACTCTCACTGAACACTGCAATTGCCGACAGAGCTCCGCTGCGTCCGCTCAACACCGCTGAATGACAAAAAATGGCTCCTACTCGCGCGGCCCCTAAGCCTCGCGGCGCCTCATTTGCATAAACCTGTGCCAAGCGGGAGAAAGAGCGCTCAAGGCAGTGTCCGAGAAGAGCAGGGGGGGAAACGACCCTGTCAGGGGCCGCTGTCACAAGGAGAGATAAATGCTCACTTCCTGAAAGCTTCATTTATTATCAGCACACAAAACGAGGCATCACAGATCAGCCTATTCATTAGACATTCACTGTTTTAGGCTTATTATTTCATCATGAACCATGGGAAATTACTGTGGAATGCCTCTCACCAGCGCAAAACATTAATCAAAAAGAAAAATATGTTTACATGTTGTGCACAAGGGGTTTGCCACTGAACCCTTAAAGACCATCACATTTAATAGATTCAGTGAGTGACCTCTTTATCCTGTTTATTTGGGCATTTCCGTTTGAAATGTGAACTTGTCACACATCATAGGCCTGTATACGACATGACAGTGTATTCATATTTAGGTATATCTATAGTTGGGCCCTAAATTAGTTTGATCTTTTTTCCAGAATAAATTGATACTGTAATGTTCGGTGTGGCACTACTGCCCCCTTGTGGTCAAACATTTGCTACACATCAGACCGACCTAACCCTAAAAACATAACTAATGATTAATTGGGGCAAGATAATTAATTCAACAAGTCTTTAAGACTACATAGTTGTATTCAGTTATGCAGCTGTTTCTTGAAATTGTTTAAATTCATGGAAAATGTTAAGCATTTTACAATTCTTTTGCCTTGTGGGCTGGACTATGACAAAGCCTACAGACGCTCCAAACCCTTTCGTTTTTCAGTCTTTCCGAGGATCGTCCTTGGCAAAACTTGCAAAACAAGCTTAACATCGTGTGAAAACTGGGAGAAAATCTTGCAGTCAATAGGTTTTCTACAAAAAAATGCATACAGTAATATGCTTCAAATATGGCCAAAATGTAAGATAAGATAAGCCTTTATTTGTCCACACAATGGGGAAATTTCGGTGTTGCAACGTAAGTAGCAATAGGAGTAAAATAACAGATAACTTATGGGAAGCCTTAAAAAAACACTCTTAATAGAAAAACTCTTATAAACAAAACTCTTAAAGACAGAACCTCTCATATTCTTAATAAGGAATAGAAAGAAATAGTAAAAATAAAATAGCATAAGAAAAAAATAACAATAATAATATTGGCAAAAGTAAACTCTTATTTACAGCAGTTATATGCATATGAATATGACATTATTGCATATGAGTATTGCACATGAATATGACATTATTGCGCATGAATGTGACAGTATTGCACATGATTATGTCAGTATTGCACATGGGTATGAGTAGTATGACAGTATACACGTGTTCAGGGCTAACAGTGTTTGCTGTAAAGTCTGACAGCAGCAGAAGGAAAGACCTGCGAAACCTCTCCTTCACACAGCGAGGGTGGATCAGGACCGAGTGACCTGCAGAGGGTGAGACATGAGTGAGACTCATGGTCCAGCATAGATGTGAATCTAGCCAGGACCCTTCTGTCCCCCACCTCCTGCACCGAGTCCAGAGTGCAGCCCAGGACGGATCTGGACTTCTTGATGACTTTGTCCAGCTTCTTCCTCTCCCGCAGACCACATCGTACAGGAGGGCTGATGCCACCACAGAGTCGTAGAAGGTCTTCAGGAGTGGCCATGTTACTCCAAAAGACCTGATGAGTCTCCTCAGGAGGTAGAGCCGACTCTGGCTCTTCCTGTACAGTGGGTCTGTGTTATGAGTCCAGTCCAGTTTGTGGTTCAGATGAACACCCAGGTACTTGTATGTATTGTATTGTAAGTACAAACCGGTCAGCACTAAATTGCTGCAGCTCTGCGGACGGCTAATAGTAATATCCTTATTATTACAATGCAATGGACGTGAGCCAGTGGTTATCATTATAAAAGGCAACCAAGAAATTACCAAGAAATGAAAAGTATTGCTATATTTACTTACGGGTATTTATTAAGGTCTATGCACAAAAACACTCCCACATTCTCAATAAATCAAACCATAAAGAAGTAGCTTTTTACAGTTTTTATTGTTGCTGGAGGCTCTAATACAATATCAATTATAAGCTTTACAAAATAAAAACAAAAATTCAACAAAAGATTCCCCTCCAAAATGGAAACAAAGGTTTCCATTGAGACATAAAGACAAACAGTGACCCCCAATAAAGACATTAGTGATGAGAGGATCTGGATGAGCCGAACCGGAGGAGAACTGACTATTTTACAGTGACGGGAGACAATACAACAGCTGAGCTCATGGGAGAGCACTGCAGCCACATGTGATGACGCCTGCACCCTTTTCAGATGAAAGAAAGATACACTGACATATTAAGATATTATACAAATATATTAGAGGGGGCTTTAGGCAAAAAAGGTGCAGGAAATTAAGTTGATGTGTATGACAAAAACAGATCCACTGCCAACAGAGCAGTTTGTGTCCAAATCCACTATTAGGGATTATAACTACAGTGACCTCTTACGCTGCAAAGATTTTCATGAACCGTTGTAATACTATCTTAATATTCAGATTACAGAGGAGATGCAGACAGGCAAGCGAGTTTGTGAGTGAATGGCTTCATGGCAACAAATTAAACAAAAAACAAATAAAAGCTAAGCATTTTCTCCTTTTTTTTCCCCACAAATAAATGAAGAGTGCAGCACTGAAACGGACATGGAGGGCGATGACGAACAGAAACATTGGCTGAACGAGAGAGGAACAGACGAAGAACAAAACAGAAAAGAGGGGTTTCTTCTACGGCTGCTGCCTTTGCCTGAGTGCCTCCATCAGGTCGTTCCTCAGTGATGCCTGCATTGGCTTATCGGCCAGAGGTATAACGCTCCTGAGGGACAGAGAGGAGAGGGATTACATACAGGCATAAATACAAGCCTTAAAAACTATCATCGGGAAAACACCACAACAGTTGGAGAGCTCAGGGTGGAATGCACTGTGCACAGGGCTTGGATGGAAACCAGAAAATTAATAAAAACATTTTCATTTCGTGCATCAAAGACAACAACGCCAGGCCTCGTGATTATTACAGTAGCAATTCATCAGCACAAATATATATCAAGGAAAATTAGTTCTTTTTGTGGTAGAAAGATCAGATTTGCGCTTTAGAGGGTCAGATAAGTAACTCTAAAGACTCTTAAGATATTAACTACATACAGTTTCATTACTGCATGGTTGTTGTTTTTTAACATTTAAAATTTAGAAAAGAGTTTTTAGGGATAATCAAGCTTTAAAAGTTGTGTCACTGACATAAAGCAAAGTCAATATTATCCTTAAAACATGTTGTTGTATCAATACATCACACATGTGGTGTCTCTGTGACTGGCCTAAATGCCTAATATTTGTGTAGAAAAAGTATTCTAATTCATAACAACTTTTATATACAAATTATAAAATCATCTTTATAACAATTTTAAAAGATTTAGGTTTATACTCCCCCATCAACAATTTTTTTTTTTTTTTTTTTTTTTACTGAATCATACAGGTTATAGATCACATTAAAGGTGGAAAGGGTTCTGAAATTATTTATCTTGATCACATTTGTTTTTAAATCACAAAACCTTGGACTTTAACAAAGGTATGTAGACTTTTTATATCCACTGTATATAGAGAATTCTGAAATTGCACCTAAAACAACTCAAACCGTTTACTGTAGGTGAAACATCATGCAAATGTCTGCAAAAATAAAAAGACCATTCTTTTAAATTAAAACTAAAAGCTAGACACATGCAATGTAACTGTTAATATGGTTATAACAAAAACCCATTTGCATGGACATAAAAAGTGATTTATGTTTGTTATTAATCAAAATCAATACTGTGACCTAGACGTTCATAGTTGAGAAAGAAATTGTAATCTTTATAAAAGTTAATTGTTGAGTATTTGTTCTGAAATCAGACCCATGCAAGTTCACGCAATTTAAATGTTTTGTATTAATGAATTACTAAAACGGGAGGGTTTAGTAATGTAGAAGTAATATTTTTTCACACACACACATGTCCTGAGACTTTCCATAGCGGCTGTACCTCTGAACCTAGTCAATGAAGATCTGACGTTGGGTGAGGACCTGTGACAGCTCCTTCTGGAGCTGCCTGTACTTTTGGTTATCGGGCAAAGACTCAATAGATCTGGAGCGGTGAAAATGAGGATCAGAGGAAAGACAAGGATAAAATAGAAGAAGTGAGACGGGACCAAGGAAAATGTGAGGTTGTATGAAAGGTTTTGGAGGTGGAACATTTCAAAGAGTGAAGGTTGCGGTGAAGTGACTGTAAATGGTTTTTCAGAGAAGTATCAGACGTTTGAAAGAGCACCACGGACTGTACCTTAGGCCATTGACAATGTCTTTGGTCTTCCCAAAGTAGATTTCATTCAGTGTAGAGCGGATCTTATTCTCCATGTCCTGAAATCAAACAGAGATAGTTGTGTATCTAATCACAAGAAAGCATGAAAAATTTGACAATTTAATAAGGAATAAAAACTGTTTTATGTGAGCAAAATACTGACTTCAACAAGGCGGCCGATGTTAGCAATGTGAGGTGAGGATTCTCCAACCGTTTCATCTTTTTCCATCTGTAACCAAAGCACTAACGTTTAAAAGACAGTCACAAGTTTGATTGTAGTTGTAATGACACAAGTCTTGACCTGTCGTGTGAGGCTGCCACCCAGATTCATGGTGCCAGAGGTGGCCTTGGTTGTCTGAAGCCAGAGCATGACGGTAGAAGTGAGTTTGTAATGCGCAGTACGGCCGCTAGACTTCTCCTGCACACATATTCAAGAAAATACATTCATAATAAAGTAAATAAACTAAGGCCCTGGTGCAGAATTTCATTTATCATTCAACTAAAATCCAGATCTACTTACTATACATACATCGATTACTAAACATATTAGTCGACATTTGGCAATAATTTGGAGATGAATTCTTGCAAGATTTATTTGACAAATTCTTGATAATCTCTGGTCGGACTTGTGCTGTTCGGTATGAGCCGCTGAATGGCTGACCAATCACAGCATTGTGGTATGGGCGGAAGTCAAAAGGACGAACCTAAACCAAATGTGGCCTATTTTAGCAGATTTACTGGCTTTGTTGTTTTTTTTTAAACGCGCAAATAGAAGTGCTTTGTGTATTTGAAGACGAGGAAGAAGTCTGCTTTTCTCTGACTGGATCTAAAAACAGTTTAATTTTTCTATTTGTTCCTGTTGTTGTGACGCTTTGACCAATCAGATTCAAATATTCGTCATGACGTACATCCCCCCCTGTCTAGATTGCTATGGTGCTATGGTGCAGAACTCCATTCAGAAGGATACACAAATTAATCTGGAGTCATCTTAGGTCAATAAGGAGAATGGCAAACCCTCCACAAACAGAAAATAATGAGAATAAAAACCGCACCCACCCCCCTCAATTTAAGAACTATGTATTTGGGCCTCAAATCTTCTGCCATGGATACAATAAATGGACATCTTTGGAACATAGTTTTGGCGGCAGGAAAAAAGGCATCACGAAAAAATAGATGACACAAACTGCGCCGACGATCAAGGACTGGACTGACATGGTAACAGACATCAGACCAAAAAACAATAATTGAAATGGGACAAATGTGACAGACTTTAGACTTTTAATTTAAATGTGCCATGATTTTGTTGCTATTGATGTTTAGTCTACTCGTGTTCTTATTTTGATTTTCGCTGTCTGGTCATGTCGTGTTCTGTTATCTCATTAGCTCATCACAGAGTCAACACAGAGACGTAGACACACAGACAAACATTTACTCTCACAATCATACACTAGGGCCAATTTAGAGTTGCCAAAGACGGTGAGAGGAAGGAATGATCTTACCAAGCTGAGGAAATATCCAAAGCTTGCCGAGATCATTTTAAAACAAAGTTTTGTTAGCAGAGCACTCCCACCTGCACCTCCACCACATGGATGGAGTCCCAGCACCCTTTGATCTTCTTTGAGCCGTCGCCTGCCTTCTTGATGAGAATGACGCCAGCAAAACCATGCTCCAAATCCCAGAGGTACACAGAAGACACACCACCCTCAAAGTACCTAGAACAACACAAAGGTACAACTTTAAACTGTGTAACGTGTCATTGACAAAAGATATCGCACTGCGGCGCACTCACAGATCTCTGTACTGGTCGAAGGCGTTGTTGGCCTCTACCTCCAGTTTCCTCAGACGAGCCGACGGCATTGCACCATCCTCAATGGGAGGGTCATACTTATTACTCCAGGGGGATCTAACGGGCAACACAACACATTTAGATGGCTAATATAGAATTATTAGCATTGGAGTTATTTGAGTTGGCAAGAGAAAAAATACACTTTTAACTTAATTTAGAGAAGTTTAATCGGTGAAGAAAATGAATACACAGCAAATACAGCAATACACACCAATTTAAAGGACACATTGTGCATTATTTGTATTGTTATTAGTCTTTAACTATGCTCTTGAGTACCTTTAGTTTGGCATCTCATATTTCAGAACAAAATAAATAAATACAATTTAATAACAAATAAAATTGCAATTTGATCAATTTTGTTACCCTGGGACTAGCTGAGTTTTGGCACCATCTACTGGCTGCAGAGGGAATTACACAGTTTAAGATAAACATTCCAACTCATGTTTCAACAGGCCTCTCACTTCTGGGTCGCAGTTGTATGGATTGTGATCAGAGAAATTCACAGTCTGGTGATGATTTATGTACTTAAAAAACAGCAGAGAAGATTTTCAGAGCCACGTCACAGAACGAGAAAACGTCACGTTATCGAGGAACAGAGTTTTTGATGGTCGGAGGAGAGGGGTCTTTTTCAAACCAGGATTCATTAAACTAGCGTGAATGAAGCAAAATGCTACTCCAGGTATGTTTTTGTTTGAGAGCAAACAATGTTACAGCATGGTTCAAATTTGCATAATATGTGTCCTTTAAAAACAACAACCTTGAACTACATTTTTAAAAGTACATATCCTGCAGTGTTTGAAATGGGTTGAAATTAATGCAATCATTCTCTACCTGTAGGAGTCGCCATCTCGATTGTAATCACACAGAAGATAGTCCTTCCCCACGTGTTTATCTCTGGCTATCTTCAGGGGCTGGTCCACAGAGGAGAGCAGATCCTCACACAGAGGGGGCACCTGGTGAAAACGAGAGTGGAAAAGTTACACAAGTATAACTTTAGATTAAATGATCAACTTTCAATTCATAGACTACATGTTGGTAATGCCCCTCACAGAACAGACCAGACAAACCGGTTGTGCCATGTGATCATATCAGGATGTTATCTGAATGTAACCGGTGAATTGTGTGTAAACCAGTGAACAATGTTACAAAGAGATCAATGTAACAGTTGAATGTGTATATATTCAGACCAACCTATTTTATCTATATTATTTATAAATTCTACATTTTATGCAAGGCCTTTTTGATGTATTTTGCTACCATTATTATTAATTGTTGTATGTTGCACCTTAATGCAAAAGCAAGTTTCACAAAGTGAGTTTGTGAATTCTGTTCACTGATTCTGAAAAAAGGTGTCATGATAAAAGTGTGCATGATAACAAAAAGGAGAAGTTTAAGACAGAATCCAGAACACACTGTATTGTGTGGCCAACTGGCCATGGTTATTATGTAGGTATTTATATTTACATATATTCTTAGAGGTACAATTACAGTTATTCAATCTAATCTTAGTTTTGAATAAAAATGTAACATTGTCTTTTTCTGGAAATATCCTAAAACAGCAAACCTGAAAAATATTTGTTAACTTCCCCAGAGTGAAATGACTGAGATGAAGGACCAAACCAGTGGGAAACGGGTGCGGAAAAGAATGTATCAGGTTCTAAAAAAAGCTCCAAAGTGTTTAAGCTGTGAAAGTAATTGGCAGATGTGATAATGTCTGCTAATAAATGAAGACTCTGTGCCCCAGGAAAGCGGAAGCTGAGGAGGCAGGGGTCCGAGCAGCCACAGAGCAGTGGATTCACTCCAAACAGCACTCAACATGGCTTCACATTAGAATAGTTTGATGAATGATGGGAGTTTTGTTCTGGACCAGTGGAATGTTTTATAGATCTGTGTTTTGCCCCATAGACGTGTGTTTAATAGTATTTAGTCAAAATGACCCCAGGAATTCAGTTCTTTATGGAGATTTGACAATTTCACATTTTTACTTAATATATTTAGAAAAAGTGAGAAGAGAATAGTGAAGTCAGAGTAATGTTGTGTCCAACACTCACTAGGTCAATGAGGTCACTGAGGTTCTTCTCGATCTGCTGTGGTGGCAGACGCCTCATTAGGTCCAGGGCACAGTCCAGCTGTGATTCAGTCTGAAACACAACAAACACAAAATCAACATAAATCTACACCTTTAAGACGGACATGTCATACAGCTCACAAGCAACCAGCTCTTTCAGATGAGCGTCTGAATGTGTAACACCAGTCCATTCAGTCTGGGGCAGATGTATGTACGGCTTTTAACTTCAATACTCATGATGTGTCATGTGAGCAGTGAGAAAACCTGACTTCACTGTGAATGTGGGACCACCACCTTTAAACTGTGCAGTGGTATGAAACTGTTTTTATTTATTTTAAGTTAAAAGAAGTCTGTGCTAATAAAATAAATACAAAGTGTTTACATTCACTTCATCTATGATTACTCTAGCTGTAATACAGAACAGTATATATAATATAATAGGTTTGTTAATCGTCTTTGTGACAAGCTCTTGCAGAAAGCCTCAGTTTCAATCAGGAATGTTGAACGCTTCAATGTAGACCAAGCAATTAACCGAGTGGATTCCTTGAAAAAATGAATTTAAAATTAAAGCATTTGAGTGAAGGGTATCTCCTGAAACCACACTTTTTGTTCATATTTACCAGAATGATTGCTTTAATGTTAAGCTTGAGCAAGTTTCACATTTAACAAACCACATCTGACACTGTATGAACCTCAGTCATTGTATATTGTTACTAAAGGCAATGGGAGAAACTGAAAATGGAGGACCGCAAATATTGGTGTTCCCTCTGGGCGTCACTTTTCACTGAGCAGCAGGACATCAGCAAAGGGCCAGACCAGTCTCAACACGAAATCTCAGAAAGTACACTTGGGTTTCCAATAATGGTGGGGTACATCAGGCAATAGGGAAAACAAGAGTTTTCAGGAGAAATGTTAAAAAAGAAAATGTATAAACATTGTTTTAGAAGTCAAATCCAAGCAAACGTTTGATGTGAGAGAACAATATAGAGTTTGACTTGTTTCTAGAAACAGATTACACAAAAACAGTGGTCCAATGAGATGTGTACATACTATTACATTGTGATTCCTGATGTAAGTGACAAGGTTAGGTGTGTAGATGTGAGTGACCCTAGAAAGAGACCACGGCTAAATGGAATAGGAGATCAAAGCCTCAGCATCACAGACTTTTTGGCAACATCCCTGAGGTAGTTTCCTGTTTTCTTTAGACATTTCATTGGCTGCCTGGGAGAGATCTTAAACAGCTGATGAATCAACGTGCTACCCCAAACACCAGACAGTGTTTAGTGGTGCTCCCGTCTCCATGTAAACACTGACTCGGACTAACAAGTCCCGGGGTCAGCAGAGCCCAGCGGAGAGTCCAGCTTGAGCCACGATGGATGAGGTGTGGATGAGAAGACAAGGAGACTCTGGATACAAACCAGCTGCTCCACCAGAGCCAGCTGGGAACTGCTTCAAGAGTTTATAAACAGTGTTCAGAGACTATGTTCAGCAATAACTGGGTCAGAAGAAGCAAGACAGAGAAAGAGGAAATTAGATCAAGACAACCGTTTCCTACACAAACCCAGAAAACATCAGGAATGACAACTTGACTAGTGTAGGACTTGGAGTAAGCAGGCAGTCTTTATTTAGATCTTGGCACCGGGGCGGGTTATTTTGGCCTCTGGGCGCGAGAAGGTGCAGGGGACCATAAATGAGTGAGTGTGTGTTATATAAGAACACATCATCAATATGCCTAATAAATCTGAGTCAAATCCAACACATCCTGGGGCAACTTTGTGTCTAATGAGTAACTAGCCTGCTAGCCGCTAGCGTTTGGCTAACTAGCATTAGATTTAGAGCACAAAGAGCATAAAGAGTGCATCGTGCAGCACTTCTGCAGAGCGCGTGAGGGGTACGTGTGGGTAATGCACATACTTGGGTAACCTGCTGCTGACTTTCGGCTTCTCGGGTTACCACTCCGCTGCTTAGCCAAAATTAGCCTTAGCCTTGATAGCATTAGCCTGGAGCCCCACCAAACCCTGGCGTCTGTCGGCTGCGGCCCTTACCATGTCTGCGGCGGACTGAGGCTGTCTCTGCGGCGGAGGAAGCACGGGTTCACCGATGACACGGATCCTAAACTCTGCAGCGGCTGCACGGGATACTCCGCGAAGGCTTGTTTTAATTGCCCCGTTTAGATGTTTTATTCGCCTGTCCCTCACTGTGCCCAACCCTGTCAGCGGAATCCACTTCCTCAACCAGCTACAGGAAGCAGGCTGGTCTGGAGTCACAAAACACAGCCAGTGTCACAACCAGATCTGCACCCCGTGAGATCTGCGCCTGTGGGGGCGCTGCTGCACTGATACATGTGGTGACCTGTGACATTGTACATATTAACATATTTTAAAAACATTAATAACAAAAAAGAGAAAAAATATTACACACTAAAAGAGGAAGTATCCAACTTTTTCATCATAAATGTGTAAACGCAGAATCTTGTGACAAAACTCGAATCGAAAATCAATCATTTTATGCTTTGCAAACTGGTAAAAAAAGAAAAAAAAGAGCCATCTGAGTCATTACAAGACACTGGTCATACTAGTGATGTGCCAAAGGGTTTGAGAGAGATGGGTACGTTATTTAAATTTACTTCCTCCTCTCACACTTTGGAAATCAGGAACCTTAAAGCCTAAACCTGTGGGTTAGGCTTTAAGCCTATTAAATAACGTAGGCCTATTATGCCCTGCCAGGTCAATAGTGTCGGCTCTATATAATAAATAACAGGACAAAAAATATAGAGTTTGTCAGCAGAACCACGCCCCCTGCTGCCAAATATATCAGTCGGTCACAGATCTCGTTATAACGTGGGCTTTACATTTCCGGGTTAGACTGCGCTTCTCTGCAACAACCAATCGCGACGAGGCAAGAAATGCATTGCCAAGTATGGAAAGGGAGGAGTGGTGCCGAAAATGAGCAGAGGGAACAGAGAAGAGCACCATGAACTTCAGAGGTTCAGAAAGATGCTGAGATTTGCCTCTTTGATGAATGGCAGGAAGGCAACTTGGCAAGTGTCTAAAACTTTTGTGCAGTTGGCCTGTGGTGTTTTATCATATTTGAACTGGACTGCGTTTATTGTTTGTAACAAAAATCTAGATTAGGTCCTTGGCATTTTAATACATCATTGAGTAAAAATATGAAAATAAACATAAAGTAAATATTGTGTACAGTAGAGATTCTATAGCAAATTGTTTTGTTTTGTTTTGTTCATATTTTTCAAAGAAAAAGTCAGTTCTCTACTTTATTTTACTGGAAAGAATCGCCATTTAGTAGCCTATGACAATGAGTACCGGTTACTATCATTTACAGTCCGGAATGTAATCAGTGAGGAATCCAGTGTACTACACTGTTATGATCATCTGACACACGTTACACTGCGAGACTTCTGTGAAATCTCGCGACACTTTATCCAGAAACATGGCAGAGGAGTACGGTAGAAAGTGGGATCGCTGTCTGGCGGACACCGGTGTTAAAACAGGTTTTGTTTCCTTGTATTCTTTTTTGATATAATGTTTAGCAGGTGTTAGTTAGAAACAGGGTTGTTTGGTTAAGTTTCATGTGAAGACAAACGTGTTGTTGACGGAGCTAGACTGTTTATGTTCTGAGGTCAAAGCGCTGCAATGTTATATATCCACATCAAAGCTTCAGTACAGATCTTTTCCTTCTGAAAGACGACAATATTAAATAAAGACTTGCATCAGAGTTGTAGAAAACCAACAATACCTAATCAGGCTAATTAAAGCAAAAATATTTAACAGCTGGATTTAATTCCTCTAAAAGTATGCTGTGTTTTTGCAAGTGAATCATAATCTACATAATATACAGTCATAATAAAACACGTGTAAATAAAACGCGCTCTGACCACATACACTCACCACACACAACATTCAGACTAGGCAAGGTGGGTGAAATGTCTTTCCTGAGGACAAAACTACAGAACATGGGCCAAGCGTAGATCGATTGTCTGACTGATGGGTTGGTGAATTGTGCTCTAACCACTGCGCCATCACGGAAGCCTGATGGAGGGACTGTTTAAGTTAAATGCCTGCTGATCCTGGTACTTTTATTTTGGTCCTGTTTTAAGTGACTTATTGTGTGGGTGATGTACAATAAGATGAATATCTGGATATGTAGGGCTATATCATTTCTACCCTGCAGATGAAGCTATTTATACAATATCATGTCCATCAGAAATGTCACACAACATATGATTTAACTGTACATTTATCCAGTGCAGATAATTCACTCTTGGAATATTGATTACAAACAATGTATTTCAGTTTTTGTTTTTTCATTAAAAAAAGGTGTTGTGGTTAAGACTCAGCACACGTGTGTCAGTCTGTCGTGTGCTCGATTCCCTTCTCTGACAATTTACTGCATGTCCTCCCGACTACAAAATCTTAAAAAATAAAATAATAAAACAATATTATTTATAAATATTAGAGCTGGGTTTCGATTCAAATTTCAAGAATCGATTCGATTCCGATTTTTACGTTTCAAAATCTTTTTTTTCCGATTTCTCAGATCCCATCCGATTCGCTCCGATTTCGATCTGATTTCCGATTCGATCCGATTTCGATTCGATCCGGGGGTTAATGTTATTAAAAATGAAAAATGTATTTGAACCGTTTCCTTCGCTTCATGACTGTGTAGAGAAGCAACATATTAAAACTAGTATTATATCAATATTAAACAGCAAATCTTACAAGTATTGGTAGTTACTGATGGAAGACTGATGAAAAGGTTAAGGGTCAATCTACCTTCAAGAAAGATAATCCAGGAGTCCTGAATTATCTTTCCTGAAGGTAGATTGAAGTTCACTGAGGGAAATGTAGAAAAGAATTTTAATTAAAAAAAATGTTTTTAAAAAAATCGATCAATCTTTGGACGTACGAATCGATAATCGGTCATTAATATGCGAATCGATTAAAAATCGGAAAATCTATTATTTCAACCCAGCTATAATAAATATATTATATTACATTATATATTATATTCATTATTTAGTTATGCAGCAGCAAAAGTATTTGCTTGACCAAAAAATAAAGGGGGAAAAAACTAGATCGTTGTTATGTGGAAAATGTGGTTGAATCCTAATGATATTTCTGGCTCAAGACGGGGAGATGGAGGGGTTTGAACAAAGTATTTTTTGGCTGAAGGAAATGACAATTCTTTTCTCTGATCGTAAGGATTTTTGGATGATCCTCTGCGGAATTGTTGGCATTTGTAATTTGTGTAATGTAGAGCAGTCTGCAGGTTCTGGTTCGGGCAAAACGGTCATGCTGCATAGCTCCCTGAATCCAATTAAGAGTCGGAGGGGCCCAAATGGCTGCTTTTTGTGTGTGTGTTTTGGTGAGCGACCGGTTGCTGCTGTTGGGCGTGGCCTGCAGCGAGGTACAGTCCAAGCACACAAACACATTCCTTCTGACGGACCCGACCAGAACAAGACCTCCTCAAAGTTGGACTTTACCTCACAGGCGCCCCCAAATGTACATGGACAAGTAAATACTACTGCAGCCACCAGAGGTCACAGTTAGGGACGCCACCATATCCAATTATTCTTACAATTATCACGAGAAGATGCATGAAAACACAAAATTGCATGATTATTCACAATTACTGTGCATATACTGAAAGTCCTATTTTATTTTCCCGTTCTTATTGTCTAATACATCACCATTCCTCAACTATGTGACCAGCTTCGTGAAATAAAACTGATAAATTGATAAATTCAGGGAGGGCGTTGAATATAAAACTTTATATCAGTGATTCCCAAAGTGTGGGTCGTGAAGCAGGAGCGGGGGGCTGTTATTTTGATTAATTATGACACTGTATTAAATCTGTTTTTTTACATTGAAAACAGTATTTGACCAAATTTCTCAAAAACACGCTAAAACAAATACAAATATAATATAAATATCATTTTAAAACCTTTTACAACTTGTTACAGACGTCTATTTCCGTTTACTGTGGGGGTCCTGAGTCAATTGTACGGTTATGTTGGGGGACCCGGCCTGAATAGTTTGTGAACCCCTGATTTATATGACTGTGTTCTTGCCTTTGTACAATTTGTAAAAGTTTTTTCTTTCATTCACAGTGATTGGCCTTGGTGTTGGATTTATGTTCTCTGCCCTCTTCTTTAAGCGTGAGTTCTCCTGTTGCACTGAAACCATTAATCTATTGGCATTATTGTAATATTAAAGGTAATTTGAGTCAAAAATACATTTAGCTGCTCCCTTAAACTGGATATAATCCCGCTGCTGTGTGCACAAAGAAACGACGCGGAAACAAAGAGAGTAAATGTACAAGACAAACAATGAAATAAACGGTTTCACTCAAGGTTTCGGGAGATTGTGACAAAACTCTAAGCCTGAAGTTTAAGGAACGCTCTAACTGTTTTTTAAGAAAGCATGTATGTTCCCAAGCCAAAGTATCGTTGTAAATGGTGATCGCCAAGAAGTTAAAACACACAACCATAAAGTGCAATTTGTGCCAATTTAGCAATGGTCAGTTGGTTAAATTAATGAATTAAAGTAAGTCCAGTCAGCAAATGTTTTTTTACTTATGCTTTTTGCTTGAACTGTAGAGATTGGGCTGTGCATTTGATCATATTTTAATCAAATCAAGGTTTTAATAGCTTTAGATGCTCAATGATTGGCTCTGGACTTATAAATCGAGACGTCTACAGTTAAAAAACACGTGGCTCGGAGCAAAATTCACACATTTAAGGTCTATTTTTGTATATTTTTTATACATTTTCCGGAAATTATTTTATCACATTTTTCAAAAGACGAAATTAAAATCGCATTGACAATTGTGATTAGTCAATTTGAAGATCATTCTCGCCACGCCGCCCAGCTCCCGTACGTTGTGTAACTTTAAATCCAGGTCACTTCTGTTCACACTTCTGAACAGTAACAGTAAAAGCCTGTTTTTTCCTACAGGACGCACATGGCCCACTGCACTCGGCTCAGGAATGGGGCTTGGCATGGGCTACGCAAACTGCCAGCGTGACTTCAGGGCCCTCCACCTGGTCCACGGCGCCGCGCTGAAGGTGAGCGGCGAGGGGTGAAATGTGCGGCGTGTTCCGGGGCGCCCGATCCTGTTGCTCATCATGTGATTCTCTGTGTTTTTTTGTTGTTTTTTTAGGACCAGTAACTCGGCAC
Organism: Eucyclogobius newberryi; assembly: GCF_026437365.1. Taxonomy (NCBI): domain Eukaryota; kingdom Metazoa; phylum Chordata; class Actinopteri; order Gobiiformes; family Gobiidae; genus Eucyclogobius; species Eucyclogobius newberryi. Next base: position 24,011,619 of record NW_027315823.1, read on the forward strand.
TTGCTCCTTGTTCCGTCGTTGCTGCTGCTCGCTTTTGCCGTGAAGCGAATGTCCAATAGCGGCTCGTGTGGGGCCAGAAAAGAAGGGCATTGTACATATATTTAATAAAAGAAGTTGATGGAACTCTGTCTCTTTCTCTCTCTCGTCTTGTGCGCTTGTTTGAAAAGAAAGAAGGCGGTTTGGGAAAGCGGGGGTAATTTGGTGTGTTAATGAGCTCGGAGACCCAAAGCTCCTGCTGTGTCAGAACGAGGGCCAGCTTTATCATCTGCAGCCCTGTTGTAAAGAGGGAGGAGGCGAAGGTTGAAGTGAGAGGAAACAAAAAAAAATCAAATTGAGTCAAGGTTAATATCATTGGCAAAGAATGACTCCACTTTCAATGTTTTCTTTCGCTCTTTTGAGACTTTTTTTTTTTGTCTTCTTCTTTTCTTTTTTTTTTTTTACATACTTTGTTTGTTGTAATACTTGTAAACATGCGGCAACAGAAGGCAATGCCAGGTCCCGGGGATATGTTTGAAAGAGGACAGCTTGTTTTAGTTTGAAGTCGCAAAGTGAAAGTCATACACACTCCACTTTGAGCTCAAGAATTGGGTTTTCTTCACCTTCTTGTAACTTAATACAGGGATCAAGACTAAATACTGTACGTATTGAAATGGATCGGGTAAATGGAACTTGATATTAAGTACTTTATATAATGTACATTGGAATTTTTTGCATTTAGATTATTAAAGTTTATTAAATCGTTTGGTAGTTTGCGGTGATGGAATATAATATAATACAGGAATTGCCTGATAGATCCTCTGTTGTGTGATGACATTAGAAAACTAAACTTTAAAGTAGTGTAAATCAATAGTTACTTAAAAAAAAAATACTGCTGTGGTAAACCCAATAAACTCATGAAACATTGCAACATGAGCCACATGAAATAAATCACAATGAAAACAAAATTACTTAAGTAAAAAACAACTTTTAAGTCATAGATATTTAACCCTACAGTCCCTCTCTAGTGCAGTTCTTTTCCCTGTAACAATAATGACTATACTGACTTATTTTTCAATTAATGACAGATAAACAATGTTGGTGGGATAAATAAATGTGTTTCTTTGGCAGGGACATATTGTAGGTACAGAGTGAAGTTTGCGACTGCTTATAGCAAGTGATGATTAATTAACACATATTAAAACATGATCTAACTCTATACATCAGTGCAATCGTAGACGTTCAAAACTCACTCATTCACTCTCAAACATTAGTGGGTGCAGTTTTCAGCCAGACCATGAACTCAGAAATACTCTTTAGCTCTGAAGACATCGAGTTCCACAGTTTACAGCACCACATGAGAAAACACTGACTGTCCAAAAGACGTCCTGCCGTGTGGGATTTTACAGTTTTGATTTTGATTATGTCCCTCCGAAGCCTATAGAGCAGCACAAGCCCTGTTCTTGCTGCATGTGTGTTTGGGGCACAGAGCTCGTCTCGAGGTCTGCGTATCAGAAAAGCTGGCTCTGGACTCTTGTGTTCATTGGCCGAGTGTCCACTGCTCAGGTCTGTTATGGGAGTGATTGATCGCGTACAGTGCGTGAATATAGTGTGTTCTGGAGGCTGCAGGAGAGAAGAGGGATTGTTTGTGCGAGTGCGTATCCAGCCCCCTGGTGAAACAGAATCCGAGGAATGTAGAAGAATACCATTTCTGGACTGGAGCTCGGTCTTATTACTAACAGGTGAGTCCTGCACTTTGCACGTCTCAACATTACACACCGCTCACTCATATTTTCCTTTCCGTCACAGTCTTCACAGCAATGTAAGCTATACATTCTTGCAAACAATACAATCAGACTCCATACCTTTATGTCAAAATACCTGGTTTCTTTGGCCCTGCGATGCATAAGCGTGCCAAAAGACCCTGTCAGAAAATTAAGCCGTGTCTCTCGTCCCTGTCCATTAAAATATTTGTAAGTGAAGTGTGAGACGGATGGGGACGCTTGGAGACGGGCCAGACTGAACACCTGTGAACAAGAGGGGTTTGGTGCTGCCAAGGCAACACCTGTTCAAGCCTGTCTGAGGACGACTCTTCATAATGAACCATAATTACTGGGCTAATAGTGAGGGCTGTAGTCAGAGTAAAAGTGGATCCAATAAAACCAGACCGTGTGCTGTTTGGAGCACGTGATTCTTCTGTGTGAACTGTCTTGTTAAAGCTCTTGTCCTGTGATGAATCAATATGACCCAAATTATATTCATTCAAGACTTTTAAATTGTAATTTCAAACTATTTGTTACTATATTGTTTTCAATCCACTTCAAACGTTTTATTCATGTTTTCTGGCTTGGAGCTTGCGGGCCACACAAGGTCATGGCGCCTCGTTGCTGGGTTGGTTTTCACAATGAACTGAGTCCAAAACAGCCAGAACCAGCACCAAACGAGCAGGACATTGGTAATAGATTTGAATCAGAAATGACAATGGATCTAACCTTGTTTCGCTGCATTTAACACTAGTTATGCTGTACTTCCCATAGAGTTTCTTGAAAGAAACTTATAGAAGTAAATACTTGAGGTTCCAACACATCTGTTTTCAAGTACAAGTCTTTTTATTCTGGTATTAATTTCTTCCATTTTGTAAATCCAAAATTGTTAAAATATTCCCAGATGTAGTGCAAAATTGCCCTACACGCACCCGACGTGTCCTGTTAAATGTTCACGTTTGTCCTGTAAATCTCAAGTGCTTGAGAGGAACAGCTCCGCTCCATCTGCAGCTTTTACACTTCAGTCAGAACCGACGCAGCAGGAGCTGCAGCCGCGCCTCAACCAAGCTGCACAATAGTTTTACAACTAAAGACAACAGCTTGGAAAGTGTTTTCGGACTCGCATGAGGGTTTAACGCTGAGTAAAAGGGGGAGAAAGGGAGAAGGGGGAGGAAGAGGAGGAAGGGAGAGGGGGGAGGAAGAGGAGGAAGGGAGAAGGGGGAGGAAGAGGAGGAAGGGAGAGGGGGGAGGAAGAGGAGAAGGGGGAGAAAGGGGAGGAAGAGGAGGAAGGGAGAAGGGGGAGGAAGAGGAGGAAGGGAGAGGGGGGAGGAAGAGGAGGAAGGGAGAAGGGGGAGGAAGAGGAGGAAGGGAGAGGGGGGAGGAAGAGGAGAAGGGGGAGAAAGGGGAGGAAGAGGAGGAAGGGAGAAGGGGAGGAAGAGGAGGAAGAGAGAAGGGGGAGGAAGAGGAGGAAGGGAGAAGGGGAGGAAGAGGAGGAAGGGAGAAGGGGGAGGAAGAGGAGGAAGGGAGAGGGGGGAGGAAGAGGAGGAAGGGAGAAGGGGAGGAAGAGGAGGAAGGGAGAAGGGGGAGGAAGAGGAGGAAGGGAGAAGGGGGAGGAAGAGGAGAAAGGGAGAGGGGGAGGAAGAGGAGGAAGGGAGAAGGGGGAGGAAGGGAGAAGGGGGAGAAAGGGGAGGAAGAGTAGGAAGGGAGAAGGGGGAGGAAGAGTAGGAAGGGAGAAGGGGGAGAAAGGGGAGGAAGGGGAGGAAGGGAGAAGGGGAGAAGGGGGAGGGCTGTGAGCTGATGGACTGTGACTGGAGACAAGGGAGGAAGTTCGGGTTCTCTCATCCTCGCGGACGCACTTCTTCTCGTCTCTCATTGGTGTAACTATGACACACCGGGATATTACCCGGGTTGAACGCTTTTCACGTGTTTCTCAGGCTACAAGCGAGTAGTGACTAGAGAAGAGGCGTTTGTCTCGGACCGGCTTCGCTCAGCGGGACATTGCGGAGGTGAGTGCGCTCGGACCGCTTCGTACGCAGTCGTTTTGACGCATATTGGCGCCGCTTCAGCGCTGGTTCTTTGGAGCGCTGATGCAGCTGGTTTTCATCAAAGCTGCTAATGAACTTTTATTGGCGCAAACTAGTTTTATCCTCGAGGAAGTTGACACTTGTTAAGGCTTTGGGAATTTAGCTAAGATTTTAAAAAATCAGTTATTCTACTGTGGTGGCCTAAACTCAGCAAGTATACATACTGACATACTTCAAATCACAAAAGTGACTTTACATTAATTTAGAGGGATTAACAGGCTATGGATTTTAGGTCTGACTATTAAAAGTTGAGGAGAATGATGGTCACATGCAGTTCAGTCATGATTTAAGCATCATTAAGTTTTTCAAAACATAAAATATATTATTTAATACAGGGATTAAAAGTGCATTTAAGATTTGAAAATAGTATTTGTATTTGTCTGGACATTTGTAAGTGTTAAAAGATATGTGAGCTCTGCCACATTTATAATCAGATGAAGAAAACCCGTTTTGTTGGCTGTAAATGACGTGAGCAGAAAAGGTATTTTTAAAGATTATAAAAAAGATTTTTAGGTGGTTCACTCTTCCATATGTGAGTTTGCCATCTTAGTCAGATACTGACCAATAGAGATGTCAGTTTAAAATTACCTTTGTGGAATAGATAAAGATCATATGAATAAATTTAGATAACACATTTTTGTGCCACAGACAGACGTAGACAAAAAGATTTATTGATATAATTAAAAAAATGTACAACAAGATCTCATGCCACAAGATGCACACAAAAAAAATCTAATTATCTTTACAGCTCTTGAAAAGTTAAAATATATAAAATCTTGATAAATCAGAATTTTTATTATGAATTACAAATCTTGTCTTATCTTGTTCCAATCTCGTCTCATCCTGTGGGAATTGTGCCGTCCCAACCTGAGTATAAAGCAAGAGGACATTTTAAATGTGATTCTGCAGCTCCTGAAATATCTCTCATGTGTGTCCCATGGGTTTTGTGTCTTCGGTTCATGACTCAACATGAGGAGCAGCTTCTCAGTAACTAAAATCTAGAATACGGTAGTCTTGCTCATGCAGGACTTGCTCTAACCTGACAATAAGGCTTTAATGGTATTGCACCACACTTGTGAATCCCATCTGTTGAGTGACTAACATTGATTTTGTGCCTGTAGGAGCAGTCATGTGGCAGAGCATTCAGATTTGCGGTGCACTGTTTGTCCTGCTTGCTCTGTCCTGCGCCGCGCCGCCTCCTGCACACATCAACCGTCTGGCCCTGTTCCCTGACAAGAGCGCCTGGTGCGAGGCCAAGGACATCACCCAGATCGTGGGGCACACAGGCTGCCAGCCGCGCTCCATCCAAAACAGGTCAGCCTCAATGCCCCCTCTGTCTCTGTCTGACAATGAGAAAGGTATGGGAGAGTCTGTTTACGTTCAGGAGACAAGAGGGATGTGCGTTGTCTGGTTCAGTGGAAAGAGAACTAGACAATTTCTGTGCCCGGATATTTATCACATCACACACTCTGAGAGCCTGCCTGGGGGAAAAAACAGGTAAATAAAGGAATAAAGAGAGATTCTCAAGCAAGTGTGCAGGATCGAATGAGGTAGGGTTAGTAATGTGTGTGTAATCTATTTATTTGTTTATGTAACAGGGACAGTGTACCATGTAACAGGGACAGTGTACCATGTAACAGGGACAGTGTACCATGTAACAGGGACAGTGTACCATGTAACAGGGACAGTGTACCATGTAACAACAGGGACAGTGTACCATGTAACAGGGACAGTGTACCATGTAACAGGGACAGTGTACCATGTAACAACAGGGACAGTGTACCATGTAACAACAGGGACAGTGTACCATGTAACAGGGACAGTGTACCATGTAACAGGCATGTAACAGGGACAGTGTACCATGTAACAGGGACAGTGTAACAGGGACAGTGTAACAGGGACAGTGTACCATGTAACAACAGGGACAGTGTACCATGTAACAGGGACAGTGTACCATGTAACAGGGAAAGTGTACCATGTAACAACAGGGACAGTGTACCATGTAACAGGGACAGTGTACCATGTAACAGGGACAGTGTAACAGGGACAGTGTACCATGTAACAGGCATGTAACAGGGACAGTGTAACAGGGACAGTGTACCATGTAACAACAGGGACAGTGTACCATGTAACAGGGACAGTGTACCATGTAACAGGGACAGTGTACCATGTAACAACAGGGACAGTGTACCATGTAACAGGCATGTAACAGGGGCAGTGTACCATGTAACAGGGACAGTGTAACAGGGACAGTGTACCATGTAACAACAGGGACAGTGTACCATGTAACAGGGACAGTGTAACAGGGACAGTGTACCATGTAACAACAGGGACAGTGTACCATGTAACAGGGACACTGTACCATGTAACAACAGGGACAGTGTACCATGTAACAGGCATGTAACAGGGACAGTGTACCATGTAACAGGGACAGTGTAACAGGGACAGTGTACCATGTAACAGACATGTAACAGGGACAGTGTAACAGGGACAGTGTACCATGTAACAACAGGGACAGTGTACCATGTAACAGGGACAGTGTAACAGGGACAGTGTATCATGTAACAGGGACAGTGTACCATGTAACAACAGGGACAGTGTACCATGTAACAGGGACAGTGTAACAGGGACAGTGTACATGTAACAGGGACAGTGCACCATGTAACAACAGGGACAGTGTACCATGTAACAGGGACAGTGTACCATGTAACAGGGACAGTGTACCATGTAACAGGGACAGTGTCCCATGTAACAGGGACAGTGTACCATGTAACAACAGGGACAGTGTACCATGTAACAGGGACAGTGTAACAGGGACAGTGTACCATGTAACAGGGACAGTGTAACAGGGACAGTGTACCATGTAACAGGGACAGTGTAACAGGGACAGTGTACCATGTAACAGGGACAGTGTAACAGGGACAGTGTACCATGTAACAGGGACAGTGTAACAGGGACAGTGTACCATGTAACAGGGACAGTGTACCATGTAACAGGGACAGTGTACCATGTAACAGGGACAGTGTACCATGTAACAGGGACAGTGTAACAGGGACAGTGTACCATGTAACAGGGACAGTGTACCATGTAACAGGGACAGTGTACCATGTAACAGGGACAGTGTACCATGTAACAGGGACAGTGTACCATGTAACAGGGACAGTGTACATTGATGACGTTATGTTTTGACCTGGTTGAGAACTTATGAAGCCATTTAAACCAAGTTCATCATTTGTTGATATTCTGTTTGAATATTTCTTTAGGAGAGTCACAGTCAAAAAATATGGGCCCTGACCTCCAAGGTTGTGTTCCCTTTCTAAGATTTAATTATACCATCACAGGGGCCATATTCAAGTCCTTTCAGGTGACATCAAGGCCTTTGGAGTTGAATAACGGCCCCACTTTCTAAAGCTATTGTGAAACATCTTCTTTGGTTCATGTGAATAGTGCCTGTAATTACAGAGATATGAACCATGAACCAGGTCAACAAATCTGCAACTTGACAGTGACTCCATAATCCTGTCTCCAGCTCTTTACAGGAATTTAGAAATGTTGTGATGCACCTGAACACAACCCCGTAGGACATGATGTTTTCTTCGTTCCGTAAACTTCAGTACTTCTGTAAACTGTTAACATTTTTGTGACAAGTGAAACTGGAGGCATATGTTATTTTTTATTTTGTTTGGGGGAAAGAACCTTTGATAGTTTGTGTGGCTCCAGGACACTGGTTACAACGTTTTGCTTTAGGAACTCTGTATCTTCTGTTGAGATTCCATGGTAAGAGCATTAACCCCTGAATTGTTGTAAAGCTAAGACCAGGTCCAATGCAGGATAGAAAAAGTGCTTTTGTTGAAGTTTTGTTGAAGGCGTTTGTCTTCTTCAATAATAATTCGACATTTACTCAACTTTTTTTTTCCTTTCTGTTTATCTGTTTCATCTGGTAATGTAGTAAACAGAGCCCTCCAACCTCGACCTGTTTATTCAAAATTAAGAAGCCCCATGACCAGAGAAACATTTAACTTAATTTAAGTGGCAGAAATCATGTAAAACAATGCATCAACGCAGCAAAAAACATAATTGTCGAAATAAATTCTTAACTAAACAAGAATACAAGTAATATAAAGGTTACACTATCATTCATTTACCATTTTATGTCCCCATCTCTGCAATCTGTGTATTAGCAGCATCTTTTTCCCAACAGCTTGTACTTATTGCCGCTTCACAATTGAATCAAGTGTTTCCCTGCCTGGACACAAGGAACTAATCGTATGACTCCCTCTCTTTTCCCCTTTCTCCCTCTCCTCTCTCGCTTTCTCCCTCTTACTCAATTGCTGTATCTTTCGCTCTCCCTCCGTCTCTCTGAATCCCTCTGCCTCCTTTTCTCCCTCCGCTCCTCTCCCTCTCCCTGCAGAGCGTGCCTGGGCCAGTGCTTCAGCTACAGCGTCCCCAACACGTTCCCACAGTCCACAGAGTCCCTGGTCCACTGCGACTCCTGCATGCCCGCCCAGACGCAGTGGGAAGTGGTGAGAGAGAGAGAGGGAGAGAGACTGTCTACACCACACCAAAAAACCCACTTGTTAACCTCACACTAAACCACAAAATGTCTGACAGATGTTGAACATGCACCGAGCGCTGGCTATTCGAGTTATAAAGCACAGAGAGCAGATCGGTGTGTCCCAGAGTTCAGAGTTGCAGTGAAAAAACTCCAGCCGGTAACAAAGGCTTCATGGTGAGGGGTATGTAGTTTGGAGCTGCGCCAAGTCAGACCACAGGTGGAGTTACCTCATGTTTCTCTCGAGATTAAAGTACGATTATGTAGGGCACTGGTTGGATCATTGCTGTATACAATAATTTGTTAAATGAGACATAAGACATATTATGACATATTATGCTTTTTAAAAAAAATGTATTTACTATTAAATTATGTGCGATAGTTTACATTTTGTTAATTGCAAACCACAATATATAGAAACAGATCCACTTTCCTCCTGTCCAAAACTGCAGAACTGATAAGCCCCGCCTCTTCATAGTGACATTTTAATTTGTATGTTTTTATTGTCGAAAAAATAACTATGTGGCAATTTTGAACCCTCCGTGTATAACGTGGATTCCAAATATTTGGACTAATTGCAAGTATGTATAGAGAAGTGAGCAGGGATAGGGGGTGGGTGAAAACAGCCAATTTCTGAGCGCTTGAGCCTCAGTTTCAGGGCAATACAGGATTACGCAAACATTCAAGAATCAATCAAAAGTACATTTTAAATATAGCTACTATGCTAAATCCATTTTAATGACCATATCAACTGTGCAAATAGCCTTTCCGCTGGTCAATTATTAATTAACCGATTAACTGATCACTAATTTCTTAACAACTGCTGGTATTAAGTTAGGTTGTCCGTCTGTAATGTTTTGTAGCAACAGTAATTGCTTTTCACTCTTTGCGCAGCCTTTAAGAAAAGCAGAGGGAGATTGTTTTTGTCTGTGGTGCAACTGTTATTGGAAGACTTTACAAAACGTCACAAAGCTAGTGCGGCTTGAAAGATAATATGGCTTCATGCTGGTTTGGCTCCAGACGATGGTTTAATAAAGTTGCTGAGCTATCCTTTTCACTGGACAACGCCAAGAGAAAGGGAGTGTAGCAATACGTTCGGAGTGGTTTGTGCAGCAGTGAGGCCTGTATTTTCCATTTGTGCATGTTTTTATTGGCATTATTTATTAAATTAGACATGGTGTTCGGCTTCTTTCCTTCTTATTGGTAAAATAGAAATGTATATGGGTGCTCAAATAAGGAGCCAGCCTTTTGTTTTAAGATGCGGCAGGAAGTTGCTCTTGTTATACTGTTTGAGTAGTTTTCTTATGTCTGAATGGGACATTTGTGTTATTTAGACTGTTTAAGCATATATGGTCCCTATATAAGCATATATCCCTTGAGTCTCTATCCTGATACTCACTAACAGGGCTCATAAACAAGTCTTGATGGCAGGTTTTAAATAATGGCTATGGACAAAGAAAGGTATAACACTACAAAACTAAAATGACCACAAAGAGAAGTTAAGGATATATCACCCAATGTCAACATAGAAGATGAATTCAACTTATCAAGACCGATATCTGCTACAAAACTCTCCTAGATATAGGCCTGTAAACGGTGACGATAAATGAAATAAATGTTATTCAGAACAAAGATAAAGATATTCTCTCAGCCAATTCTTGGTTATAGAGCTTGTATGTGTGTTCTCAGGTGACTCTGGACTGCCCCGACAATGAAGAGACTCCTCACGTGGACAAACTAGTGGAGAGGATCTTCCACTGCAGCTGCCAGTCCTGCAGCAAAGAGAGCGGCCAGGAGGGGGCGCTGATGCAGCTCTATTCACCGGACAACGGCCTGGACTCTCCGTCCTTGCCTGATTCTCTCATAAGGCTCCACTCACACTCCCTCCCTGACTCAGACACACACGTCCACATACAAACGGACGCACACACGCTGCCTCACACGTCAGACGGAGGGTAGAGGGATGACACTCACACTATAAGATATGTTGCTACCTATTTCACTTCATTGAGCGTCGTCTGTGTCAAGCTGTACTGTAGACTCCATCTCTAAGCAGCTGAAATGCACACATTCAAGCTCCCACAATGCACCCGTGTATAAAGTTATGTTGTACAAACCACTGATCGTTGCAGTCAACTGTTTATTTTCGCATCAAGACACGACTGTAATCTGTAGTCTCATCCAAAATGCAATAAATTATATTCTTGTTATACGTCTGATGCTGCAGTGTTCTTTATCGTATTGAAAGGTGGACTTGCGTCTTTGACCCACCCTTCTGAGCGGCGCTGGGCCCAACCCGTCAGGAGCTGCTGTGCGACCGCAGTGCAGCACCTGGGGGCCCTTCTCCAGGTCCTGCTCTGGGCTTTACAGACTGTAGTTTGACTGGGTATGTTTTAGACTCATTGTAGAAAATAGCAGGGGAGATATTATGCAAAATCAAATTGAATGAACTGACAACATTGTTACAGCGGTGTTTGCTCATCATTAGTCATTTCACCTACCCCCTATCCCAGCCCACATCTCAGTACAAGTGATACATGTATATTTCTAAAAAAGTGGCAGATGCTTTTAGACAATAAAAACAAATAACAATCTGCTGCTGTGAAATTTCACATTTTGAGGTAAATGGGCCTGTTTCTATTATTAAGCAGTTTTAGATCAATATTACCGTTTCCAATGAACAAAATGTAGAATTGTGATGTTTTTATGTTATATAGTTATAGTTATGTTATGTTATTGTTCATTATCAAGCACTTGGAAAAGCGCTATATGTCTCCTTTAAATACACTTAGAAAATGAACACTTCTTGGTGGATGTTCCACTATCTGTTGTTGTTGTTGTTGTTGTTGTTGTTGTTGTTGTCTTATGGCGGTTGTCATCCAAGTGTTGCATTACCGCCAGACTTTATTCCTCAGACTTGTTCCGCTATCTGCTTGGAGCTGTAGCTTTGCCTTGACTGTTCCATAATATTACTTTAAACTATCTTCAAAGAGACAAGCAGGTGATGCCACCTGGCCAAGTGACGTTTCGTAGTCCTCAGACAGAGTCTGAGGACTACGAAACGTCTGAGGAATAAAGTCTGGCGGTAATGCAACACTCGGATGCCAACCGCCATAAAACAACAACAACAACTAGTCTGGCGGTAATGCAACACTTGGATGCCAACCGCCATAAAACAACAACAACAACAACAGGTCAGATCTGTGAAGAGGCAGCCCTGCTTACAGTAAAAATGCATTTTTAAAAAAAGGTCTTTGGGTGCAAAAGAAACAGCTGTAATTGAATAAATGCAGCATGGGTATGTTTAATACAATATTGTGGAAAATTCTATATAGGCAGAGCAATAATATCTCCATGGAGACAAGTAGGTGGCAGTAGTGCAGTGCACCTTAAAGGAAAACTGCATTGTGCAAGTAGTGTAGTGTAGTGTAGTGTAGTGTATAGTGTAGTGTAGTGTAGTGTAGTGTAGTGTAGTGTATAGTGTAGTGTAGTGTAGTGTATAGTGTAGTGTAGTGTAGTGTAGTGTATAGTGTAGTGTAGTGTAGTGTAGTGTAGTGTATAGTGTAGTGTAGTGTAGTGTAGTGTAGTGTATAGTGTAGTGTAGTGTAGTGTAGTGTATAGTGTAGTGTAGTGTAGTGTAGTGTAGTGTATAGTGTAGTGTAGTGTAGTGTAGTGTAGTGTAGTGTATAGTGTAGTGTAGTGTAGTGTAGTGTATAGTGTAGTGTAGTGTAGTGTATAGTGTAGTGTAGTGTAGTGTAGTGTAGTGTAGTGTAGTGTAGTGTATAGTGTAGTGTAGTGTAGTGTAGTGTATAGTGTAGTGTAGTGTAGTGTAGTGTGTAGTGTAGTGTAGTGTAGTGTAGTGTAGTGTAGTGTATTGTATAGTGTAGTGTATAGTGTAGTGTAGTGTAGTGTATAGTGTAGTGTAGTGTAGTGTAGTGTATAGTGTAGTGTAGTGTAGTGTAGTGTAGTGTATAGTGTAGTGTAGTGTAGTGTAGTGTAGAGTAGTGTAGTGTAGTGTATAGTGTAGTGTAGTATATAGTGTAGTGTAGTGTAGTGTAGTGTATAGTGTAGTGTAGTGTAGTGTATAGTGTAGTGTATAGTGTAGTGTATAGTGTAGTGTAGTGTAGTGTATAGTGTAGTGTAGTGTAGTGTAGTGTAGTGTATAGTGTAGTGTAGTGTAGTGTAGTGTAGAGTAGTGTAGTGTAGTGTAGTGTAGTGTAGTGTAGTGTAGTGCAGTGCAGTGCAGTGTAGTGTATAGTGTAGTGTAGTGTAGTGTAGTGTATAGTGTAGTGTAGTGTAGTGTAGTGTAGTGTAGTGTAGTGTAGTGCAGTGTAGTGTATAGTGTAGTGTAGTGTAGTGTAGTGTAGTGTAGTGTAGTGTAGTGCAGTGCAGTGTAGTGTATAGTGTAGTGTAGTGTAGTGTATAGTGTAGTGTAGTGTAGTGTAGTGTTGTGTAGTGTGTAGTGTAGTGTAGTGTAGTGTAGTGTATAGTGTAGTGTAGTGTAGTGCAGTGTAGTGCAGTGCAGTGTAGTGTATAGTGTAGTGTAGTGTATAGTGTAGTGTAGTGTAGTGTAGTGTAGTGTAGTGTAGTGTAGTGCAGTGCAGTGTATAGTGTGGTGTAGTGTAGTGTAGTGTAGTGTAGTGCAGTGCAGTGCAGTGTAGTGTAGTGTAGTGCAGTGTAGTGTAGTGTAGTGTATAGTGTAGTGTAGTGTAGAGTAGTGTAGTGTAGTGTAGTGTAGTGCAGTGCAGTGTAGTGTATAGTGTAGTGTAGTGTAGTGTATAGTGTAGTGTAGTGTAGTGCAGTGTAGTGTAGAGTAGTGTAGTGTAGTGTAGTGTAGTGTAGTGTAGTGCAGTGTAGTGTATAGTGTAGTGTAGTGTAGTGTAGTGTAGTGCAGTGTAGTGTATAGTGTAGTGTAGTGTAGTGCAGTGCAGTGCAGTGCAGTGCAGTGTAGTGCAGTGTAGTGTATAGTGTAGTGTAGTGTAGTGTAGTGTAGTGCAGTGCAGTGTAGTGTAGTGCAGTGTAGTGTATAGTGTAGTGTAGTGTAGTGTAGTGTAGTGCAGTGTAGTGTATAGTGTAGTGTAGTGTAGTGCAGTGCAGTGTAGTGCAGTGTAGTGTAGTGTAGTGTAGTGTAGTGTAGTGTAGTGTAGTGCAGTGTAGTGTATAGTGTAGTGTAGTGTAGTGTAGTGCAGTGTAGTGTATAGTGTAGTGTAGTGTAGTGTAGTGTAGTGTAGAGTAGTGTAGTGTAGTGTAGTGTAGTGCAGTGTAGTGTAGTGTATAGTGTAGTGTAGTGTAGTGTAGTGTAGTGCAGTGTAGTGTATAGTGTAGTGTAGTGTAGTGTAGTGTAGTGTAGTGCAGTGTAGTGTATAGTGTAGTGTAGTGTAGTGTAGTGTAGTGCAGTGTATAGTGTAGTGTAGTGTAGTGCAGTGCAGTGCAGTGTAGTGTAGTGTAGTGTAATGTAGTGTAGTGTAGTGCAGTGCAGTGTAGTGTATAGTGTAGTGTAGTGTAGTGTAGTGCAGTGCAGTGTAGTGTGGTGTAGTGTAGTGTAGTGTAGAGTAGTGTAGTGTAGTGTAGTGTAGTGTAGTGTAGTGCAGTGCAGTGTAGTGTAGTGTAGTGTAGTGTAGTGCAGTGCAGTGTATAGTGTAGTGTAGTGTAGTGTAGTGTAGTGTAGTGCAGTGTAGTGTATAGTGTAGTGTAGTGTAGTGTAGTAGTGTAGTGTAGTGTATAGTATAGGCATGACAGTTAGATTATAGATAATAGGCCTACACAATTGATATAATACATTAATGCAATGATGAGGTGAGTGGGTGAGTCCAGCCACAGGTGTTGCCATCAATAAAATTACTTTGTTTATAGAATTGATTATCCAGGATGTACTGCTTCAATACAAACCTATATGTAGGAAGATAAACGTACTGATCACTGCCTTGGGGTTTATTGGGCATTTCCATGGTGATGTGCAGCAGGCAGTTTGTTGAATCAATCATCTGGGCTGGGCATCTGGGACCTCATGTTGGAGGCTGCTGCAGATAAGAGACACAGTTTAATTGCCCAAGCAAATGATGTGGGGTTTCTGGTCTGCAGCGGGATCTAATATAGACATCTAGCAGAAAAAATAAAGCCCAGTCAATATTAACGACCAGGGGCAACTGTTGGAGCCATGGGAACCAAGAAATGCACCCATTCGCCACTAGATGTCGCAAATATTCCAGTCTATCTAGAGCAGTACAATAAACTCATCATAACATACAAGTGGGGATCTCATTCTCCCTCCTTGCCTGCCTGGTCCTATATCTTCTCCTCCCATCGGCTTCTAGTCGTGGACTGTAATTAAATCTGAACAGTTTGAAGTTTGAGTGACTCTCCGTACTCCAAAACAAATCGATCATTCCTTATCTCGCAGGTGCACATCTGTTCTGGGGAGTCCACGGAAGGTATGATGACATCACTTTTTATTATTTTACACAAACCTTCATCATCATACATGTTTAACTTTTATAGTGTGTCGTTTGCATTTCAAGCTTATACATTTTTCAAACTTTAAAGTCAGTAACCAACAGGACATCTTAAACCCCTTGTATGCTTGGATAAAAAGAACAATGTGGTAAAGCCTATATCTTATTATTTTATTATTTTTGGTTTGGCCGGTTCCCGGTTACGCGCAGTTTAATGTGCGCGTCCGCAGCTGAGTGCACGAGGCGCGCTCCCGGAGGCGCACAGAGCGGTTCCTTGCATCAGCACCAGTGGAGCAGCGCAGAGTTCCGCTCACGGGCGCTTTCTCTGAAGGTGTTTGGAGAACCATTTGATTTGGTTTAAAGTTCTATCTTTTAAATTGGATCAACTAGCGCCTTCGAGGTCTTCCACGTGACCAGCCATTTACGAAAGGTAAGCCAAAATAACCTCACTCACGCGTCTATTTGATAAATAAGATTCTGTCACACTCTTTTGTTTTTGTTTTTAAAGGCAAATCAAGGGTACTTTTAACAAACATAATCTTGTGCGGTATATCTCCGGTTTTGCTTTGGGTAAAAATGTTCCAGTTAAACTTGTCCTCACTTCAGTGACAAAGCCTTAATCGATGTGATCGATCGCGCGTGTGATGGAAAGACTTTTAATGCGCTATAGGTCCTACATTTCCATGTGATAATGAATTATTGGCTGCTTTTAAGAAGACATGATTTACAGTCCTTATTCAAAGAGCGAGTGGTGCAAACAATCAAACAGCAGTTAATTTCAATGGAACCTCAGGGTATGATTAACTCTGCTCTGGGTAATAGAGAAATAGTAATAAAAACCAAGTCAGGATTTGAGAATATGCGTTCATTTGTGAGAAAAATCCGCATCTTTCAGATAAATGGCACACAGGTGGTGTTGTAAAGGTTTATCAGTTAGTTTCATGAGGCATGAATTTATTTTCCCATCTTCAGCCGCACCTGTCTATCGTGGAAAATAGGATGTTTTCATTTGTTGTGAATATATGTTGAGGGACCTTCTACTCGAAATGTAACATCAGAATCTGTATGATAAAATTGTGTTTCCATCACTTTCCCTCAGGATGTGTGGCGTGGACGTAGACCTGGACGATGGCTCTGGGGAGGAGGAGAAAGAGGAGGAGATCTGGATCGGGGAGGGGGTGAAGATGCTGCCTCCGCCTGTGGCCCACAGTGGGGGGAGTGCGTGGGGCAGCCGCAGGGGTAGGTGCGGGTGTCTGGCCTGGAGTGTTCTGCTGGTGATGTGGAACCTGTGCATTGTGGTCGTCTGTGCCCTGCTTCTGGCTCTGGTGTTTGCTGTGGTGCTCCTGCCCGCCATCCTGCTGCTTTACGCCGGCTTCCTCTGCCATTCAAGAGTGAGTAGCCCCTTTAATTGCCTTACAAATCATTTTTTAACCTGTGTATAAGGTCTATTGCACAATATTTATCCATCTTATTTTATCTTAATTGAACATCCCTGGTTGACAGGATGCAATGTCAACTGTAATTCTGCATTAGTTGTAGTGAATAGCGAGGGAAAAAACATAAACATGACCAAACTAAAAATTAGACTTAACTCAAATAATCACTGTAGAGCACAATGGATATGTAGTTTAGGCAGTACAAACAAATTTGCATCCACAAATGCATTTTCATTGGTTTTATTCCAAGTATTTGCAGGCAAACCACAAGGCTCGTGATTCAAGGCGCATACTTGCTTCCTCTCCACCACAAGACCGACATGAGTTTGTAAAACCCACCACAAGGGGCCACTGCCAGTATTGTGATTGTCAGTCCCCAGCCTGGATAAATGGAAAGGCTTGTATCAAGATGGACTGTCATTGAAAAATATAAAGGAAAAAAATACTTGCGTTTCCTAATTGTTGTTGTTCACTAAACAGACGCTGAAAAGCCAATCAAACTGCTCCTAACGCCTCAATTACACTTCTGCCCAGGCCTTTTCATTCAGACTATAATTTCCACTGTTCCATAACTCACATACCAGCAATTTCTGAAACCATTTCGTGGAAAACATTTTGACCCGGACTTGTCCATTCTTTAAAATTCCAAAGAAAATGTCAGAAACAGCAATTTAGCCATCAGCACTCACAAAAGGAAATGCTGCCTGTAAAAACATTTATAAATACATGTTTTATGTTCACAATCATCTTAAAATACAAACAAAATATTAGATTACATGGTAGAGTCAACATTTGTACTCTAGTCTTTGGTTTAGCCGTCTGACTCTCCCATAGGAGCTCGGGCATGAATGCGTGTGTCACTGGAAACACATGACATTATCTCTCATAAGGCTTTGGGAGAGAAAGGCAATTATACTCATGCCAATAGCTGTATCCTAAGATATTTCACCATCCATCCATCCATCCATTTTCTACCGCTTGTTCCCTTTCGGGGTCACGGGTGACTGGAGCCTATCCCAGTGACTTCGGGCCTTAGGCGGGGTACATCCTGGACAGTGGCCAACTCGTCGCAGGGCTATATTTCACCATGGTTAAGTTTATTAGTGGCAGCACCTTTTTCCATATGGTAAATATTGACCCTATGGCAATGATAGGATTTAAGCAGTGTTTTGTGGAAGGATATATGCTGTAGCTCCAAATATTTATGTATACCTTGTACTATTGGAGAGGAGCTATATGTAAACATTGCACTATTTAACAATGAGAAATATAAAACGTATAGTGACTAGTCAGGCTGTAGGTCTTCAGTTAATCAGTCGATAGTGCTTTAGTTGACCAAGATTTGTATTAGTCAACTCATTTGTTTATTTAGATTATAGGGATTTATATGGAACAACAGCAAAAAAAGAGAAGACGGAAGATTTGGGAGTGAATTATGTGTTTATTCTGCCTTTGTACATATACTTTCAGCATAATTGGTGAAGATACTTGAGCGCTTATGCCACTCCCGCTTTTTTAGTCGATTAATTGGTTGCAGGGCATGTCCCTAGTGACCAGGGCTCCATCTAATATTTATTTGAGTAGCTGACTATTTTTAATTTAAAAAGATAATGAAATATGCACTGATTTTGATTCAATAACCATACTATCTTCATGATAAAACATGTTTTCATATTCGTATGTCATGTGTTGTTTTTAGTCCAGATAATGATTAAAGAGGATCAAAATAGTCAAGTTTTTAATTTTAGTAGTCGACTATTCATGATTATTCTGATTAATTGTTACTGCCCTATTCTGGATCCTTAAATGTATATACAGTATTTGTCTTCTATAATGCTAATATCACTTTTTGATTAAATAAATGTAAAGTATTGCTGGGTAGAATCTCTTTGTTTATGATTTTAGCAACAAAGTCCCAGGTCAGTGCTGATGATTTGATGGGCGTGTTTTTGTTTTTGGAGTCAACTGTTCTGCCCTTTGAAGATGTTGAGCTTGTGACGTCTACAGTGATAATCCTCAAGTCCATACAAGCCCAGTATTGACAATTACATCTCACTTATTGAATCACTGAAACCTTTGCTAAAATTGGTACGTCAATCCGTCCAAAATGTTAAGGTTTGTAAGCATAGGTCATCAACTCAAGCTCCAATCGTTTTATAATTGTCAATGATCAGTTTAGAGCTTTTTAATCAACATGTCTACAGCCAATCCTCAGTAAAAGCATGTGATTTTGAGTTTAGATTTTGGAGGAATACGTTTGACAATTTCTGGTGTAAAATGGCACAAATTTAAAGTGTTTTTTTTAATAGAGATGACAAGATATCAGAATTGATTTGTTTGATTCTGTGACAAAACCTTGCGATTTATTCACGATTATTGACACCATGAGGAAACAAGAGTGAAATCGTTAATTTACTTTTATTCACATTGTCTAATATATTACAATTCCTCAATTATGTGACCAGCTAATGTGATATAAACAGCCATAAATGTATACTTCTCAAATTCTCACAATTATTATTTTAAGTCCTCACCATTATATTATGACTGGAATCATAATGATTATTGATGAAACAAATACTTTTGACATAACCAGTTTATGTTTATAAACAGGTAAGAACAAGGAAAAGCTGAAATACACAAAACACATTTGATTTTTACATGCAACTGTAGTGATGAGGCCCGGGAAATGTCGGAAAATGTCAAAGCAGAACAATTAACAAAATGTCAGCGTGAATGTGGTGACAGGGTGAGAGCGGTGAGAGCGGTGAGAGCGGTGAGAGCGGTGAGAGCGGTGAGTGGATGAGAGCGGTGAGAGCGGTGAGTGGATGAGAGCGGTGAGAGCGGTGAGAGCGGTGAGTGGATGAGAGCGGTGAGAGCGGTGAGAGCGGTGAGAGCGGTGAGTGGATGAGAGCGGTGAGTGGATGAGAGCGGTGAGAGCGGTGAGAGCGGTGAGAGCGGTGAGAGCGGTGAGAGCGGTGAGAGCGGTGAGAGCGGTGAGAGCGGTGAGAGCGGTGAGAGCGGTGAGAGCGGTGAGTGGATGAGAGCGGTGAGAGCGGTGAGAGCGGTGAGAGCGGTGAGAGCGGTGAGAGCGGTGAGAGCGGTGAGAGCGGTGAGAGCGGTGAGAGCGGTGAGAGCAGTGAGTGGATGAGAGCGGTGAGAGCGGTGAGAGCGGTGAGTGGATGAGAGCGGTGAGAGCGGTGAGAGCGGTGAGAGCGGTGAGAGCGGTGAGAGCGGTGAGTGGATGAGAGCAGATGGAGAGTTATTAACTTTTAACATTATAAGAATCTATCATTTGACCCCACACCTTTAGTTATGGATGCCCATATAAGAAATATACCATGCAAATATAATTGTGATTGTGATGGTGAACAGTAAACTTGGCATCAGACGGAGACACATCTCAGGTGGGCATGAGTCTTATTAGTTGAGAAAGCATGAAAGTATTATGTATTTGCTGTTTACCTGCTGGTGTTGGAGCATTTGTTGTGTACTTAAGCAGCTGTGACAGTGCTCATCTGAGGCTGATTGCCCTCGAGATGTTTTTTGCCGCTGTATGTGGCATTTCTGTCTTTTCTCACCACTCAAGTATACCCTCCTTTTTGCTCACTTGTCTTGGTTGATTGACAACTCGGCGTGCAAACCACAGCTCTAGCCTTCTGCTTATCTTAAAGGAACCTGGGGAAAAAACCCTGTCACACACCACAGCACACTCGTCATACTTCAGCCCTCCCATACGCAAACTAGAGCTGGTCACTAGACATTAAACAATATTTTTATTATTAGGCATGATTTTAAAACATCATTTTATTTGAGACTGTCATGAACAAGTGAATGACACCATATTTCTTATATATCATTATTGCCTCATGGTTTTATTTGGACGGAGTGCACTACTACTACTTAGTTAAACATTAGCCCTCAACACACATTTTCATGCTGAATAATTGCCTTAAAATAAATGACTGTATATGGTGATCTAAAGAATGCATTCACAATAATTAAAAATACTATTGTTTTTTTGGTTCTAAATTGAGACCATTTTAGTCCTGATTTGGCTTGATTTGTTAAGTTGTGATGTATTCCAGGTTTAGTTTTGGGTTTAGTTCTGGTTTTGTCCCAATTTTACTGTGGTAAATGTGTGGGCGCACCTTAAATCCTAATTGATTTGGTGCTGGACCCTGCATTCTGCCATTTTTTTGGGGGGCAAAACACGTCACCAACCTTTCTTTCAGGCACTGGGGCTAAAGTGTCTGAAACGCTAAAGCAAGTTTTTTTTCTGATTCCGCAGAATCATCTACAGCAGAAATGTGGAATACCTTGTAGACCTGTGATAAACATTCACGACTCGCTAAAGAACATTTTTAAAAGCTTTGTTCTCTGGTCCTTGTAGGTCCTTGACGCTCGCGCTGCCATATGCCAGTACCTGGACGACAACAGCTGCTCGGCTCTGATCATCCTGGGCTTTGTGATGATGTCACCGCTGGTCGTCGTGGCAGCAGCAGTGTTCTGTGGGCTCCTCAGAAAGTTTCGTCTCCTGTTTTGCATCCAGCCCATCTCCAGAGCCTGGTACAGAGGCCGGCTGCTGGACTGGGCCACCAGTGTCCACGCCTGGGTTTAAAGGATATATCTGCTCATCTACAAGACACACAAAAGACTCAATGGGACATGACAGCCGATCAGTATTCAGTGTGTTAGTCTTGGTTCATTCGGTCTTTGGTCTGTTTTTTTTGGGTCATACTGGCCCAAGACAGCACCAACATCTGTTTAAACGACTAGACACATCACAAAAGTATCTTCTGAAAAGGCCACAAACTGACCATCGTATTATGTCAAGGCATGACAAAAATATAGTCGAGCCATTGTCATAGCTATATATATATAATTAGATGATGGAGGGCAGGTAAAATTACTCTTGTTAAGTGCAAATGTTTGATGTTATATAGTTCAAAGTTCAAAGACATTTAGTTCCAAAGAGCAATGATAAGGTTCAACAACACTTGTGGATTTTGCTTTCAGATATCACTTACAACAATGTGTTATTATCAGCAGGTAAAACTGGCTCTCGCTCCTCTAGAATGTGAAAACCACCAATCTATGGGTTTCAAATTGGTGAAAAATTATGACCGTTGCTATAGCGATTAACAACAAAATTGGAAAAAATCCTCAAAATGCCCCATTTAACAGAAAGTTGTTAAACTTGTTATTTGGTCTATTCCTTGCTGAGGGATGTGTTGTGTTTGGTTTTGTATTGGTAAAAGTAGCCTCTTGTATCTGAAGTATTTCTCTAGATATTTGTTATATACACATACAATGAAAATCCCAAACTATCCATTAACTGTATATGGGTAGGTTAATATTCCGTGATTCATGTGGAGATAATTAATTTCTCAAATATTCAAAGTACAATATGTCTTGCTGCATTTACGACTTCTCATACTGTTAATAAAATACGTCATTCACCAGAGGCCTATTTGTGTCTACGCAACCGTGTAATACTGTATTACAAAATGACAATTTATGAAACCACAGGGGAAATTGCCAATCATAAAACATCTAATCACGCAATGGAAACACTATAGAATTACATATGGAGCCTTATCAACAAGTATTTCTTTATAATCCCAATATTCAAAACAACATACAGTATCATCATTTTATTCTAAACTAATCTTCAAACAAGACAATATTTCCTGCCACAGTCACATTAGTTCTCTAACAGTTTAGAGTCAAACAAGATGGTAGCATTGAAGAAGTACAGTCGGGTATAACTATTCTTAAGGTTTGTTTGATATTCGACTCTTAAAGTATTAGTATAATCACAGTGATTTGAGTCAGCTGGATAGGACTTTCTGTAATTCAGTGTGATTTTATCTTCAATCTCATCGCATCATTATAGCAGCTTCTTCCTCTGGAGAGTCTGAAAAAGGATCTGGTGGTTAATTTCAGATGAAGATTGGATTACAACAACAGCATTAAATTGTAATTTGAGAAGTCAGACAATTTGTTCATCCTCTAAAAGCACCTCCATAATATCAGACACTAACAGTGTTCTGTGCTTTGAAGATTTCTTTCCTTTTGTTTGTTTTATTTGAATGTATTTTTTTATTTTTAGATTGGTTGTTACCTTGCTATTTTATTTTTCTCTTCAAAAGTTCTTACTTCACTGCACAACGCTGCATTTTCAATGATTTTCCACAGAATCTGTTGTTCGTGCCGTGTCTCATTTATGTTGTCATGATGAAGACGAGTCATCCTCAAATCCGAAGACCCCTGTTTGTGAGCTGTTTACAAGAATGGACAGTTGGCCGCTTGTGAATCATACAACAAAGCGAAATGCAGGGGGCAAAGTGGAACACAGGGGTTGTCTCGTCCTCTTGTCAACAGAACAATAAAACACAACACAATCAAATACTCTTAATGTGCGTGTGAAGATTTTTGTTCCACACAGACTGCTGCTGTTGACAGAATTGTTCCCATTTAAAAATACATTCGTAATTGATGCTTGAACAAAATTGAATACATCTGTCCCTGCACGTAAGAGGAACTCCATGTTTTTGACAGAAGAGTGATAATAGCGCCAGATGGAGGCTAATAAATAGAGGCTGAACATGGAAAACCAATACAGACTCAGGGGCTTTTCAAGTTCAGGGATAAGCGCTCTGTATATCGAACCACAAAACCAACACATTGCGTAATAGCAATTTCTGATGATGAATTGCATTGCATTTACAGTGGGACCTGAAACTTTACGGCAAACATTTGTGCATTTACTGACCCCTTCTGCCGGGAGATGGTTTTATGAGCACTATCTCACAATAGTGTAGAAAATGCTGCAAAATCCTTGTGCTCCAACAAATCCAATAATTTCTCTTTCGTACACAGTTATTGTTCATTGGTCCCAAATGGATAGAGCCCATTTAAGTCCTGATGTGGACGACGGTCGGTCCTGTTCGAGTTACTAGTGTGAACATGAACGCACCATATTTATTATTAGTAGTAGCAGTAGTTATAGAGAGAGCAATGCATTTCATCCAGAGCTTCTCCAGTGGAAAAAAAAAAAACTGTTTGTATTGAGAATAGTCAAATTACAATCCGTTATTAAATATTAACCAGGCCTGCGCTCAGGCGGCAAATGTAAACATAAGGCAAATGGAATGGAAGCTCTGCTCAGATCATGGTCTTCTATGTATTAGGGCTCAAGAAATGCACTTTTGATCAAACCTAATTGTATTTATAGTACTACTAAAGCAGCAGGGTTGTCCAAAAAATTACATATAGAACTATAGCCTCTTGTTTGTTGACTATTCATCGCTTCTTTCTATATTGTGTATTCTCATTTTTGCTGCCTCCAGTTTTCGTATGAAATGTCTTATTGTTTTTAGTTTGTTTCCTGTTATGCGGGCCATTTGTTCTGCCTCGAGGAAATCTATTTTGAATCAATAGGAACCAGTCTAATCGTCTAATAATTGGTAGAAAAAAAACAATTTGGCTTTTTTTCTCCTTTTCACCTTTGAATAAATGCCTTATGCCACAAAAGCAGGACTAAACTGCCCAGATGTATAAACCTTAAATAGCTGTGAAAATATAGGAAATAGAATAACTTTGCATTGATTAATTGTAGACAGAGTGCTCCATTACTTTGTTCTCTTATGACAGTGACAATTTATGAAGCTCAAGTTATTGCAAAAAAAGTATACATATTCAGATAACAAATACAGACGTTATACTGCTTTGCAACTTTCTGCTGTTATTGTGGTTTTGCCTGGAATGTTGCACAGTATGGCATTAAATGTATTTAGCATGTATTACAGTTGTTGTTATTGCTAAACCTTGAAATGCATTCTTACTGTGAGTGGGTAATTTCCCACTTTACTGATTATGATAAATATTTACCACAGGGACTGAAAATTACAGGAAGTAGAGCTGAGGTCTAAAACATTTTATCAATAAGCAACATCCCATTGAAAACACAGGGGCAATTAACTGACACATTTTTCTGACAGTTTAAACAATCCTCCTCATCAACGCCCCCTTACCAGTGAACGGTATTTATGTATTTATTTATTTTTATTTTTATTATTATGTTTCCCCTCCATCCCTTGTTGGGTAATGGGAGGTTTTGTCTATGGGAGTTTTTGTTTATAAGAGATCTTCTGCTGAGAGTGTTTTTCAAACTTCCTATAAGTGATCTGTTCTTTTCTTCTGTATCTACCTCTGTATCTTCCTGCGTTGCATCAATGAAATTTCCCCATGTGGGACAATAAAGGATTATCTTATCTTAAAATAAAGGTATTTTACGTATTATAATTTGACTACCAGTAATCATAAATATTGTGTAATTTATATGGATTTAGACCCTTGTTTACAATAAGGTTGCGAGGTAACAGTTGTGGAATTACCTCCACCTCTGTCACATCTGCTGCTCATGTCCAACTAGGAAGTAACAACATAAACAAATTTTGGAAAAATATTATTTTTTCGCAAAATGTTACGTGTTCACCACATTTTGATGAAACCTACCGATAAAAAAAAGTGTGCTGCTGTTGGGGGATAGAAGAAAGTACATATCATAAGAGAAAGTTTTAACAGTTTTATTAGTATAAGGAGTTGACAGTCCCATACCATAATATTCACAACGTTAATATTGTAATTCAAACTGAAAAAGACAGAGCAGTTCAGTCTTTCCTATCCAGTTTTTCTGAATAATCCAAGCAATGAAGGTGTCAAGTGTGAGAGATCAGGCAAATTCAGTGAAGCAGTAACTTCCTTTGTGCTCGGTGCTTTAGAAAAGGTCATTGGTGATTACTGCATTTATGTGAGGCAACTGTAAAATTAAAAGTAAGTTTTATCTATTCTGTGCACCACTGAATACCTAATTACATGGATTTGCTCAGAGAGGAAATTGTCTTCTAAAAGTTGCACATTTAATAGGCGCCTGTCTGAGGCTGACCGCTCGAAAATAAGCCTTGACAGGCTCTGAAAGGTTACTGATTACTGTATGGCATTAAGTTTCAATAACTGCTCCATCAATGTCATTTAAATTATTAGAATGTATTTTTTCAAGACATGGTTACAGATAAAAGCACAATCCTAAAATATAAACTTTCAGACAGTGATAAATGAAAGTCATTTTCAGATTTGCATAATTGCAAATTGTGGTTGCCTGTGTCAGTGGCCTCTTTTTAGACGCTTTGTCAAAATGTCTATACAGTGCAAACTAAGTGCAGCTTTCTTTATGATTATCTGTGTGCTGTGTTTGTGTGTTTGCGGTGCCGGTGCAGTGTTATGAGCTAAGGCAAGGGTACTTTAATTAGGGACCACACCCCTGACCAGAACTGTTTGGTGGTTACTAAGGAGCCTCCCACTTACGAGGGTAGAGGGGCGTGTATCAGGGGAAACTTGATTAATGATGTTTTTAAAGGTTTGGACACTGGAATGGGTTTTCACTTTTCCCTGACAATGGAGCAATTTGGAAAAGAGGGTGAAATGTTGAATTTATAGTCTTAAACAGCAAGAAACTATCACAAAAATAGAAGAGAGGTCCTATAAAAGGGGTTTTACATTTTCTGTTGATAAGACAAAAATAATAATAAAGTCAAATCTATACGGGCAGGAGTTGGAAAGGGTGAATCACTTTAAATCTATGGGGGTTTAGTTTAATGTCACATGGGCTATTCATATTCAAAAGGTTGTGGGGAAATGTAACGCGAATATAACTGAATATAACGCGATGCTTAGTGGAAGGTGACTGGGGAACTGACAGGAAGGCATTGTTTGCAATATATACAGGACAAATTAGATGTTCTTTGGACTATGGTAGTATTACATTTGGTTCTGCTGCAAATGCAAACCTTAAAAACTTAGATGTTATCCAGTCTCAGGCGTTGAGATTGTGCATGGGGGATTTTATATTAACTCTAATTGCTGCCTTACAATTGCAAATGGAACAAATGCCACAAGAAATTAGGAGAACTTTACATGATTTCTTTGTTTAATTTGCAGGGGAAAAGCCTAGATTACCCCAAACTTGGAACTCTGAAGCTGTGCTGGGAGAAGTGCAATACTAAAAGCTTTGGGTGGACTATATTGCAGTCTGCAGGGCAGCTTCCAGTAGGGGACATCCGTATTAGCCCGGAGGTGCCATTGCCAATTATCCCCTTGTGGGTTCTTCCTGATGCTGTGATAACTCCTTGTTAGAGAGGGAACATAAAGGTAACAATTTTATATTGAACAAACAAACAAACAAACAGCTCAATGGCATATTAACAGTTACTGTGGGTATGTGCAAATATATACAGATGCGTCATAAAGTTCAGATGGGAGGATGGAAGTATCTTCCAGAATTTAAAGTTGGGGAAATAATTATTTTATCAGCGTACACAGGGGGAAATATTCTCTTTGCTGTTCAATGGGTAGAAGACAACAGTCCATTATATGTACGGACTCTTGTGCTGCACTAGTAGAATGAACAAATCAGACAGTAGACCAGATCTTCTTGTGGAGTTAAAGCAAGTCTTCTTCAGGGTGATGAGAATGTAATGAGATGGCAGATGACAAATGACAGATGCAAATGAATCTATTAAAAGAACAAACGAAGATATACCGGTAGAAATGAAATGAAGTCAAATGGAAGCAAAAGCTATTGTCAAACAAAAAATAAAGCAAACATGGCAGAAAGCCTGGGATGTAAAAAGGAAAGGTAGGCGGTACTAGAAGATCTCGAAGAAAGTGGGTTGAATAAGACATTAACATTAACATTAACACTGGAAAACAGATGTTCTAATTTCCAGACGTTTTATACACGTTATATAAAATAGGAAAGCACCAATCTGGCAACTGCGATTATAATGGGCAGAATTCATTCATCCTGTCTTTATGGATGCTGTTAGATACAGTCAAGAAAGAATGGAAATGAAGGACAGTCTCAACAAACTTAAAATGAAATTCAATCTAGTGGTTCTTCTCCAGCAACATCCAAAGAGTGCCAGCGTCAAAGTACTTATTAGGTTTTTGAGAGAGACAGATGTCATTAATTGAATTTAAGTATTTTAGTTAGAGTTATATGGATAGAGATATGTTATATTTGGTGATAATTACTTTATTATTTACTTATTTTATTTACTTATTTTTTTCTTTTCTTTCTTTAAATTCATCATTCATTATGCAATTCTTAAGTAACTTAAGTAAAGAAGAATCAGGAGAGACCACACGGTCAGCACAAGCACATAGACGCCATCGGTCTAACATGGCGGCAACAACATGGCGGCGACCAGACCGATCCCGCTGTTACAGCTCAGGCAATAATTTTCTCTCTTGGGTTAACCCCTAACCCCTAACCCTAACCCCTGATCCTAACCCTAACCCTTGCCATAAGAAAGATTTGGCTTAATCTCACTTGATGGAATACTATGCATGATCAATTGCTTCATACTTAATACTTAAACAATTACACTCAGTTTACAACAACAATTCGGAAGACATTCCAATACCAAAAAAGGGAAAAAACGACTCCCTTGACGTTCTTGTTGAAGCGCATAATGCAATTATATTATCTATATTTAGACAACAACAATATAATTCAAAAGTATGTGTTCACATTTGGTTGTATATCTTCACTGACAGTATTAGTCCATTGTAAATGTCTATGTTGAAGCCTTCAGGCTGCAAGACTTAATAGGATTAAATGGTTGTAATGGACACAAGTGGCCAAAGTAAACAACATTCTGCAAGTAGATGTTCACTGGTGTAATATGCAAACAAAGCTAGAGCTCTCCGTTCCTGTCCATGCTTGATACTGCTGCCGACTGGACAGAAAAGTGATAATTAATGGTAACTCAATCAGGATTTGTTGTGTGGGAGGGCCTTTTAATTGGAGTAATAATCCTTTTGCCATACAGGGTTCAACAGAAAACACCAACCCAATTAACCACGCTACAAAGTGGAGTTATGGAAATCCTTCAGTGGTGAGGAGACGTAGGAAGTGGTGTCAGGAGCTGTTGACCCAACAACTCACAGAGATGCAAGTTCTTCTTTTCACAATTTGCACCAATGGTATGCTCCCCTGCGCATATATATATATATATATATATATATATATATATATATATATATATATATATATATATATATATATATATATATATATATATATATATATATATACTTGGGTTCTCTACCAGAGGCCAGGGAGCTTGAGAGTCCTGCGCAGTATCTTGATGATCCTAGCACTGCACTTTTCTGGCCAGTTTGGGGGTCACTGCCCCGAGTGTTCTGATGACCACAGATAAATTACCTCACATGTCTCATGTGCTTCTGCTCTCAGCTGTTGAGCCCTTGACCCTTGTCAGTCCATCACATGTTGGAATTCTCCCGTTGTACTGAGTGGAGAGGCAGAGTGTGTCTGTGATCCTGGATAAAGTGGAGGGCCAGTCCTTTCAGAGCATAAAAATGTTGAACTAAATATTGAGGTATAGGACTGAAGTCTCGAACCATAACTTAACCTGACCTACTAAATCATAACCTTGAATTATTCTTTATTAGTACTATTTCTACAGACACTTACACTTTTGTTTTTCTACTATTAAGTTTGCTAACATCTTCTTCAACAGTTTAAAATCACCATACTCTGAATTATTTGGAATTCCTTCCCAATTTTTTGTTCTGAACTAAATTTTATAGCATTGCTTTCTTAGAATCTCTTTTTTCTAGATCCCCGACAGCTCTACACAAGACTTCCCCAAGTGCAAACCAGACACACCGTTTCACAAACGTGAGACCGTAAGTGCTCATATAAATGAAGTGATTAGGAATTGTTGCACCTGTACGATATAACATGTGCACAAATGGGACAAAAAGAGGAGACAGGAAAAAGAAAACCTAATAAATCTCTAAACTACTTTTGTAATTGAGGTTTTATTGCTGGGTTTCAGATGACATCACAACATTCAATAGGCCAATGATATTTAATACAGATGGGGGCAGCAGTAGCTCGGTGGGATATTGCTTGTCTTCTGATACAAAAGTCAGTTTGAATCCTCTCTCGGCATAAAACATCCTCGGTAGAATGTAGAATGGTCATATCTCCTAACCCAAATGTTGGCAATGTGATCGCAGCTGCCTCTTGGTCTGTCCAGGTCGCTCCTGACCACAGTAATCCATCTCTGATCCCTGAGTCTTTGGTGATGTTACAGAGGAGCCCATTGTTTTGGGACTTTCAGTGTGTCAAGTCACTTTGGACCCATGGATGGGGAAATCTGGGTCTGTTCCCCCATGTGCAAGAATGAAATAATTACATTCTAGAAGTTGAAAACTACCAATTGAGTGTCTGTTGGCCTTTTCCCGTCATAGAATCCCTGAGCAGTTATACTGAAGACATCAGGACATCTCTCACGCAAGCCCTTCAATTCTTCATCCAAAACTAGATTCAGAATGAACTGTCACTAAATGATCCTGATGTTTCTAACCGTTCCTAGATCCCTGGACTCATTCTCTACTGTATTAAAGAGTGTATGCCACTGAAACAAAATCAGTATCTTATTTCTTGTTTGTTATGTTTGTTCAGCTGCAGGAGCTTGGACCCAAAAGTCAGTTTGAATCCCACTCTTGACATGAAACGTCCTTGGTAGAGCGGTCAGAGCCCCCTGCCCAAATGTTGGCGGTACTATTGCATGGGTCCCACCATACGCCATGCGTTTATTTTTTATACAAGATCTTGCTTTCCCCCCTCTGACTAGAGGACTCTGCTTGTTTTTGATTTGTTTGATGATTTGGAGTAGGTTATAGAGGCTGTGGCCGGGGATTTGTTTTTTGGAATGCCGCCTTGTGCAGTGTGATTGTGACTGAGTGGAGGTTTTGTGGGTCGTATAATGGGACGTTTATTTGCAACACTCTTTCCATATGGATTATCACCAATGACGAGTTTGGGCTTTTGAGTTACACCTTTCTGACCACGAGGCGGTTTATTTTGGGTTCTCAATGGTCCAGAATCAGATGGAGCAGTATTTGATGTTTGTTTTTGCATGGAGCTTGGAGCTTGCATTTTACCTTTCCTGGATCGTATGCTGTCTTCTGGAACTGGAGCTGGAACATTGCTGAACGTTGCAGACTTTACAGGTTCATCTTTTACCTTCAGGGGTTTTGCTGCCTTTGGTCTACGCTCAGTTTTTACAGTATCCTGATTAGATGCTGTTGGTATTTTTTTGCGTCTAGGGTCCAACTGTGCCTTACTAAGTGGTCTTGCCTTGTTTGTTAAACTAGGACTTGTTACTGTATTTTCTTGCACCTTCAATGGTTTGGGTTGTTTAGATGGTGTTGTCAATGAACTTTGTGAAGGTTTACGTTGTTTTTTTACCTCTTTCAGTGTAGTGGGCACTGTCTCTGCCTGCTCATGTTCCTCTAGTTGTGGCTTTACATGAGTATTGAAGAACATCTTTTGAAAGTCATAGACAGCAGCTGATGGGTTGCTCTCTTCATGCAAGTCTCGATATCTGACAACATCTGCCATATACTTACTTAAAAACTTGGGAATGTCACTCGGTTTAACCAGAATTACGGCGGCAGTGAAGCACTTCTCTAAGGCAATCAACCCCTCAGGAATAGGGACACTCATCATTGACTCTGTTGATTCTGCACAAATGTGTGTGAATGGTCCATCTCTTGCGTGTGTGATTCTGATCTTCTCCTTTGGAGATCTGACCAGTTCAGTCACTGTCTCTCAAAGTTGTTGTCTTCTTCTTCTTCTTCTTCTTCTTTGATGTTTTATGGCGGTTGGTATCCAATCGTTACATTACCACCAACTACTAGTTGTACATCTTATTGTTTAGACTTTTTTCTTTAGATTCTTCTTCTGGTGTTTTATGTTGTTGTTGTTGTTGTTGTTGTTGTTTTATGGCGGTTGGCATCCAATTGTTGCATTACCGCCAGACTTTATTCCTCAGACTTTTCGTAGTCCTCAGACTACGACGGTTTTATGGCGGTTGGTATCCAAGTGTTACATTACCTGATGATGTCACACTATGTGTGACATCATCAGTTATCCGACTAAAACAACAGAATACAACTGCAGTAGTAACTGTACAATTGCCATGACGATTATGTCACACCATGATGATGATGTCACTAACAATGATGTCACCAATCACCAACATTTTGCCACACTTGGATACCAATCGCCATAGTAGTAGTAGTAGTAGTAGTAGTAGTAGTAGTAGTAGTAGTAGTAGTAGTAGTAGTAGTAGTAGTAGTAGTAGTAGTTGAATTGAGAAAGTCAGAATGGGAGGAGTACTTTTAGGACTACGACAGAGTCTGAGGACTACGAAACGTCTGAGGAATAAAGTCTGGCGGTAATGCAACACTCGGATGCCAACCGCCATAAAGCAACAACAACAACAACAACAACAACAACAATCGCCATAAACAAAGAGAAAGAAAGAATAGAGCAGGCGTCAGACGCCCTGGACGCTTTCAACGCTTTTGACGAGCGTTGTCCGTGCGTGCGTGCGTCGGACGCGGCGCAGCAGCCAATCTGAGATGACGTTCCAGTGACGAGCTAAAAAAACCTTAAGACGCAGCTCTTGGAGCAAATAATGATATTGACTAAACTCTGCTCACCTCTGAAGTATATGCGGGTCCCAGACAAGCCCCGGAGCCCATTGCCTCCGTTTTTGGACTTTATAAAGTTAATAAACCAAAGCCATGGTCCGCCATTAAACTCAATAACACCACGAGAAAAGCAACAAAGCACAACTTGTCCACTGCGCATGTGCGCTGACGCCTCGGACGCACGCCTGCTGATGAGTGTATTTTTCGTTGTCTGTCTTCAAATGTCTGTCTTCAAATGTACAGGCGTCCAACTTCTGCGTCGGGCGTGAATTTGACACCGCAGTTTGAGGACGGCTTTAGATGTACAACTACAGTAGGTGGAGGTAATGTAACACTTGGATACCTATCGCCATAAAACACCAAAGAAGAAGAGATGACAAATTTGATGACGGATTACGAAAAAAACACAAGATGGGAGAATGAAAGCAACAGCAAGAAGCAAACAAATATTATCTACACAAATTTCAAATGACAAAAATTGAACAAGAGATAAGAGCTGAAAAAAGGTTGCTATAATAAAGAACTACAGGAACTACTAGTGACTGTGTAATGCATTACGCAGTCAATCGCAACGGCAGAAGCCATATCAGCCATATTCTGTACAGTTGCCATGACAATGATGTCACAACTCAGCAACATTCTGCCACTCTAAAATATGTGAAATAATGTAATGTAACACTATGGATACCAACCGCCATAAAACACCAAAGAAGAAAAGAAGAAGAAGATCCCCAAAAAACTAGAAGACTGAGGGATACCAAAAGCAATACCACCATTGAGACAAAAACTATCTACAAAACAAATGACAAAATGGAAACAACATGGGAAATGTTGAGAATGATTTAAAGCACCAAAAGAGCCAGCTCATTACGCATACTCCACTCACTCACAGAGAACCGTTTGACCCACAGCGCATCTCTGCAGACGAAGAGGTAGTATCAGTTAATCAATCAATCAATCAAATTTGATAGAGCACAATTCTTACAGAAATGCCATTTTCCAAGAGCTTTAAAGCATTAAAAACATCAAAAACACAATACAGTATAGGTCAAAATAAATCAATAAAAACATAAAACACATTAAAATAGGACCTAAAAGAGTAAAAAACATAAAAGTATTTTAGTCATATGCAGTGCGTAACAACAGTCTTTAGCCTAGATTTGAACACCTCCGGGGCGGGGGCCTGTCTCAACCTCGGGAAGGCTATTCCAGACCTTTGCCCCATAGCAATGAAATACAGACTGTTGAATAGTTATTTGCACCGTAGTATTGATGGTTCTTAATGTTCTGGACCTCGTTGCAAGTTCAGCACTTGAGCTTAAGGGTCAAGTATTTGGGTAGTATTATCTTTACAGTGTTTATTCTTCAACTGTCTTAAGGGCTGTGTATTAGCTCGATTTGGTTTAATTTTAGTCTGGTTTAGAGGGTAATAGAAAAACTCTTATAAACATAAAAATTAAATAAAAATAAAATAACATTAGACAAAAGTAATAATAATAATAGTGGCAAAAGTAAACTATTTATGTGGACATAGTAAGCCTATTTTTATTTTTATCTTATAGCATATTTTTATGCTAGTGATTTTAATTGTTTTTCTGTGTAACTTATATAAGTTGTTTTATCATTGTTCATTGTTTTATGTTTATCGAATCACCAACGCAAGAATCAGAATTCTGTTCATTGACAATGGCAATAAACCTTTTCTGATTATAACCAAGAAATCAAAACAGATGGCCATTATAGCCTTTTGACTGAAACATCAATTTAAGCTTATAAATCTGAACTTTCTAAGGGACTAATATCTAAATTATACAAATAAAAAATAAATTGTCTCTCACTCAGAGCGCTTTACATCAAGGAACCACTGACCAGTCACCCATTCAGACACACATTAAGTGTCTTGCCCAAGGACACAATGGCAGTATTCACCAGAGGCAGCTGCGATCGCACCGCCAACCTGTAGGCCAATGGATCTGACCGCTCTACCAGGAGAAAGCACTCTACCACTGAGCTACTGTCCAGACTGTTAAGCATATGTATTAACAGTCTGGACAGCTACTTTATCACATTAAGGGTAAATGGGAAAGAGGGATCATGAAGTGTGGGACAGTATATGTACCTCTTACTGGAGAACCACGGGATCTCATATTTGGAGGGAAGTGGGTCTCATTTCTTTATAATACCATGTCAAAGTGCCCATTACTCACAAGGAAATGCTGATTGTTGGAGAGGATGTGGCAAATTACTATCATGTGTTTTGGGATTGTCCTGTTGTTCACAAGTATTGGACTGAGACCAACAATGCCTTATGGACAATTTATTACATCACCATTCCAACGGATTTCAAAACTATGTATTTGGGCCTCAGGTCTCCTGTCATGGACACAATCAGCAGCTGTCTCTGGAGCATCATCCTAGCAGTAGCAAAAAGGCCCCAACGATTAAGGAATGGACTAACATTATAATGGACATACGCCCATCCATCTTCTTCCACTTGTTTGGCCTCGGATAAGCTGTTTAATTAAAAAATAAAAACTTTTAACTATATATAATAATCAGATATTTTCCATTTCTTTATAATTTTATTTGGTGGGGCTTGATAATCTTTAAGAATAAACTGAAAGGTAATTAGAAAATGATCTGACAATATAGGGTAGACAATATTTTGAGGGTAGACAATGAGGTCACTAATCTCTATTCCATTTGTGGACAAGATCCAGAGTGTGCTTGTGACTGAGTGGGTTTATTTACATTTTGACATTTAAAATTTCACCCACTGTTGAATCCGTGACGTCATCGCGCCTGCTCCCCTTTACTTTGAAAATAAAGGGCAAATTGTGCGGCTGTGCCTCACAATGTAATTTTTTTAAGACACTTTTTTATAACTTTTGATGGCCCACTCTTTAAGATGACTTCCACCAAAGTTTAAGTTAATTGGGTTAACGCCCTAGGAGGAGTTCGTAAAAGTATTAAGAAGCATATTCAAATTTCAGAGATTTGGCAATTTCCCATTGGAATAACATGGGAGATTTCTGTCGCGACGGCTACGCCGAAACAAATATGACTTTGACTTTATTGGCATGCCAAAATAGAATTTTGTATTAAATTCTATTCATTTTGTAAGAACTGAATGTTGTGGGCCCCATTCAAAAGGCAATTTTGAAATTCTTGGCAAAATGTGTGGCTTTGTGGCACACAGACCGTGAAACTGAGAATAACATTTTGTATAACTTTTAATGGCCCACTCCTGAAGTTGAGTCCCACCAAATTTCAGGGTTCGTAAGTATAAAATGTAAGTCAGCAAAGAAAAAAAAGAAAAAGAAAAAAAATCTATCTATCTACACACACACACACACACACACATAACATATGTATGTAGATGCTTTCAAATCACAATACAAACTGATTAAATATAAAATGTACTTAAAACAAACATAAATAGTACTCATAGCTCATGTGATTTAAGCTTTAAATAAATAAATACTTTCCTGTCTCTGTTACCCTTCAGTTCTTCCCACCTGCTGCAGCCACCCCCGGTATTTTTTGTCTTCTGCTCTAATCTCCGAACACAATAGTCCTGCTCTGTGTCTCATTACTGCCCCGCCAGGAGGACAGGGCGGTGCGGCGCTCCCATCATCACCCATTATCCCCCTGGCTTTACTGTCATAACTATCTTTCTATTTTATGGCTTAACACTTTGGCATTTTACAAAACATGGCTGCTCCTCCTCGACCTCCCCATTTTGAGAAAATGAAAATCCATTTGGGTGATTATATGCCCCCCGCAACTCTGGATGAAAAACAGGTCTTTTATAAAATGACGTACGTACAGGATTTCACCTAAAGGAGCTCTCGAGCTGAGGTGCGTTCAGCACAGGGGGTAAATGACTTCTGGGACAGCTCTGATTTGTCCTGTTCATCACATCTAACCAAGGGATGTATTAAACCTGCAGTATTCACAATGTAATATTGTATTTTTCATCACTGTCTTATTGACAAACTGACTCTAGCCCAATGACAGCGATCGCCCAAATCTGTGACTTACTTTTACATTGGGAATTGTCGAAGTTTAGTCTACACAGACTGCCTGTTATGTCTTGAGCTTCATTCTGCAAAAAACATGCAAAATACTGTTTAATACATGTGTCCCATATACATGTGTCCAGCTGATTTGTTCTGAAGATTTGTTTTTATTTTAGTATTGAGGCTTTAGAATAGACATGTGTGAGGACTTGAGGAAGACAAATGGATCACTGTTGCTAAAACACTGCAGTTCTGGTGAGGTGTTCCTGATCGAAATCACAGAACAATACCCTTTAAAATAACAACCACGTAATTAGCCTTAATAGAACATGTACTAAGATTTAATTCATAATGAAAAAAAATATTTTGCTAAGAATTATTCAGGTTTATAACATACTTTCACATCTTTTCACATTTTCGTAAAAGAGAAAGATACTTGTTACAAAGGGTCATGGTCTGATTAAAGGTATTTTAACATCAAGAATTTCACAATATATTCTGCACATACAAATATGTAATAGTATGCCCTTTGGTAAATTGTATTTAATTTGCCCTTCATTGCAACACTGAAGTGATATTCAACAATAATACAAGAATAAAACAAACAAGAATGTATACATAAATGAAAAGTAAGCCTCATATCTTTCTACAACTTTGTATGAAGCTGAATCATTTGTTCTGAAGACATTCGGACAAAACTGTCGATATATTGCGCTTTTTGAAAATAGTGTTGAGTTTGACATCAATTAAGTTAAGCTTGATCATTAGCCTCTATTTATTATTTAGTTATTATGTATTTAATAACAGATACCATCTATTTATGTCGGATCATGTGCTGCTGTTTACTGTGTGCGAGCTGAATGATTACATAAGGCCTCGGCCCCACTGCACGCGTAGTTTGCTCTACACACTCATAAAATCAGCCCGTTTTGGACACTCAGACAGTAAATACAAGCCCATTCATGTGGTTATTTTCTCTGTGGACCTGTTACAAGTGTCTGAACGTGCACAGATCTTGGATTAAATTATGATATTGACCAAACTCTGAAGTATCTGGTTGATCACCTCCGTTGTTGGGCTTCGTAAAGCAAATACGCTAAAGCCACTCTCTCAACCAGGTCTGCCATCACACCAGGAGAACAGCCACACCTGGAAATACAACAACTCCTCCACTGTGCATGTGCAATGGATGCCTTGAACGCACGTTGGATGGTGAGGTTATTTTTCAGATGTGTCCGAAAAATGTCTATCTTCAAATGTACAGGCGTCCAAATGGGACGTCAGACGTGAATTTGGATGCCGCGGTCTGAAAGCGGCTTTACACTTGCTTTAAAACCCTATTATCTCAGTTAATTATCTTATTTGTCAGATTTTTTTATAGTGGAACAATGTGTCACCAGTTATAGTATAATGTAGTATAATGATCTGACATAGAGCCAGTTGTTGCTCCGATGTGATTGTGACTCCCCTTTGTAAAATAGAAGATGACTGATTAAACCATCTCCAACATGGGAACAATAAAGCAGCAGATTAAATGAACATGGTTTCCTGGTTTTGAGTTTCGCAGACAGATGATGAGACCCTGGAGAACAGAGATGCACAGACATGTTCCAATGTGTTGATGGAACACAGAGAAACAAGTCTACTGAGAATGTAATTTATCATTATACTGTCAACTACTCCAGTGAATTTTTAGGAAGTGGGTGCATGCAAATATATTGGGGTATGCATTTATTCAACCATGTTTGCCAGTCATATTCTTTTTGATTGTTCTTTTAGATTAGATACCAATACTCCATAATAGTGACCAAATGTGTGATGATGGGATTTGATTAAACTCATGGATGAAAGGCAGTGTGGCTGAGTGGTTAGCACTCTTGTCTCTCAGAAAGAAGGTCCCAGGTTTGGGAATTCATTTAGTTTCATTTATTCATACAGGATGATCAGTTTTGCAGCAGGTTCCTGTTCTGCAGCAAACGACAAAAAGAAACAGCATCCACATGAAGAGCAGAGAATCGCAGACTACAATGCTCACACACAGTTTACAGTCAGTGACCACCATTTCTCCTTGGCTTTTCCTCAGCCAAGCAAATGGAAACTATAGGCAGTGTGTCCTCTGTATTCTGGTTTCCACATCAACCTAAAACATATGTAATAGGCACAATCCTCCCGCTAAAATGGCTAAATCTCACTGAAGATGTGAGGCTGCGGTCACCCACTGCCCCTGACAAGTTTCCCCATACGGCAGTGAAGGATGAGCCAAATGCATAGGAGACATTTCCTTTGTAACATCAACCCTCGGCAGAACTACGGCACCTGAGAGCGTTTATTTTATGAAATGTTACACCCTTGGTTAAGTATGAAGTATAAAAATAACATGTAAGTTACTTGTTAGTGCCAGAAATGTTTGTGTAGTAGAGCTAACTATTGCAAATCTATGCCTGTATTAGTTTAGATGCAAAGCTTTTGATACAGCGATAAGCAGGTGCAGTGCCTTTGCTGCTGCTTTGATAGATGATGTAATAAGTTTCCGAGGCACATGGGGTTTTCCGAATAGACCTTGAGACTTTCCCAAAACCAAAGAAAAACTACAAGACAAATCTGTACCCAGCGCCAGAGCAGGCTTTAGTGCAGAGGTTCAAGGTGACAACTATTGATCAGGAGTTTAAAACTGCTTTATTCAAGTGCAGAAGTCAAATGAGGATAGGGAGGATAAAAGTAGTCACCAGGTTATGTTGCTTTATTAGAAGGGATACTGAGTGGTGTGAAATGGGGTGCAGATGTGTTCTTTTTACTGGTAAATTATATATTTAACAGCAGGTAAGTCGATCCACACTTTGAAAATGAGAGGTGACACATTTTCTAATTAATGTTTTGACTTTGATATCCTGGTGTTTCTTGGCTCTTCCCTTTCTACACTGAATGTTTTATATCTTCATTGAGAACATAGTTTGTGCATTTGTGTATTAGAATTATAAAACATCAATTGAGCAACACAGATCATCATAACCAGATTACACAGTACAGATAGACAATTTGTTCTTGAATATCTCTGTATTCAAGCCAAATAATAGACAAACAAGCGACAGGTTTGCTTTTACTTATTATGTCAACAAAGGGCGATTTTTCCACCTAGCAGCCTCATCAGCTCTCTTCATCTGCCCTCCAGAGTCCAGAGTACCACAGCTGTGCACTGCCTCCGGCTGCAATAATGTGCTTCACTGGGATAAAGGCTCTCCATCACTTCTGTGTCTATCCCTCTTCTCCCATAAGGAGTAGGGCCATTCACTTGCTCCGCCTCGGGGTGTAGTGAGGAGAGGAACAGAACCAGGAGCAAGGAAAGGTCAGACGGGACAAATAAACTGAAATGAAATGCAGCTCACAAAAACACAAGGCTTTTATTCATAATGCTGCATAACTCACACACTGGTTAATAACATGACTAATAACTATAGCTGTTAAATGAAGACAGTTCAGACCACAAACCTAGTAAATTTAACTGTAAATTTTGTGTACACAGTAAGCCTATTTTTTATCCTATGGTAGATTTGAATTGTTTTAATGCATGCACTTTATATTGTTTTATTATTGTTCATCATTGTATGTTGCACCAAATCGCCAAAGAAAGTTCCTATGTTTGTGTATTTTATTCACTGGCAATGGCAATAAACCTTTTCTGATTCTGATTAGAAAACTGTGATTGACAGCAAAGGCAGCTGTAGGACAAAGAGCCACGTCAAACAGTCAATGTTTTCAAAAGGTAAAAATTATGAAAAGCCACAGTGAAAATAAAAACAGGAAGAAGGGGATTAAAATGAGAGTTGACGTGAAGTTCATTTTTATTAAGTGATACATTATTTGGAAATACAGATTGTTTTAGTCAAATTCCAATCAAATTTAGGCAGGGAATTTTTTAGGCTTACACAGTTATCCGTGTTTCCCCTGGGTTTAGTTATAGTGGTGGAGTTGAGGGGGGATGGTGACGCGTGCTTGCCCTTATGACGCGGTCTTGCCCCACCGCCCGTCAGTTTGGAGATTCGCGGAAAGGATATAGTCTGTAATATAGCTAAACACTGCTGGAATCAATCAAAAAAACACTCTGGGTACATATATGAAGCACAAATAGCAATGTAAGAAGGTTAAAAGCTCTGAAAAGTCGATTTTGCATGTTGTGGGATCTTTAAGAGCTTTTCTCTTCTCATTTATCCACAAGAGGTTCTCTTTAGAGTGATTCGTCTTTGAGTCATCTTTATTCTCCTGTATTCAAAATGCCATCGCTCAGAAAATGCCCATTTCCCTGACCCCACATACGCCCACTGCTCTGTACTTACCTCATTCTCCGCTTTTTATTTTTCTTAAACAGTGATCCACAG
Organism: Eucyclogobius newberryi; assembly: GCF_026437365.1. Taxonomy (NCBI): domain Eukaryota; kingdom Metazoa; phylum Chordata; class Actinopteri; order Gobiiformes; family Gobiidae; genus Eucyclogobius; species Eucyclogobius newberryi. The sequence goes on from NW_027315823.1 coordinate 24,051,880, forward strand.
AGGATTCCGCAGTGCTGCATAGGCATTTTAGCACTATATAGACAAAGACATAATGGGTTAGTGTTCTTTAAGGTGAGTCACAACAGCATAGTTTTTCTGCAGTGGTCCCTCACCGCTCTTTCTCCTGGGACACTCCTCCTCAAACAGGGCCATGGCGGGCGACTCCTGCGTGCAACACCTGCTGACGTAGGACTGTGAATCACTGCTGTAGGACTGGGACCACAATTAGGAGTGCTGAGGATAGAGAAACAGTCGATCAACATGTGACTTCCAAGAACAAGAAATTATTCTGGTGTAGAAACAAGAAGCCCTTAGGATACTGTCATGGAATTAGACATACACCGATGCTATTCCTTAACACATTGAGAACACAATTCAACCTAGAATATGAAACGACACAGAAACATCAGACATTTGTGTGGGATGCATGGGAGAAAACGCGGGGACTGTGTCAGCCAGGCCGTTGTAAGGAGCCTGGCTGACCCTCCTGCGTCTCACCCCCGCGTCTCACACCGTTTTTTCCCATGCTGGTTGGTTTTATTAGATATTCTGGAAAAGGCGGGTCACATTTCTCATTGGTCAGCCTCACATCAAGGCACTTGGTATTTTTCCGTAGAGATCAAGCCTGCAAGGGGGGGTGCAACTCCCCCCCTGGGGCAACATTCTTTGGCCCATCTTTACGACCCCTTCACAAACAAATGCAGTTTGTCACACACCCGTTCTTCTCTTAGACTAATGATGCAGATAATATATCACTATTATGCAGATAAAATACATCACAGAAATATACTCATATATTCACATTTTATCACATTTCCCTCCTGTTTATCAAAGCATTAGTCTACTGTATCATATGCCAAACACATTATTCTTTTCAGTTTTCAACATGTCTTTCATATTGGTGTTAAAATGACACTTTTACACACAAAAAGTTTATGCACATTTCTCAACATTGAACACACTCCTTTTCTCTCGTCCCACAACATTTCTACAGCATTACTGTCCTAAATTTTGAGTCAGATTGGTCAATCTCTGTAATTTGACGAACAGACAATTTATCTTGTCTATAATTTGGTGCGGTGTGATGGGAAATATAGAAGTACAAGCGGAAAGCCCTCAAACCCGCTGCTCTCTGGTCAGTCAGTTTGACTCGTCAGGGACCTCTCTGGACACCCCAATAGAATCAAATACGTAGTATCAGGTGCTACTGGGACCAGACTGTCCTCTAACCTCTCGACCTTGACCCTGCGGTATGGTTCTGGGTGATGCTGGTCTTTGTTATGACCATGGCTGGCCACAAAAGGGATACATAGGCACAACGTCCCACAAGTGTCCCCACACCACCATACGTCCTCTCTTGGTTTCTTAAGAGACCTTCTCCCGCTGCTCGCTTCGGTCACACCTATGACACATATGAACTGGTACATTTCCCATCTCAATTCATAATCTCATTAACATTACATGTAGTTATGTTGTAGCAGATAAAAAGAACTCTCTTAGTTAGTGCAAACAACTGTGGCTGTATAATATGCCATTGTGTTTCTTCAGCCTCTGTCATGTCAATTATACATTGTACATTATTACACATCATGCATTTCATAACCTTTCATGTTGATCACTTATTTTCTTCCCTCTATATTCCATTAACCGGTATACACCGTTGTGTATGTTGATCGATTGTCCCGATTGTCCCGATTGTCCCGATTGTCCGGTGCATAATACAGGTGTTCAGCACCCATATTACCGTCATCACTTGATGATGATAACTGTTGATTCTTTTTCCACAGAGTATGGTACTCTGCGCACCGTAGCCTCTGTCTCTCGTTCATCGTAGCAGAGTATCGTACTCTATCGTAGACTCTGGACAAAACTCATACAAAGAAGTCCTGCGTCTGCGATGTTATGGATCTGCCGCTGTGTTGTCCAGACATTTCTCTCACTTTCCCATGAGAGCACCCATGTACTCGTCCCTCCAATGGTCGGTGTGAGGACGACACGGTGTGGCTCCGTCCACTTTGCTCGTCCACCTGGCTCGTCTCTGTAAACACCACATCTCCAACACGTTCTGCTGTGGTGATAAACAAAGTCTTTTCGACAATTCAGTGTATTTCAAACAGTTTTCTTGTTTACAATTTTTTTTTTAGTAATTATTGATTCGGAATATTTGTTTACACGTAAATCCCTCCTTTTTGAGATATGGAATTCCCATTTCTCAAACTACTACATTTAAACAAAATTCAATAATCCAGATAGTTTACAACGTTCACTAATCCAGTATGTAATCAAGGAAGAGATGGAATTGCGTCTGTCACTCCACTCCGCAATGTCACCTCTTGACCTTTCACAGTTCAGTGGTCACATCCCTGGCTGAGCCCCCCCTCCCACGGCGCTGGGCTCCCACCCTGTGTGTCTGTAATCCGTCTATGTGTCTGTTATCCGACACTGCCCTAACCTATCTGTTTTACCACCATTTGTTTCAAACTCCCAATGTTTCAAACTCTAAATGTTTCAAACTCTAAAAGTTTCAAACTCTAAATGTCTCAAACTCTAAATGTTTGGTCTCCACGTGTGCGCGCGTATGTGTGTTTGTGTGTGTGTGCAATACAAATACATCAAACAATAATAATTGTCTCAATAATTCCCCCGTTGAGCTGGCCATAAGGGTCAGTTCACAACTTAGAATTCTTCATCATAATTAACAATTTCACATCTCCTCTGTGGGTGTGGCCTGAATAAAGTCACCCATCTAATGTAATATGTGCTAATCTTCTATATGTGCTTCAGGTGAGTTTCAAACTCAATCTCTCACACCTGCTCATGTGGTGCTTTACAAACATTGTGTATTAGTTTGTTCTAACAAGTCTATATGTGTATAAAAATCAAAATGATTCTAAACCTTCCCCTGGTTATAGTTTTCACTATCTTCAGGTAATCTGCGGGTCTCGTAATGTATTCTTCTGCATTACACTCCTCCCCCCGGGTCCGTCCTGACTCCGTCCTGAGTCCTGTCCAGATTCTTTGCCAGTCAATAGCCCCTGTTATCTCTGGCTATCTTTATGACCCATATCCTCCCATGTCCCCCCACTTCTGCATCAATTGCCTTAGTTAATGACACACAGTCATGTCTTTCCTGGGAGGGCATTTGACGTCACTATTTAACTTATTCCCTGCTTACGTCTACATGCAATACGAGGTTTCCTCATGATAATACAAATAAATAAGTTACTGATATAACTTTTACTATCACTTTACTTACTACTCATTCTATGTCCAAAAACTTCAGTAGTCACTCATTTAACCATATTATCACTTCCAGGCCTGTGCCTGTATTTTATTCTAAATTCAAAAACCCTTCTGTCTTTTCGTCCTGTACTTTCATCTAGTCATGCATTAAGTCAAAAAAGATAATTTTCGTCAAGTCCAAAAATAAAACAAAACAAAACGTAGCTTTGTTCTGTGCACTCAAAAAACACGATACCGTAAAAACACAACTTTTGTCTTCTATGTCGGGGACAGGAAGTGTCCTGTCTGTGATCACATTCCCCAAAAAATTGGCCATCTATGAAAATCTGAATTAATCTTCATCTCTTATCAAGTTTAATACAATCTTTATAATTGATTGTTGTCAATCAAACAAAACCCTAAATTTGTTGAAATACAGAGCTCTCAAATACTAAAATTTAAAACCAGCTGAGTTTAGTTTTTCTTATTTCATCAGTTCAGAGCGTCCTCTGAACTGCTTTCCCCCCATTCTCCTGTCTTGTTGACCCCCCCTTATCTCCCCCTCTCTGCCATGACTTTTCCTTTGTCTTTTTACAGTTTGGGGTGATAATTCTGGCATTATTTGGTCTCGGTCGTCTGAGAGAAATGCTACTTGCTTTACAGTCACGGTCAATGTCAAGCTTCTAGAGAAAATTCCTTATTAGATTCCTCCGGACATAAACGTGGTGTTTAAGATTCACCCGTGACTGCAAATTTTAGATCTCTCAGAATAACGCCTTGTGACCCTTGTATGATTAATTGTGATTCATACTTGTTAGTTAATCACTTATTAATCCTCATTCACACATTCACACTTCTCTCTTACTTACTTCGCTCGTGCACAGCGCTTACATTCACTCATCTTTATGTCAGTAACAACTCGGCATAAGGCTTCATAACTTTCTTTCGGTGAGAAACTTAACTCGTGGTGAGCAATTTAACTCCTTTATGTGTGAAACTTATCTTCACAAAGCTAACCAATATTTTTCTTTTTAATGAGTAAATATTAAACTCCTGTATTTTATTTAATGAGTAAATATTAAACTCCTGTATTTTTTGTCAAATGAGAAATATTAAACTCCTGTATTTTTTGTCAATGAGAAATATTAAACTCCTGTATTTTTGACTGAGAAATATTAAACTCCTGTATTTTTTGACTGAGAAATATTAAACTCCTGTATTTTTGACTGAGAAATATTAAACTCCTGTATTTTTTGTCTGAGAAATATTAAACTCCTGTATTTTTTGTCAATGAGAAATATTAAACTCCTGTATTTTTGGACTGAGAAATATTAAACTCCTGTATTTTTGACTGAGAAATATTAAACTCCTCTTTATGCGAGTAACTAAACTCCTGCACAAAGCCTATGCATAAAACGTTTCATGGCTAAGTCTTTCACACACAAAATTTTGTCTGACCTTCTTTGTCGCCTGTGTTCTCCTGCTGCTTCGAAACGACGCGCTCTCCTCGCGGAGACTGAGGTGCGATGGGCGGCCACGGGAAAAGTGGACTTCCTTTAGCTGTGCACAGACTTCACCGATTCACCCGTCAATCTCCGCGAAGGGGCTGCTTGTCGTCCGGCTCGATAGGACCAGAAAATGTCCTGGGATGGAATTAGACATACACCCGATGCTATTCCTTAACACATAGAGAACACAATTCAACCTAGAATATGAAACGACACAGAAACATCAGACATTTGTGTGGCATGCATGGGAGAAAACGCGGGGACTGTGTCAGCCAGGCCGTTGTAAGGAGCCTGGCTGACCCTCCTGCGTCTCACCCCCGCGTCTCACACCGTTTTTTCCCATGCTGGTTGGTTTTATTAGATATTCTGGAAAAGGCGGGTCACATTTCTCATTGGTCAGCCTCACATCAAGGCACTTGGTATTTTTCCGTAGAGATCAAGCCTGCAAGGGGGGGTGCAACTCCCCCCCTGGGGCAACATTCTTTGGCCCATCTTTACGACCCCTTCACAAACAAATGCAGTTTGTCACACACCCGTTCTTCTCTTAGACTAATGATGCAGATAAAATATCACTATTATGCAGATAAAATACATCACAGAAATATACTCATATATTCACATTTTATCACAGATACTCAGTACTCAGAGCTCAGTCAAAGCAGACGCCCTATGCCGCAATGCTTATACTACAGTAAACAGAAGAACTCTGGGAAAATGCCAATGTGCAAAATGCAATGAAATGTTTTGTCACAGTTATTTGTGGCAAGATTTTTCATTCTGTGTTTCCATAATTTACATTTCCGTCATAAACCTCAATAAACCTCACTGCCTTGTGTATGAAATGTGCTCTTGCCTTGCCTAAAGTCATGTTGACACATAATAAATAAATGTGAACCATTTTCACGTTGTTTATTACCAATTTTATGACTCTCACAGTACAAATGGTAAGGTTATTAACCAGTTTTAATGCCATTGCTTTAACACAAAAGCAAATGTCTATAAATGAGAGACAGTGTGGCATTGATATCCCTGTAACACTAAAAAGGCCCCTCATACAGCGCCAGTTCACATAATAAAAGCAGGAGATGAAAGCAGTGTAGCACAGATGGCTAAATGCCATAAAAATCACCAGCATTTCTATTGAATATAAGTCATTTCTGTGTCTGAGATCGTGTCTGACTTATTTCAGTATGGGACATAGCAGACCTGGCACAACATAAAATAAAGACTAACAAGCATGAGTTGCATGTGAATGAGTTGGCACTCAGACAACTGCAGAACACAACATTAACAAAAGGCCATTTTCTGTTCAGCAAGTAAACAAAAATACATTAAAATGTGAGCATGTGCTCCAAGGTTCAATGCAGGAAAATGTAATGTTGGTTATATTGTGAGTAGTTTATAACACTATGCAGAATCATCTCTCCTCCCTCATAGCACCGCCTACTGTATAACCTTGTTTACTGGCCACTTTATTAAGCACACCTCACATCATGAAAAAGTCCATCAATTCAACAAAAAATAAAATCTTTATTCTGATGCACCTTTGTCTAGCAACATGTTGCTGCATAATGTGCATTAAAACTGCAGTTTCACAGCTTGTGAGCAGCATAGCAATGACAACACCAGACTGCAGTGCATTATCTGCGTCTAATGATAACACATTTTACCTTTCACGAACCCGGAAGTAAGAGCCATAAGCAGTGCTAAGATTGATCCACTCCTGTTTCACTTTGCTGCACAAATTTATACCAGGTTAATACTAATGATGTGCCAAAGGGTTTGTTAAGCTAGAATTAGATACATTTAAACACTATCTGCATTATGAAGAACTAGAACAGGTACAAAATGTGTTAATATGGTCTATATTCATCGTTTGAAAACAGAATACTGGGGTGATGTTTTGTTGGTTTTGTTTAGGCTTTGAAATCTGTCACTAGCTGCAAAGTGACTCCATTAATGCACAGAGCAAACACGCAGATAAAAACATCAATACAGTTTCTTCAGTAAACACGAGACAATGATGTTTTTGTGGGTAAAACTCTAAATCTATCTCCGATTACTGCAGTGTCCAGCCCAGGCATTAGACAATATTGAAATGTTGTGTCACAATTATCATGGTCAAAATAATAGTAATTAACAAATATCAATAATTGTTAAAATTCTATATTTTTTAATGCTATGTTTGAAATGCTAAGGAAATATATGGGTTTGTGACTATCACAACAGACTCCCTTCTAACTCTCAGTAGGACTTTTCTGGTTAAATAAAGGGCAATAAAATACATAATATGATCTTCTTATATGTACCTTTAAAAAGCTGTAGCTATAGGCAATTTAAGATTTAATTCAACAGTATGAATATGAATTTATTATGAATGACGATATCATGAGATAGTCAATGAAGGGATATTTGAGAGTTATGAGCTTCTAAGTTTAGTTTAGTTTAGATTATTTGCAATTTGTAGTTAGTCTTAAAACCACAGTGGAAAACATGTGCAAATAGCTCACAGTGCAAAGTTAAACATTAAAAACAACCACATAAACAATAGACATAAATTGCGTGCTATATGAAATAAGCATGCTAAAAAGATGAAGTTGCTAAAAAATCATTAAGTGCGATCAGACCACAGGCGTTTGTGAAGAGGTCCTGCTCCCAAACCAAATGAAAACATTATACTCGTATACTCATCTGTACTTAATTTGAATGAAATCACAATACCCTGTTTAAGATAAGATAAGATAAGATATGCCTTTATTTGTTCACATATGGGGAAATTCCGTGGTGCAACACAAGTAGATAGAGAAGAAAGGAACAGATAACACTCTTAATAGAAAAAAAATCTTATAAACAAAACTCCTATGTACAGAACCTCTCATATTCTTTATAGGGAATAGAGAAAAAAATGTAAGAAAATAAAATATTATTCAAATTGAAACATTAAAATTCATTAAAATTAAATATGAAAGAATACATTTGAGTGAGGAAGACGCTGCATTTGACCCCAAGAAAGACCTGATCTGAAAATGTATTTTCTGAAAAGATGTAGCGACACCAGAGAGCAGCTGATGTGTGTTTACTGCAGTGTATCCTCTGTCACGGTTCTCTTCACTTATTTATGTCCGTCTGTCATCATTTCACAAGCCGGCAACTTTACTTCATCCATCTAGGTACTTTTGAGCTTATTTCACCATTGGATAAGCCTATGACCCGTGAAGCTGTGTTGTGTTCCTGGGGTCTTTGTTTGCCAAAAGTGAGAAATTCCTCATCACTTCAATCATCCATGTCCATGCAATTTTTTTTAAGTAATAAGACAATAATAAACACATGGTGACCCCATGTTTGATGTATTTGCACTGCAGCACACATTTGGGACAACTTGCTATTGTTATATGCCTTATATAGTAGACAAGCAAACAGATCGAGTTGGGTGAAGTATAATTTAGATTCAGATTACATTCATTCTTTGATTTAAAAGGCTCCTGCACCCATCTGCCAGGATGTGTTGAGGACGCCATTCTGCCAACAAAGATATAGCGGTAATGAATGGCAATGAGCCTGACATTTAATTGGAGTTAATCTTTGTCATTAAATGAAGCCATAATTAACAATACATTTTATTCAGATTAAACATTAGCGACCTTTGCGTGAGATCATCGAGATTGTGCCCTAAATTCACAAAATCGTGACATCTGATTAACTTTCCACCTTCTAATATCATCAAAAAGTCTGTTTGGAGATGTTTGTGATAAATACATTTACTAAAGTTTACTGATGTGATCTTGATATTATTATGGGGAAAAAAATGTTGTAACTAATGTGAAGAGGTTTTACATGACAGTCAGATAATTCACTTGTAAATGTGAATAAACACCAGAAAACCATTGCTTTACCTTTAGCTTGTGATTTTATTAAATAATCAATATGCAAACAGTGTTTTTGAAAAGCATTTGGAATTGTTTTCTTCAAACTACTCTCTCACTTACCTAATAGATTGATAAATAATTAAATGAATTGCTGATACACAATCGTTATAAAGTCTGTGAATCGTTATGGGACAATGGGTAAATCATTTCAAGAAGCCGAACAAGGACTCCGTCACCGAGAGCCAGGCTAGCAACACTATGGCTAAGCTAATGGCCTGATTCTCTACTAGTCCAGTTACTTGTAGAAATCTATTTCTCTCATCAGTCTGGACATTTTTTTATCTGGTAAAAGGCAGGAACATTTGAGCAAAATAATTAACAATCTCTGAAAGAAGTTTGTTAATTGCGGCTGACGCAGTTAGTTTCAATGCAAATTCCCTGCCACCATCTGTGCCAGAGTGGAGTTTTGTGGCGCATGAAGACAACCACAGGAGCTCTACATATTTGAATCCCTCAGCAAAAATAAATAAATAAATTGTCATGACATCATAATTTAACTTTTCAATTCTCAATAAATGTCTGCAACAAAGGTGGGAATGCATTTAAGTGGCTGCAGCTGGACAAGGCTGAATGACAATCATATTGACTCTGCATCTGAATTACTGGTGCATCGGTGGTTATTCTGAGCACGAGGACAGAGATCGATGGAAAGTGTGTTGTGATCGACGAGCATTAAAGGGCGTTAGGTTTGAGCAAATGTCATTCTCTTCTGTTCTGCTTCCGACAGGCAGCCGATAGGGACCACCTCTACAGCCTGTGAATGACATTGTTAACTTTATCATTTATTAAGGACGTTCATACAAAAATAATAGAGAAACAAACAAATAGTTAGGAAACCAAGATTTTAAGGTGGTCAGTTCTGTTTATGTGTTTAGGCCAACTGTGATCTTTCACACACACACACACACACACATACACACGCACGCGCACACACTAACACACACACACACACGCGCGCACACATATACACACACACACGCAAACGCACGCGCACACATACACGCACAAACACATACACACACACATACACGCACACGCACACACATACACGCACACACACGCACATGCAAACACACACACACACACACATACAAAAGCCCCACCACCCATCCAACCTCGCCTTTCACCTGGTATCTCCCATAGCTAGGATGCACTGGGTCTCAGCGTTGCCGGGACTTATTGTCACATTAAAAATCAAACCAACCCGGGGCCCTATGTAAAAAGAGCCCCCCCCTAGTGCTATTTCTGTAGTCACATCATCACACAGATGGAAAAACAAAATGCGAGTCAGGCCCAATCTGAGAAATGTGATTCATATTCCCTGTGAAAAGATAAAGCCCAGTCCCACTGAAACTAGTCTGAAACCTGCTGTGCTAAATGTCAGATCATTATGTAACAAATCACTCTTAATTAATAAATTTATTTCTTATAATCTTGATTTTATGTTTTTAACTGAAACATGGCTTAACAAAAACACAGGAAATGTAGTTCTGATAGAATCTGCTCCACCCAACTTTAAAGGCAGAATGGACGATTTTTCGGCGATTTGAGAACGCAGGCGGAAGTGCGCATGCGCACTCCCCCGTGCGGACTGATACAACACACACGTGCGTTTGTTTATTAGCGCGACGGAGCGCATCGCATCGTTCGTCTCCCGTAGATTTCTGTCCACTTCTGCGTCAGCTCGAACTGTCTTTCTCCGTCTTCATTTTGCCCCGTACACCCGAACTATATTATGATAGATCCATGCGCTTAGGCACGCGGAAACGTGGGGAAGAACCGCACGCGGCTGCAGGTGAGCGTTAGGTGTGTTTTATGATTGATACGTGGCAGGACAAATGATTTATCCACGCCACGAGGAAATATGATACAAAATTTGCTGAAAAAAAATCGTCCATACCACCTTTAAGTTTGAATCTGAAACACGAGAAAACAAAAAAGGGGGTGGAGTCTGTGCTGTCTTTAGAGATGAAATAATTACCCGCAGGTTGTCTTTTGGGGTGTTTTCATCATTTGAGTATGTATCCTTTAAAATGGAGCTAAAACAGTCTCCATCCATTGTCTTCATTGTTTTATACAAGCCTCCCCAGCACTGCCAAAGTTGTATTGATGATTTTACTGAGATGCTTTCAGTCGTATGCACAGACTTTGATTGTTTGAGCATTACAGGTGATTTCAATGTGCATGTTGATAATATTTGTGACAGAAACGCTAAAGAGCTTGATGCTGTCCTTGAAACCTTCAGTCTTACTCAGCATGTGAGAGGCCCCACCCACAGCAAAGGACACACTCTAGATCTCATAATTACAAAGGGGGTAAATATTTCAAATGTTAATGTGATCGATGTTGCTCTGTCTGATCATTTCTGTGTCTTCTTTGACCTGTCTGTTTCTCCCAAACCTCCGGTTGGTCCTGCAGTTGTTCAGAGGAGACACATAAGTGATGGCACAGGTGCACTGTTTATGGAAATGATAAACTTTGAAAATGTCTCATGTTCTAATGTAAATGATTTGTTGAACTCTGTTACATCTAGTGTTTTGAATGTTCTGGACACCATTGCCCCTATAAAGGCTAAAATGGTTAAAAATAAGCAGAAGGCGCCGTGGAGAAATGATGATTCGGTCAGGGCACAGAAAAGGGAGTGCCGCAGGGCCGAACGGAAATGGCGCAAGTCAAAGCTCCAGGTTCAAAAAGAGATTTACAAAGAGAAGCTGAACATGTACAACCTAATCTTATGTAGAACTAGGGAAAGATATTTTTCTGAAATAATTGGAAGCTGCAGTAACAACTCGCGTGTCCTGTTTTCCACAGTAAACAGATTAACAAACCCTCCAGCTCAGCTGCCTACTCATTTCCACATCCAAGTGTAAAGTTCAGGGCATTAAATGCTATAAATCCCACAATGCAAAAAGTTACCCTTAAACCACCAAGACACTTAGAGCTAACTCACTTTGCACCAGTAACTGACAAAACTGTCCATGAGATCATCACCAGTCTGAGTTCATCTACATGCTGCCTCGATGTGTTACCCACCAGATTTCTAAAGTCTGTGCTGAACAGTTTGTTAGCACCATTCACTCACATAGTTAACATGTCGCTTCAATCTGGAACATTCCCAATGTCTTTGAAAACTGCGGTCATAAAGTCTCTCCTAAAGAAGAGCAGTCTTGATGCCGCAGTACTGAGTCATTACCGGCCCATCTCTAATCTGCCATTTTGGGGCAAAGTCCTTGAAAAGGTTGTTTACCAACAGCTCACAGATTTCCTCTTAATAAACAACTCATTTGATGTTTTTCAGTCAGGTTTTAGACCTCATCACAGCACTGAGACTGCTCTTGTCAAGGTGACAAATGACATCCGCCTGAACACTGACACGGGCAAAGCCTCAGTCTTAATTCTGTTAGATCTGAGTGCTGCTTTTGACACTATCGATCATGGGATCCTCTTACAGAGACTAGAGGACTGGATGGGCATCACTGGCACTGCCCTAAACTGGTTAAGGTCCTATCTGGAAGACAGGAAGTACTTTGTTGAAATTGGTAGCTGTGTCTGAGACCACATGACCCTGACCTGTGGAGTGCCCCAAGGGTCAGTCCTGGGTCCCCTTCTGTTCAACCTCTACATACTGCCGTTAGGTCAGTTGATACGCAGTGAAAATGTGTCCTATCACAATTATGCAGACGACACTCAGATCTATGTTTCACTGTCGGCAGGTGACTATGGACCAGTAGATTCACTCTGTCACTGTATCCAACAGATCAGTTTGTGGATGCAAAACAACTTTCTCCAGCTGAACTCAGACAAGACTGAAATAATT
>NW_027315823.1:24066852-24106852 GCF_026437365.1 Eucyclogobius newberryi
ATACATACATTATAGTTGCTGCTGTTACAAGCCTGAGAATACTGACCTCGTACATCTCTCATTTGTCCGAGCTACTGAGGGCTTCATCTCTCAGATAATCATGTCCATGTTTAGATAAAGGTAGTTTCAACAGAAAATGTTGTTTAAAGTGTAACAAAAGAAACAGGAGAAACTGTAACCCTGATTATGTTTTTTTTAATTGAACTGGCCTGTAGTCTGTCTGATTGGTTTCTGATTCCAGTGGTCTCATTTTATCGTTATTAGTTCTACACATACAATCAATTGTGTAGAAAAGTAGTAATTTGTTGGATTTATTGTGTCCTATTTCAATCATAGACATTTACTGCATATTTTAAAGTAGCTTTTATGAATGTAGTTCTGTCTCTTCTGAATCACATCTAATGGTGATGTAAATCCTACTTGTGACTGGAGTTGGTTGAGGGACTTACCAGATCAACTATGAGTGGTTAACCACTAGTTACAACTCAAATCTGACACTATTCTGATATTTAACATGTTAAATTAATTTGCTTATCCGTTACATTTCTTTAGCTTACAGACTGTACAAGTTATTTCAGATGGAACGCTCCGAAGTCGTCACTCGTAATGTTCAAGTGGGAAATAACTGACTTCTCAATTGCCTGGAACGAAGCGTAAAAAGTAAAATGAAACACTGCTTGTAATTTGAAATACTCCACTGACTATACATTGCGGTTCACAGTCTGGACATTTATGGACACTTGTGAAGTCCTGATCCCTTCAAGCCCCACAAGTGGCTTCAGCAGGTGAATATGGTGGGTCCTGAGGCTGGACCTCACATTCAGAATAGTGGTCAGCATATAGCCTACAAAAGAGAAAACATTCTGTGACACCTATGTTGAAATCAAAAGAGAATATAATCATTATCTTTTTTAATTATAATGTGCAAATCTTAAATACAGGTAAGTAATCTGTAACTTGAGGATTCACTATGTCACTGTCAGATATTAAGGTTGAGAAGTTGATCATTTTGTAGAAATAACTTAATAGGAGCTGATTTTAACGTTTTATTTTAGCATACACCTTGAAGTGATGAAACTGAAGGAGAAAAATATTCTGTATTCCAAAATTTTCTTAAGATAATATTGCATATTGCTTGAAGCCGGAAAAACAGAACGTAATTCGTAAGCTTTGGTTTCTATTTGAAAGGGGATCTCGCCTATAGTTATGAGTGAAATAATGTTTCTTAGGGTGTAATATTTTGTCATGACTGAGTATGTTTATGATTGACCTCCATAATTAATGGAATGAATGAATGGAATGAATGAATGACTTAATTCATTCATTCATGAAAAGACAGGGATGGCCGCTAGATAGGTAGACACACAACAAATACACCACAAAGTCACACTATAAATATGAAAAATATAAGAGTCCCTTTCAACATTGCTCAAGTTCAGATCAGGACTGCTCTCTGTGCCAAATACCTGACTGATTTGCTCTCTGGAGTCAGACTGATGTGGGTGAGGGACTTTTAAAGAGGGCTGGAGGTGCCACTTGTAGTGCATTAGCTGTGGCAGATGGCAGCTCTGGCAGGGATAATTGTGCTTTGGTTCCGTTGCCCGTCATTAGCCAGGACAGCTCGCTTTTGAAACAAAGTAAAGTACCGGTATGTCTGAAATCCCTTCCAGACAGATCAACAAAACCTTTAATGGCTGTGAGTCCTCTCGCCTCAGACAGCAGGTGGTGAGTTTGTTTCCTGGATTAGGTGAGGCCTTTCTGTGTGGAGGTCGCGTGTTCTTTTTGTGTCTGTGTCGTTTTCCGCCGCCACTGAAGAAAGAACCTCAGGGACTTGTTAGTTAAAGGTGCACTTATTGGTCATCGATATTAATTAAAATGATCATCTCAATACTTCTTGGAGTATTCCAATAATGATGATTATGTGTAATAATATTAGTCCTGGTTTTGTCCCTGGTTTAGTTTTGTTTAGTCTCTGTTTAGTCCTGTTTTAGTCTTCAAAAGTTTGAATTGTGCTGCCCGGTGGTCGAGTGGTTAAGGCATAGCACACGGGTATGGGCACACTGTATGCCGGGCTCCAGGTGCAGGGTCCAGGCCCCAGTGTCTACATGTTATTTACTGCATGTCCTCCCTCCTCTCATCCCCCATTTCACACTACTTCCTGCCAATAAAGCCTACGGCCACAAAATCTTAAAAAATAAATAAATAAATATTTAGTTTTAGTTGTTAGTTTTAGTTAAATGTGAAAAGACTGTATAATTACCCATAAAAGTAAAAAAAACAAAACACTTTATAGCCTAAAAATGCAGATGAAAAAACCCAACTATAAACAATATGCATGATATTAAAATGTTGCTTATCTTCAAAACAACATTCACAACATTATTCATTTATATCGCCCACCACCTGTTTGTCTCTTTGGTATTAACCATATCAGAAATAAGGCTACGTAGTGCACCTGTAAAAATGTATATCATTTTTTGCATCATAAAAAATTGTTCCATACCGCTGCTTTATCACTATTACACACACATTTGAAATAATATCCTTTCTCGCTACTTTCAAATTCAAAGGCACACCATGTTTTTGCCGGTGAGCACAGTTAGTTTTTACAGTTTGACAAATTACAGCCCTGCTTTAGACCTGCCAGCTGTGAAGGGAAGTCTCAAGATATGCTTCAAAATTACGTTCTTGGGTAAAACTAAAACTGTACTTTTCAGAGAACAAATACAATTCCTATTTGAAGCAGAAAAAAAAAGTGCGACACCATGGAAAATCCCTGCTGTACTTCTTTAAAGGTAGTAGTCTTCACTTACATACCTGTGAGTGGATACAGTGACTCTGGTTTTATTTGTCCTTTTCAAGCTTTTCTAACTAGACATCACTAATTCAGCATTTAGCCTTCTCCCTCTGCTACTTCCTTTTAGGATTGTGGTTTTATGCAGACTACACCCTGACCAATGGCCAGTAGTGCAAGTTATGTTTATGCATAATTTGTGACATTTGAAGGTGCACTGTGTACCTTTTTGAGTGGAGGATACGTTGCTTTGCAGGGATGTTCCTCTGTATAGCATTAAACACATTTTTTAATTGCTAAAATGTAACTAGAAAAACATGTATTCTTCTTGTGAGTTGCGTCACCTGTCCATAGATCTGACCACTTGGCCAATCATGTCACCTGCTTGTCTCCATGAGATGATAATGCCATTCTCTGGAACATTCTAGGCAATAACATTTCCATGGAGACAAGCAAGTGACGACCCCTCCACTAGAAAAGTTAGATTCACATTTAAGTCTCTTCAGATAAAATGTTGTACGGCTTTGGTCAAGATTATTAACACTATACATGATCACTTTCCTCATTGTCTAAATCATGTCTTATATGATGTTGTATATTTAATCCATAATATTTGCTTCACATTCATTTATTGGAGATAGTGGGATTACTGGAACCAAACCAAATGAGCTTTCCATTCACAAACATCACAGCATCTACTTATTAACTGTCCTGTGTCGTTGGTGTGGTGGCATCAAATAGGGTCTGTGTTAAAGAAGCTAATGCCAGTCAGTTGTGTCTCGGTGGAGCTGAGAGTACATTCATCTGGAGTTAATCAGCAGGACTCCGTTCTGCCCGTCAGAGTGGTTTCTTAAAATGGCTTTTTAATGGAACATCTTCCGTCACCACGCGGCATGTGTCTGATACAGTGACACTACATTTATCAGTCCATGTCTATGGCGTTTGTATAAAACTGTGCAGTATAATATGGGCCTGTCGTTTCTACTGCAAACCTCATTCAAAGAAAATCTTAAAAAGAGACCATTTTGGCAAATATATCCTTAATTGATTATGCTTTAATTATTTAAAGATGTGGGGTGGGCAAGGGTCCACTACCAGCTGGTCTCCATAGAAACGTTGCCTGGAATTTTCTACACTATGGCAATAAACTATCTATTTTACATTAATTCAATTAAAGGTCTGTCCTGCAGTGTCACTTGCTTGTCTCTTGATATTAAAACCACATAGGCAAAGCAAAAATATCTCCATGGAGACAAGCAGGTGGCGGACCCTCCTCCAGAAAAGTAGGGCACTTTTAATAAAGAGTGAAAATACATATTGCCTAACTTTTTCCAGCATATACTAAATGTTACTTTGCCAATTCATTCTTCAGCTTGTTTAGAAAATGGCTAAGTAAATGAGTCTATTGGAATATAAGGACCACAGTCAAAGTCTATTAATGGTAAACATGTGCTCACTAAAAATAATGTGTTGCTAAATACTTTCACGCCTTTTTAATTACATCTTACTTTGACCAACATTTGCTGCCATTGTCTCGTTTTTGAATCAAAACGAGCATAAATTAACCCCAGTTTAAAGGTGCATTAACTGTACTGTACTAAAGACAGGGTTTACAGAAGTCAATAGCACAACATTTATCTCCATGCATCCTTATTTCCCAATTTTCCATGTTATATATAAGACCGCCTTTCATTACTGGGAATATTACAGTTGGAAGTGATGAAGTAATGTTTGTAGTTGATGAAAAATGTTTTCACTTCTATTTCAGATTGTATCGAATGGTTTTATTTAAGTACTTTGTGAATTATTCTCAATTCTCTGCCTTCATCAGTCAAATGCCACCTGAAAATATATTCAGGTGGCATTCATAAAGATGGGACATTTTGGATTTGGAAAAGAGCAGGCAGAAGATCAGCCCAAGAAGGTTATGGTGACGTTGACAACCATCAAAGGTTTTGTGACATTGCATTCTTTAAATGTTATAGTCTTATGAACTAAAATGGACACGTCGCACAAACTGATTGGAAGCCCAGTGTAAATCTAGCATTATGAAAGCACTTCATGTTTTGTTGTAGAAAGAGTCAGAGCCATTAATTAACATTCAACTCAATTTAATCTCAAATATCCACATTTAGCCAACATGGTTTAATAGTGTTTGAATTTAGCTAATGTTATAAATGTGAAAGAACATACCATGATTATTACTCATATATATATGATTCACTTTTCGCGGTCTCGCTGCTTCGCGGATTTTCATCATGCATTGTGTTCTGCATTCTGATTGGCTAAACTGTCTCTCAGCGTCTTCTCTACCTGTGTGTCAATAACATTATGGATTAATATGTACACGTACCGCTTGCCAAATTGAAGTTTGCGAGGCCGGTGAGAGTTGTTTTATGGAGTATTTCATTGTATAATAACTGTAAAAAAATAACGGTTTCTACTTTGCGGATTTCGACTCCCGCGGGTTCTTCTTGGAACGTAACCCTCGCGATAAACGAGGGATCACTGTACACCACATACAGTTTACTTGTGTGACCAATACGTCTTCTTAACATCTGCAGCCTGTATAAGAATTGCATTGAATTCATCACATTCATTGTCATTGTGTCTCTCTGCTTGTATCTCCTGTTATCAGCAGCTGACACATTGTGTAAAAGAATAAGAGCCGCAGACCTGCTGAAATACAAACACACGGCTCATCTGTCGCTACACCGACTCATGTCATATTTGGCCCATTTCTAAACTTTTTGCAACAGTCATGATAAAACATTTTATTTATTTATTTTAATTTGCAGTAGGTTAATGTATATTTCATTTCCAATTAATTTACCTTTTTCATTTGTACATATTGAATTAAAGCAATCCATCTGAAATTTAAAAAAATGCAATGTCTTGGTTGAGATTCAAATTTTACTGTATTTTATTAGTAGTTTTAATCAGCTTTTTTCAGCCCTTTCAAAAATAGTTTGTTAATACAAATTATTTAATACTAAAATAAGATCTTTGCATTAATATATATATTTGTAATTAATCTCCCACCTCCATTAAGCCTTCAACTTATTTGTAATTGGCTTGAGACAGTAAAAGCAGTAAAAGTCTGGACTGTGGCCAAAGGTGCTCAAAACCTCTTTTCATTGGTGTTTAGTCAGGATCCTAACGCACTGGAGTAAAGAGGTTTACAAACCAAGAGGAGCTCTTATTGGGGTGAATGAGCTCATTGTGTTGCACAGCAGCAGACCTGGAAGAAGGAACGAAGAAGTTTATGCTCAGAAAAAACACTCAAAAATAATGAAAAATTCACAGATCTGTCCATGGGTTTCAGAATGATGACAAATTAAGACAGTTGTCACAGCAATTAACTTTTTTTTTTTTTTTTTACATATTTTGAATGGTCACACTTATTTATGTCGATCTGTCAACCAACCTCAAAATCCATAGGCTTCAGATGGCTGATAAATTTGGACAGTAAAATACATTTTGAAAGAAAAATATGATATCTTTTGAATAATATCTATGGGAAAAGTCTTCAAAATATTGCATAATCTAGTACAACAGGAAGCTGAAACCCATAAACACCTCCATATACAAATAATCACATAGACTCAACAATGATTATTTAGGGTCCCAGGTTATTAAATTCAATTAAATCTCTTTTATTTTTGTATCACCATAAATCACAACAACAGTTGCATCGAAGGGCGACAGTGGAAACAGATTAAACATGTTTATATGGACTTAGAAATGTCCCAGCATCCTTAGACAAACAAACAGTTATGAAATAGTTTATGGAATTGATGGCACAATGTAGGCATAAGTCTGTATCTAGCCTTTTTTTTTTTTTCTTGTTCCATCTCACAACCATAGATGGACTGTATATATCAATGCGTACAACATAGATAGCCCTACAAGGTTTAGGCCACCATGAAGCTCACATGCTTGGAAGCTATACATGGAGACTAGCATCTCCTTTAATTTCCTTTCCCACTATCTAATCTAATCTTTCATCTTAAAGACTGCAGAAGGCTCGTCCATATCTATTGCTCTTGTGAAGCTGTTGCTGGAGGGGAATCACCAGAAGAGGAAAGTGAAAAGCTAAACTCCTGTGGCGACAGCCAGGTTTCAGGACACGGAAGTTTCCCTTTCAGGAAGGTAAAATAGTCCATTCAGTTTACCTTTAACTCAGCTGTACGGTGTGGACAATCCTCTGGGCGATGTTTCTGATTCTGAAATTAACTGCAATTTTAGCTGGATTTTCTATCAGTCTTTTAAACCAAACTTGATTAGTCGAACAATTTAAAGCTGAAATCACAATCAACATATTCTCTGACCAATCAGAGAAGGTGATGCTGTGCAGCTGTGGCTCTAGTTCAAACTGGAGTTTTGTCTTTGGTCTAGACACTTGTAACGAACTACAACTGCTAGACTTATTGTACTCTAACTTTCAAGCATGCTTGATAACCTACTCAAAAATGTACAATTACAGTATAGAATTATAGTAAGGTGAGTACCAATACGTTTTAAAATGATTTTCGAAAGAGACTTTCCCGGCACAGGGACATCACATGGTACAATAACTGCCTAGTGTTTGTGACCAGATTGTTTCAGACGCAGTATTTCGGAATCAGAAAAAGTTTATTGTCATTGTCAATGAACAGAATTCACAAACATAGGAACTTGTTTTGTTGATTCAGTGCAACATAAAAAACAATGAACAATTATAAAACAACCCATATAAGTCAAGAAGAGAAACAATTTAAATCTGCTATGGGATGAAAAATAAAAGTAGGCTATATAAGATATAAAAATAAGAATAAAAATAGGCTTAATATGTACACAAATTTACAGTTGAATTTACATATGTAGTGCAGAAAGTGAACTGTGCAGTGAGTGATTGGTGGTTAAAGTAACAGTGTTTAGGGAGTGTCGACCAAAGTCTTTTAATTCATTCTTGTGACTATTTAATCAATGAAACACATTGTTTAGTTTTAAATTGCCAATTGCTATGGAAACAGTGCTAATTATTCATCACTCTGAAATCCATAGATAGATATTGCCAATAGATATTGCAGGGTACTACCTCAAAAATAGTCCCAGACACGTATTTTAGTGTTTAAAATGTCAAGAAAAAATGGGTCACAGAACAGTCTGTCTGTCAATTAACAATTAACATACATAAAGAAAAACCCTAAATTGTTGTAGAAACTATACTGTAACAAATGACAGAGAAAATGAGGCGAAATATAACCAGGTTGTCTTGTTCAAAAGTGATTCTTTATTTTAGCCGTGCACAGCCAAAATGCTCTCCCTGACAGTTCCTTTCTTTCCCTCCCTGCTCTGACCAGAGCAAAGATTGAGTTCAACACAACAGGTGCCACGTATGCACAAAACCAGTCTAAACATATTGCAGAAACACACACACTCAATGTTCTACCGCATGCGAGACATCCTTGGATCTGCAGCTGTCAGTCTGTTTTCCCTGTTTTCCTACTACTAAAACTACTACTACTACTACTACTACTACTACTACTACAACTACTATCACTACAACTATTTTCACTACTACTACTACTACTACTACTTCTACTACTACTACTACTACTACTACTACTACAACTACTACTACTACTACTACTACTACTACTACTACAACTACTACTACTACAACTACTATCACTACAACTATTTTCACTACTACTACTACTACTTCTACTACTACTACTACTACTACAACTACTACTACTACTACTACTACTACTACTACTACTACAACTACTACTACTACTACTACAACTACTATCACTACAACTATTTTCACTACTACTACTACTACTTCTACTACTACTACTACTACTACTACTTCTACTACTACTACTACTACTACTACTACTACTACTACTACTACTACTACTACTACTACTACTACTACAACTACTACTACTACTACTACAACTACTATCACTACAACTATTTTCACTACTACTACTACTACTTCTACTACTACTACTACTACTACTACTACTACAACTACTACTACTACTACTACTACAACTACTATCACTACAACTATTTTCACTACTACTACTACTACTACTACCACTTGGCTATTGCAACAGTAATATTACTAAAAACATATAAAAAGTATGGAGTCATTTTTCATAGAGTAAATTGCTCTGCCCTTTATTTTCATTATACTGGACCATTTACCACCTTATCTTTAGGCGCAGTTGGCCACCACTAATTGAAAGTAAATATTATGACTCATTTAACCAATTCCAATACCTCCTGAGAATGTACGGTATTTCGCCTTTCATTTGTGGCTATAGTTCCCGAGTGTGTTGGTCCAGGGAGCATGTAAGGTTTTTTTTGGGGGTAATTCCAGTCCTGACATTGTCCGTTGCTCGTCTTTTTGATGTTAGCAGCACACGGGGTGAACTTCAGAGAACCCATTACCATTTTCCCTTCATCTGTGTTGATTCGGGCCCCGGCGCATTTTGAAACCTATTACATGACAGATGACACACTCAAGTCTCCCATGAAAACCTGGCATGCCATTTCCCACAGAGGAATGCGAAGATGGAACGATTTCTCCATCAACGAGACTTATCTTGTCTTCTCCAAAATGTGGCTTATTTTTTTATGTAATTTGACCATTTGATTTCCCTGCCAATGAGTTTAGGTCTTTGCCAGAATGGGTTTTATGCTGGTCAGTCTGTGATCCAGATACAGCAAGAATTTGAGGTAAGATTCAGCCGATTTCAACACTGAGGAAAAGGCTCAATGCCCAATATGGGTTTCGATACCACAATGGCTGTATGAACACTCTTTTTTTGGACAATAGAATTTTATATTATACTAGTGACGATATATAGACCAAACCCTTTCTAATATGTGATTTTGTCAGTGTCGATACCTGCTCAAATGAGTATTTAGGTTTAATGTAGTTTCAATATGGATTAGTGTCAGGTATCATTTGTTTTGAAACCCTACAGTGGTGAATCTATAACATTACATTTAAGCACCTTGGCAGAAATAATTGTTTTTTGGTTTGCTTCAATTCAATTGAAGATGGGGTCATTTGCTTTACTTTCTCCCACATCTTCTTTCTTTGATATTTTCATTTTTATTGAGGCAATATATGTTTTATGGTAGGTTTGATGGTGTATTGAATATGATTGTACTGGGCGTCGGCTGAGGGTGAGAGCAGGAATATGAGGGAAATGAATGTTGAATTGAAGACTATAAAGGCTACAGAGATAAAAGGTTAATCAAAGGCCATTTAAATAGCAGTAAGATAAGATAAGATAAGATAAGATAAGATAAGATAAGATAAGATAAGATAAGATATTCCTTTATTGTCCCACATGGGGAAATTTCATTGGTGCAACGCAGGTAGATACAGAGGCAGATACAGAAGAACAGATCACTTATAGGAAGTCTGAAAAACACTTTCAGTGGAAGATCTCCTATAAATAAATAAAAACTCCCATAGACAAATAAATAAATAAATGCCATTGCATGTGATCCCGACAGTAATTGCACATGAATATGTGTCACGACAGCACATAGATTGCACATGAATTTCACAGTAATTGCACATGAATTGCACATGAATTCCAACAGCAATTGCACATACGACAGAATTGCACATCAGTATTAGGTTAGGTCAGTATTGCGACGGGATAACGTGACCATCTCCGGGCAAGACGACTGTTCTCCGCAGTTTCATGAGTTCCTCCTTTGTGGAAACGCGGTACGGCGCCGGCCGGGGGGCGGAGCCGGGGGGCGGGGCCGGGGGACTCAGAGCCAAGACACATCGCAACGACACGACGAAAACACTCAATCCAGCCGAATAAAGACAAACCAAGTTAATTTAAAGAGATTCCAGTGCGTGTCCCGATCGTTCGTGAAGTTCCTCTTTCATATAAACGTGTATATAAACGTGTACCGACGACACGCCGTACTTTAGCGCGGCCGGAGGGCGCGGGGGGGGGGGGGGCTGGTGGGCTCGCTCGGAGCTAGCTCACGTCACAACAACACAACGAACGCAACGAAAAACGCTCAAATCCAGCCGAAAAAAGTCAAAAACAGTTGAATTAAAAAACTATTCCAGCGCGTGTCCCTATCGTACAGTAAAATAGAAAAAATATACTAACTATATTTACAAAATATAGGAGATAAAGCACAATAAGTTGTTGTTGTTGTTGTTGTTGTTTTATGGCGGTTGGCATCCAATTGTTGCATTACCGCCAGACTTTATTCCTCAGACTTTTCGTAGTTGTTTTATCCTTTAGAAGTCCTTCTTCCATCACTTTGGCGTTTCTAGGCCCATGAAGTCAAAGCGCGTTAGAACATCCTCTTGCTCCTCATCCTCGGCTCAGTCTCCAACACCCCCCACCTCTATAAATGTTTACCCAGCCCTGTGCTACATAAGTAAGCAACCACAGCCTGACACAAACCCTGTGACTGGATCGCCAGAACGTTCCGCAGATTGAACTCCCGCCCATTATTCCGAAACCACAAGGCCAACCCGGCCCTTTCTCTATCATAAGCCTCACAGCAAATCAGCACATGCTCGACAGTCTCTGGCACCCGACAGTGACCACACAGACCGGTCGGATGTTTGCCTATCCTACTCAGTGACCAATTGAGTCCAGTATGGCCAATCCTCATGCGGGCGAAGGCCCTTTCCTCCCACGCGTTCCTGCCCATAGACCTGCAAGGACCCACACTACCCTGTACGTGATAGAGATGCCGTCCAGTAACACAGTGGCTCCAAAATTCCTGCCAAAGGCCGACCACATGACTCTTGATAACGGGCTTGATTTCAGATTTGCTTAACTCAACCGCCACACTGTTTTTATGGCGGTTGTTGTTGTTGTTGTTTTATGGCGGTTGGCATCCAATTGTTGCATTACCGCCAGACTTTATTCCTCAGACTTTTCGTAGTCCTCAGACTCTGTCGTAGTCCGTTGTTGTTGTTGTTGTTGTTGTTTTATGGCGGTTGGCATCCGAGTGTTGCATTACCGCCAGACTTTATTCCTCAGACGGTCGTAGTCCGTAAAAGTACTCCTTCCATTGCTTTGGGGTTACAAAGCCCATGAGGTCATGATATGTCTTTTTGACTAGAATAGTTGTTGTTGTTTCAGAGACCAGCAGTGGCATTTAAGGGGATTTGGTTTGAGTCCTGTAAGTTCAGAGAAGGTTTCCAGGATCGTAAGGTTCCTGTTCATGCCTTCCCAACTATCGCTTAGGATGACCAAGTCATCAGCGTATGCGTATGCATGGGGTCTGAGGAATAAAGTCTGGCGGTAATGCAACACTCGGATGCCAACCGCCATAAAACAACAACAACAACAACAACAACAACAACAACAACAACGACAGAGTCTGAGGACTACAAAAAGTCTGAGGAATAAAGTCTGGCGGTAATGCAACAATTGGATGCCAACCGCCATAAAACAACAACAACAACAGACGCTAGGCGGTTGAAGGTGACCCGGTCTGGGAGAGACGGGAGATGGCGGAGGAGAGTGGATCGGTGGTCGAGGACTTCTGGACGGCGTGGAGGAGCAGCCTTTTCTGGCTGCACGTGCCCGGAAACGTAAAGGGTCCCTTGGCTCGGGTTCTGGGAGTGAGCAGCAGGATGAGGCTGAAGCTGTTGATGTCCGGGGTGAGAGCAGAGACTGTGAGGTGATCATGGGGCTTGCACAGGATGGTGCATCCTTTAAGGAGTGGAATTCGGTGGCATTGTCGGGGAGCCTAGCTGTGGCTGTGGGGGTGATCGGGAGTGCGAGTGTCCTTAGAGATGGCTCGCTGCTGGTCGTGTGCGGGGACGCGGCTCGGCAACGGAAGGCGATTGAAACTGGACGTCTGGGTGGAAGGGACATTCTTGTGTCTGATGCTGAAGGAAGCATGGTCAGAGGAGTTGTCGTGGGCGTCCCTGCGGCGACGTCTGTGGATGAAGTTAAGGAGAATTTGACTGGAGCTGGGGTGCTGGACGCTGGGCGGTTGAGGGTGACCCGGTCTGGGGTGAGATGTGGCAGCTTGTCGGTGGTGGTAACACTTGAAGGGGGGTGCCTGCCTAGTGGGGTGTTCATTGGGTTCATGTGCCATGACGTTGGGCCGTGTGTTCCACCGCCCCTGCGTTGCTTTGGGTGCCGGCGCTTTGGACATATTGCAGCGGTCTGTGGAGGGAGGCAAAGATGTGGTGGATGTGCAGGAGATCACGAGTGTGGGAGGTGTGACGTGGGAGCGGGGCTGAGGTGCTGTGGCTGTGGGGAAGAGCATGGCTCTGCCTACGGGGGATGCAGGTTTGGCAAGGGAGCTGCTGAGGTGCATAAAATAGAGGTCTCTCGGGGTATGTCCTATGCAGATGCAGTCAAGAAGGTTTCAAGTAATGGGTTTGGAGTGAGTACGGAGAGAGGAGCCGGCGCTGCTCCCAGCCAGGGCGAGGTGAGAGGGGCCA
The DNA here is from genome assembly GCF_026437365.1 of Eucyclogobius newberryi. Lineage (NCBI taxonomy): Eukaryota > Metazoa > Chordata > Actinopteri > Gobiiformes > Gobiidae > Eucyclogobius > Eucyclogobius newberryi. Next base: position 24,080,115 of record NW_027315823.1, read on the forward strand.
GCGTGGCTCCCAGGAGGTGTGAAGGTTTCGGGAGTGGAGGTCCCAGGTGTGCAGGTTCCAGAATTATTGAGAATACCCTGGTTGTGGATAGAGAGGATTTTGTACTTTTCATGGTGGATGTTGTGAACTGTGCTGCTCAGACTCAGGGCGGAACTGAAAGGATCAGGATCATTGCTGAAGCTGCGGGGAGATTCCTTGGAACAAAGGAGCTTGATTGGGCAGATGTGGAAAACGGGCTAAAGGCGATTAATGGGAGTCAGAGTGATGGGGGTCTGCTTTTGGGGGGTCAGAGTGATCAGAGTGGCGAGATGGGGGTGGGGGTGGTCTCCTGTCCTCGCCCAGTCTCGTAGACGCACGGTTACCAAGCAGCGACATCAGTGGAAATATTAAAGCCTATAGAATGAAGCCTAAAGAATAAAGCTGTACGGTGGAAGCACCGAACGTCAAAGAAGGAGAGGAAGATGAAGAAGGGTCTCCCTGGAATAAAGCCGGTTGTTGTTGTTGTTGTTGTTTTATGGCGGTTGGCATCCGAGTGTTGCATTACCGCCAGACTTTATTCCTCAGACGTTTCGTAGTCCTCACACTCTGTCGTAGTCCGTAAAAGTACTCCTCCCATTGCTTTGGTGTTACAAGCCCATGAGGTCATGATATGTCTTTGTGACTAGAATAGTTGTTGTGTCAGAGACCAACCAGCTTTATTCCAGGGAGACTCTTCTTCATCTTCCTCTCCCTCTCTGACGCTCGGTGCTTTGGAAGTACAAAGCCCATGAGGTCATGGGACGTCTTTGTTGTTTTACAAAGCCCATGAGGTCATGGGACGTCTTTGTCGTTTTATCCTTTAGAAGTCCTTCTTCCATCGCTTTGCCATAAAACAACAACAGCAACAACAGTCTAAGGAATAAAGTCTGGCGGTAATGCAACACTCGGATGCCAATCGCCATAAAACAACAACAACAACAACAACAACAACATCACTTTGGTGTTTCTAGGCCCATGAAGTCAAAGCGCGTTAGAACATCCTCTTGCTCCTCATCCTCGGCTCAGTCTCCAAGACCCCCCACCTCTATAAACGTTTACCCAGCCCTGTGCTACATAAGTAAGCAACCACAGCCTGACACAAACCCTGTGACTGAATCGCCAGAACGTTCCGCAGATTGAACTCCCGCCCATTATTCCGAAACCACAAGGCCAACCCGGCCCTTTCTCTATCATAAGCCTCACAGCAAATCAGCACATGCTCGACAGTCTCTGGCACCCGACAGTGACCACACAGACCGGTCGGGTGTTTGCCTATCCTACTCAGTGACCAATTGAGTCCAGTATGGCCAATCCTCATGCGGGCGAAGGCCCTTTCCTCCCACGCGTTCCTGCCCATAGACCCGCAAGGACCCACACTACCCTGTACGTGATAGAGATGCCGTCCAGTAACACAGTGGCTCCAAAATTCCTGCCAAAGGCCGACCACATGACTCTTGATAACGGGCTTGATTTCAGATTTGCTTAACTCAACCGCCACATCAATTGATGGCCGCCTAAGGGAACGTTTAGCCAGTGCATCAGCCATTTCGTTACCATCCACCCCCACATGCGCAGGGACCCAAAAGAAGGAAACCCTCACATCCTTCCTGGACAGGGAGAGCATCAGACAGAAGATGCCATTAAACACATCCTGTCTGCAATCCGATTTCCCAGATTTAATGCTTTGCAATGCAGAAAGGCTGTCAGAGGCCACCACAATGCCGCAACACTGCAAACCAGATTCCGCCCATTCCAATGCCAACCGTATCGCTATGAGTTCCGACGTGAAAACAGAAAGGCGATCTGTCAACCTCTTCTTGACCGCCAGCCCCAGGTCAGGCACAAAATAAGCGGCGCCAGTACGCCCACTCTCAGGATCCCTAGACCCGTCGGTATAAATAAACACATCACCTGAGTGCTTATCGATGAGCGCTTGAACGGCAAACTGCGGTGCCCTCCCAGCGACTCCTCTAAGCTTGCCATGCAAGCTAACATCAACAGGAGCCGGGACAAACTTCCACGGAGCTATAGCAGACAAAGCCACCGACGGGCTCACACGCAGATCACCAACCCCCGCAAGCCGCGCCTTCGCATTTCCTACCTGGCTAAAAACCATACCGCCAGCCTCACTCTGCCCCCCATCAACCTTGAGAAAGTCCCTCACCGGGTGAGAGCTCGTATGACCTTGCACATTCACCCAGTAAGCCAACAGAAGTTCTAGCCTCCGGAGCCGTAACGGCAATTCCCCCAACTCAACCTGCAGCGCCGAGACAGGGGAGGTCCTAAAAGCCCTACAGCAGATGCGCAAGGCCTGGGCTTGCTCCACATCAAGCTTCTTTAAGTTAGTCTCAGCCGCAGACATGTAGGCTATACAGCCATAATCAATAGCCGCCCTCATGACGGCCCGATAAATACCCAGGAGCGACCTTCTGCTGGCCCCCCAGTCCTGGCCGGATAGACAACGAAGCAAGTTATTCACCCTTTTGCATTTACCACTGACCTCATCAATGTGCTGACGCCAACTAAGCCTCTCGTCAAAGGTGACCCCCAAGAACCTCACCTCCCTGACCTGTTCGAGCACCTGCCCATGCAGTCGAAGGGAGACGTCCCTATGCCCATTGAAGAAACAGATCACTTGAGACTTCCGTACGGACAGTTTAAACCCCCACTTCAGGGTCCACTGCTCCACCTGCTGTATTGCCCTTTGCAGTTTCGCCTCGTAAAACCGGAGATTCCTCCCTCTCACCCATAGAGCGCCATCGTCAGCATAAAGGCTCCTCCCAACAGACCCATCCACGTCGTCAAAGATGTCCTTAATCATAACATTGAACAAGATAGGGCTACACACACTCCCCTGCGGGATCCCATTCTCCACCCCATAGACCCCAGAGTAAGCAGCGCCCACTCTGGTTTGGATACGCCGGCCAGACAGAAAGCTCCGGACCCAGTTAAACAGTTTACCCTTCACACCACACTTCCGCAGCTTAATGAGGAGCCCATCCTTCCAAACCATATCGTACGCCTTCTCCACATCGAAGAGCACCGCAATAACCTTTTCTTTCTGAGCCCTGGCCAGCTGGATATCAGATTCCAAACACAACACGGAATCCATGGTGTTCCTGCCCCTACGGAAACCACTCTGGTGCGCGGGAAGCAAACCCTGACTCTCCAAGAAGTAATCCAACCGCTCGGTAACCATGCGCTCCATCGTTTTCCCGAGCTGCGACGTCAAGGCAATCGGCCTATAACTTGAAGGGTCAGACGCTGGCCTACCCGGCTTCAGAACCGGCACCACCGTAGACTGTTTCCACGCAGATGGAACACAACCTGAATCCCAAACACGGTTGAAAAGACCCAGGACTAGCCCAAGCGTGTCATCAGTCAAATGAGAGAGCATGTCATAGCACACCTCATCTTTACCCGGGGCTGTCTGTTTCGCTTTAGAAAGTGCTCTCCTTAGCTCAAACAAACTAAACGGAAGGTCAAGGTCATCTTGAGTCGAAGGCTGGTGCCCAATCAGCTCAGAATTCTGGGCCAGAGTACTCTCCCTGTAGTGCCTTTCCGCAGGTGAGAGATTGTCAGAGCTGTGCACCGACACAAAGGTGCTGGCCAACAGTTCAGCTTTGTCAACGTCGCTGACTGCTTCAACACCATTCAGTAATAGGACCGGGGTCCCATGACGGCGCTCAACCCCATGCATCCGCTTAATCATCCCCCAAACATCCCCGAGACGCGTTTCTCTCCCAATTTTGGAACAATACCGCCTCCAATAGGCACTCTTGGCCGTTCTTACAGTTTTCCGCACAACAGCGCGGGCCCTCTTGTAGTCAATGAGGGCACCCTCAGTGTGGGTAACCCTTAGCCGGCGAAACGCCGCATTTCTCTCCCTAACAGCATGACCACATGCTTCATTCCACCACGGCACCCGCTTCCTATGTCCACTACCACCACTCTTAGGAATCGTGCCTACCGCTGACTGCGTGATGAGCGAGACAATTGCACTATTGAGATCATCCACCTGAGTCAATCCTCCTTCCTGCAGAACCCCAGAACCATCATCAGCTTTCCTCAGGAAAGCCCCCCAGTTCGCCCTTGCCAACTGCCACCTCTGGATCCTCGTCCCCCTGACCACACAGCTCCCAAAGCCAATCTCGGTGCGGACTAGATAGTGATCGCTACCAAAAGAAAGATTACCAAGAACCTCCCAACTACAAAACACCAGCTAACTCCTTGGACACAAGCGTAAGATCTATTGCACTTTCCGTACCGGTCCCCATATCATAGCGGGTCCCACTCCCATCATTCAGACAAACCAACTCCCTTTGATTGATAAAACCCTCTACCACCTGCCCATACCTATCGGTACCACTACCGCCCCACAAAGCGCTATGCGCATTAAAATCCCCACACCACACGGCCTTTCCCCGAACATCCTTACCGATACTATGTAAGGACTCTAACGTTAACTCACCACACGGATTATAAAGGTTAACCACAGTAACAGCTTCACCACCCAGCCAGACCCTCACCGCCAGAGCCTCCGGCGCTTTACTCACACTGACAACAACGTAATTTAGGTCATCTCGGACAAACACAGCCACACCTCCGCCTCTACCCTGTATCTTCCTGCGTTGCACCAATGAATTTCCCCATGTGGGACAATAAAGGAATATCTTATCTTATCTTATCTTACCCTGCTCCCTATCATTCCTAACACACACATACCCTTGTATCCCAAAACCCCACCTAGGTCGTAACCAAGTCTCCTGCATGCACATAACGTGAGGCTTGTTCAACAAGGTAGAGACAAAATGCTTAAATTCCTGGCCATTAGCACGAAGACTACGCGCATTCCATTGCAAGACAACCACCGCCATTATGAGCCCCCGGAACCTGACGGCGCATCGGGAGCCCCCCCACTCCCACTGCCAGAATGGGGCAGGGTGCCTTCCCGCAGCGCATCCTCTATCTCCGTCCACTCGGGACCCCCAGCTCCAAAGTACTTCCCTGCAGCCTTAGCGATGATCTTAGTCTTTTCGGATCTCTTCTTGGTTTGACCAGTACAGTTAATCACTTCCACCATAAAGAGGAAGAAATCTTTCCTCTTCACAACCAGTACATCCTCCGCACCCACAGGGCCTCTGCCCGTGGAAGCCACACTTACAGGCATCCCAGTGGGGACCTCCCCCTGGCCGCGGGCAACGCTGCCCCCTCCCCTGTCGCCTAGGACACCAGCAGCACTGGCAGCCCCCACTGCATCCACCTTCACCTAACTACCAGACACCTTCTTGACCGCATCCGCGTAGGATATGACTTGAGAGGCTCTAACTTTTTGCACCTCAGCAGCCCTCTTGCTGAACACGCATCCCCCGTAGGCAGAGCTATGCTCTCCCCCACAGTTACAGCACTTGAGTTTTGCTCCGTCGTCACACTTCCCATACTCGTGGTCTCCTGCACATTTACCACACTTCTGCTTCCCTCTACAGACCGCTGCAATATGCCCAAAGCGCTGGCACTTGAAGCAACGCAGGGGCGGCAGAACATATGGGCGTACGCCATAACGCATGTACCCAACGCACACCACACGAGGCAGGATCCCACCTTCAAATCTAATCATTATCGACAGGCTGTCACACCTTACCCCATCCCGGGTCATCTTCAACCGCCTAGCATCCACCACCTTAGCTCCAGTCAAATTCTCCTTTATGTCATCCACAGATGTCGTCGTAGGGACGCCTACGATAACTCCCCTGACCGTGCCTCTTACAGCATCAGACACAAGAATGTCCTTCCCCCCCAGACACTTAGCTTCAATCGCCTTCCTTTGCTGAGCCACGTCCTTGCACACGACCAGCAGCGAGCCATCCCTAAGGACACTCGCATGCTTGACCACTCCCACAGCTACAGTCAGGCTCCTTGTCAACGCCATCGGATCCCACCCCTTAAAGGACGCATTATCCTGCGCGAGCTTTATGAACACCTTACACTCTGAACTCACATCCCCGATATCTGCAACCCCCCCGCCCTGCTCCTCACTGAGAGAGCCCTCCATAGACGAGCAAGAAGACGCCCTACGCTGCACAGAATCAGTGGCTCCAGGGGAGTCCTCCCCGCTGTTCATATCGTCACCGACCAGGTCACGCTTCCTCTTCCTCTTCCCCGTCATACGGACCGAGGCGTTCCTCTATGTTGCCGTAATATCCAAACAACGCTCAATAATCCACCGTCAGCGATGTTGTTATTGGCAGAGGCCCAGGGAGTCAAAAATACCCGTGTTGTAGAATGAGGATCCTCTCCTTCTTGTTGTTTTATTCAAAGCCCATGAGATAAAGCCGGTTGTTGTTGTTGTTGTTGTTGTTGTTGTTTTATGGCGGTTGGCATCCAATTGTTGCATTACCGCCAGACTTTATTCCTCAGACTTTTCGTAGTCCTCAGACTGTCGTAGTCCGTAAAAGTACTCCTTCCATTGCTTTGGTGTTACAAAGCCCATGAGGTCATGATATGTCTATGTGACCGGCTTAAAGCCGGTTGGTCTCTGAAACAACAACAACTATTCTAGTCACAAAGACATATCATGACCTCATGGGCTTTGTAACACCAAAGCAATGGAAGGAGTACTTTTACGGACTACGACAGAGTCTGAGGACAAAGCACTGGAAGTCAAGGCACTGGAAGAAGAATAGAATTGGGTCTTGTGGTAATGTAACACTTGGATACCAGCCGCCATAACAACAGAATAACAACAGCAACAACAGTCTAAGGAATAAAGTCTGGCGGTAATGCAACACTCGGATGCCAACTGCCATAAAACAACAACTACAACAACAACAACAGGACTACGACAAAGTCTAAGGAATAAAGTCTGGCGGTAATGCAACACTCGGATGTCAACCGCCATAAAACAACAACAACAACAACAACAACTATTCTAGTCACAAAGACATATTATGACCTCATGGGCTTTGTAACACCAAAGCAATGGAAGGAGTACTTTTACGGACTACGACAGTCTGAGGACTACGAAAAGTCTGAGGAATAAAGTCTGGCGGTAATGCAACAATTGGATGCCAACCGCCATAAAACAACAACAACAACAACAACAACAACAACAACAACAACCGGCTTTATTCCAGGGAGACTCTTCTTCATCTTCCTCTCCCTCTTTGACGCTCGGTGCCTCCACCGTACAGCTTTATTCTTTAGGCTTCATTCTATAGGCTTTAATATTTCCACTGATGTCGCTGCTTGGTAACCGTTCGTCTACGAGACTGGACGAGGACAGGAGACCACCCCCACCCCCATCTCGTCACTCTGATCACTCTGACTCCCCAAAAGCAGACCCCCATCACTCCGACTCCCATTTAGCGCCTTTAGCCTGTTTTCTATATCTACCCAATCAAGCTCCTTTGTTCCAAGGAATCTCCCTGCAGCTTTAGCAATGATCCTGATCCTTTCAGTTCTGCTTTGAGTCTGAGCAGCACAGTTTACAACATCCACCATAAAGAGTACAAAATCCTCTCTATCCACAACCAGGGTATTCTCATTAATTCTGGAACCTGCACACTTGGGACCTCCACCCTTGAAACCTTCACACTTCTTGGGAGCCACGCTGGCCTTTCTCATTTCGCCCTGGCTGGGAGCAGCGCTGGCTCCTCTCTCTGTATTTACTCTAAACTCGTTACTTGAAACTTTCTTGACTGCATCTGCATAGGATATACCTTGAGAGACCTTTATTTTATGCACCTCAGCAGCTCTTTTGCTAAACCTGCATCCCCCGTAGGCAGAGCTATGTTCTTCCCCACAGTTACAGCACTTCAGTTTTGCTCCCACGTCACACCTCCCATACTCGTGATCTCCTGCACATTTACCACATCTTTGCCTCCCTCTACAGACCGCTGCAATATGCCCAAAGCGCTGGCACTTAAAGCAACGCAGGGGCGGTGGAACATATGGCCTAACGTCATGGCACATGAACCCAATGAACACCTTACTAGGCAGGCACCTCCCTTCAAGTGTTACCATTACCGACAAGCTGTCACATCTTACCCCAGACCGGGTCACCTTCAACCGCCTAGCGTCCACCACCCTAGCTCCAGTCAAATTCTCCTTAACTTCATCCACAGACGTCGCCGTAGGGACACCTACGATAACTCCTCTGACCGTGTTTCTTTCAGCATCAGACACAAGAATGTCCTTTCCACCCAGACGTTTAGTTCCAATCGCCTTCCGTTGCTGAGCCGCGTCCTTGCACACGACCAGCAGCGAGCCATCTCTAAGGACACTCGCACTCTTGATCACTCCCACAGCTACAGTTAGGCTCTTTGACAATGCCACTGAATTCCACTCCATAAAGGATGCACTATCCTGTGCAAGCTTTATGATCACCTTACAGTCTCTGCTCTCACCCCGGATATCAATAGCTTCAGCCTCATCCTGCTGCTCATTCCCAGAACCCTCGGACGAGCTAAGGGACTTTTTACGTTTCCGGGCACGTGCAGCCAGAAAAGGCTGCTCCTCCACGCCGTCCAGAATGTCTTCGACCACCGATCCACTCTCCTCCAGAAGAGAGAGCGTTTACACCGGGCTGCCAGCTGTACCAGCGCCTTATGACGCTGGTACAGCGTTAAGACGCCTTAAGAGGTGACATTTAAAAGCAAATGAATACAATGGAACTTCATATGTGACTTTTGAGTACAAATCTGGACAGGTGATCATAAACTAGCCTTTCTTTTTCAAACTCAAATGTTGCAAGTTGAAACACATCTATGAGCATTTTTTCTCTCCACTTGCCACTATACATTTCTGTGAACCCTTTTCATGTGTCCATTACCCCTGAACTGAAGACATGGTGATGGCTGCCTATCATTCATTCTCTTTATTTGGTACAAAGCCCTCAGAAACTTAACCTCTGACATGAATAAAATAGGATTCTTGAAGGTGCGACAGATTTAATGTATTTTTTGCAGCTCATCTGAAATGTGATATTAGCCTTCCAGGTTATCTATCACTGCCAAAGGTCTTTAGGAGGAGCTCCAGAATACTTATGAGTCTATAATTAGGCTCCTGTCATAGGGTGGAGTGATAATCTGTTATACTGTTCATCAGTGCATGTGAATTTCATTTCAAATAAAGCACATTTTGTAGGATGGCCAAAATCAAAACCGGATTTTCTTTTCTGTAAAGCATGTAATAGATATTAGATTTACTTAATTTTGATGTGAACACAGAGACGTCACCACTGTTACCCATCTCGTGTTTCTGACCCATCAAAGTGATTCCTGCTGGCCAATTCAGGAGGTTGTCGCTTACTTGAAACCTTTTTGTGTTTTAGTACTAAACTGTCAGGGGATCTTTTCATCCTGCTGGACTCTTCATGAAGTGCCTCAAACTACGAGTTCTTGCATCTTGTGCGCGTCACTTGCTAAAGGTGGGCACACTGGGTCCCAGTCCAAAAACCCTCCACAAAGAGAGGCAACTCCAAGGGAACACTAACACAGAGGTGACTCTTGGTGTTTCCCGCAGTGTGTTGGAAGATTCAGGCCCAAGGTGCTGCTGTGGCCCCGCCCGGAGACGTGGAGGGTCCCGTGGCAGAGCTGAAGGTGCAGGGGGTATACGTTTTAGTCGTATCCACGATTGTTACAGCACACAGTGTCACCTCCAATCAAGACCCACCTGTATTCTATGGATATTGTGTGGTATCAGTGCCATTGTAAGGTCTTTCAAGGTGTTTGTTCTCTATCAAACAAAACATTAATATGTATATTTTAAAGATTTCAAGTGTTGTTTGTTATTTTTTTATTTTAAATTGTCTGGAGATACAGTTTGAATTGATTATTGGGGTTTCATTCACAAGTAACCTATTGGTCAATTGGTTTAGCAGTACACTAAAAGTTATACCTGTTACTTTTAATCATTCAACTGTAGACCATTCCTCCTTTTAAGCAACAACTGGAAATTTACGGGACTATGAAAGATGTTCTTACTAGAATTTAAATTACATGCTCAGCAATAAGACTGATTGTAGAGCAATTTGTCAGTGACATAAGTCTCTAATTTCTCTTTCTAATTTTGTCTGCAAAAATGTCCAGTGCAGAGCGGCTCCATTTGATTTGATTGACATCATAACAGATAGTGGTTACTATGAGATGTGGAACTCTGGTCATTCTCTGAGACCAAACAGAATATTTCAAGAGAGTCCAGTTCAGTGCAGCTGAGCAGTCTGCAGCCTGATACTTCCTGCACAGTTTTCCTGTGCCCACAGTACAACAACACACTGTCAGTGCACTTCACATCCCTGCCAGGTAAGAAAGAAAGGGTCTAAACATGGATTCAGCAGAGCAGCAGTTCTCACACTGTATATCTAGTATTGCCTCATTATAAACTGTAAAAAGTGTCATCACTATTTCTTCAGTCATACTTGTCTTAAATAGACCACTTTCTGGTGGTTGGTCTGCCAATGGAGATGTCAACATTACAGTAAACTCATCTAAAGGCCAAGCAATACCATCTCCATGAAGACAAAAGTTGATGAACCTTCCACAAGAAAGGTTAAGTAGTGCCCCTTTAAACAGCCATTGGGGGTCAGACGTCTGACTATCATTCCAAAGCTTAGGTAAATGTTTGTGTGAGCAACCAGATGAATCTGCAAATTAGTGTAGTAAGAAAGGCAGCTTCTGTGATTGTATTAATCATGATAGAATACTCACAAATTTCATGTAAGATAAAAGTTCTGAGCAATAATTTACACACCTTTTAAGATTTAAAAAAATACACTTTTCTTATTTAGTCTGTCAGGGGTCACCACAGCAAAAAATTCCAAGGTGTTAGGCAGATTTTTACCCTGATGCCCTTGGTGTGAAGCAACTGCCCCCTTCACCTTTGACTCTGAGTGAGTAATGAAGTGTCACCCAAACAAACAAACAGCTACTTCCGGTACTGCCATATTCTAATCCAGGGGCGTGTCCAGACTTATGGCCCCAGGTCAAGTTTATGAGGTACTTGTTTTTAGAATTTAGAACTTACATTTCATATTCTTTTATTATTTCATGCAATATTATAAGTAAAATTAAACGTATACATTACGAATATTACCTCAGCCCCTCTGAGTGGGGTGACACTGGGTGGCCCATCAGCTTTTACAGCTACTGTCAACATCACAACTGCAGCTTCTGCTCAAATTCATACACTACAGCTTGAAAATGCCATTACGCAGAGTTATGCCAATATACCAGCCAGTGGCAATATGAATAAAATATCATTAGGATGCACCTGTGAATTTAAAGATACTGGTTTGGTCATTATCCAAAATGTTTCAACATTTTGTTGTCTGCAGATGTGTTGAGTTCTGCTGTGCTTTATGTGTCAGTCCCCGGGAGGTTTGAGTCAGTTGGGGTCCTCTATAACCAGCACTCGTCTTTGGATACACAGTAGAAAATGGGACAATCCCCTTTGGGCAGGTCCACACAGCTCCGTCCTGGGCTGTGCTCTGGACTCGGTGCAGGAGGTGGGGGACAGAAGGGTCCTGGCTAAACCCACATCTATGCTGGACCATGAGTGTCCCGTGATATATGCAATGCCTTGTTTTTCCAAAAATTGCAAAACCTTTTCTGTAGATGACATTGTGCTGTGGGTGAATGTTACTGCAAATCTTCTTCCAATGACTCTACTGCAGGAGCTGTACATAACTGCCACTGGCCCAACGCTGATGCACTCCACACAGAACCACTCCCAGCGTTGGTCGACCTGCAGCTGCGCCCCATGGACCAAGAGAAGGTAAGATAAGATAAGATAAGATATTCCTTTATTGTCCCACATGGGGAAATTTCATGAAAGGTGCAGGTGATGTGGAGGGCTCATGAGGAGGGTCTTATAAGCTCAGCTGGGACAGTCCACAGTCCCACCGCAGGTCCATGTGCCTCCGTCTTCTCACTGCACAGTTATCACTAACATCACTCAAAGAGGTCTGTCTTTCTCCAGTCCTCTGTTCCAGGCAAGGGGGACAGCATATGCTGCACTGCACGCTAAGGAAAAATATTGCTATTATTACTATACAATAAACAATATTTATTCAAGGGCTGTTGCTCCCAATGTGTTGTTTAAATAGCTAAATTTGACAACAAATATGTCCTCAGTTTGTTCATCAAATATTAAATTAACTGAAACCTAAAATACAGCAAATCCGGTTGCTGTTGTAGATATTGTGTGTATACAGTAGTGTATGGTAGAAGTGAACAAATACATTTTTACCAGGAGAAAAAACTTAAATAATACATGAAATGCTTTCCTCTGGGGAATATATTGTAAAGCAACACACTTAGCTCCCTACTGTTTGAAATCATGTGGGATTCTAAGCTTCACAATAATGTGAGTGACAGGGAATGGTTGTTTGTTTATCACCATGGGGCTGACCCAGGCTTTTAGATTTGAGGTTGGACAAAAAAATAAATACAAAATGGGCTCTTACATTTGTCCTTTCTATCCCATTATTATTACATATTTGTCTACTCTTGCTGGCTTTAGTCTCATCCTGACCCTCGAATTACATCAACATAAGCTTAAATTCTTATTTCAGCCAGAGACTAACTGGGACAAGAGTCAATCCATTTAGCGCTGGCAACCCCAACATTACTGCAACATGCATCTTATGCAACATTACCCATTCATTTCTAATCACTCTTTCTGTGGTCAAATGGTCAACCATTAGTGCCACATTTCCAAAGCTCTTATGTTGCTACTTGTGTCGGTTCGGCCCCTTGCTGTTCTAAGTGGTCTGGCTTTACTTAGTGTGGCTGATTTGCTGCTCCTGATGAAACGACATGAACCACATAGTGTTTTTAGCACTGCTCCTTGAGACTGGCTAAAATTATGTATTTAAATAATGCATAGAAATGGACAAGTAAGGATTTGTGCTGAGTTTATGCGAATCATATTTTTATGGCTGACATTATGGTTAGATTCGAAACAATATTTCTGTTTTGTTTCTCTACTTTGTATTGCCATCTAGTGGCTGAAGTGTGAAATTCACGCTGCTTGAGTTGAGGGCAATAAATAACTCGTCATGCTGTTGTATGGCATCATCTGAAAATAATAATAATAAGATATAAATATTGCGTTATATTCTAGGTTAATATGGAATTGTATTGTTCATTTTGTTGACTATATTTATTTTTTCAATGCTCAGTACACTCTATGTGTTGGTGTAGTTGGAGCTTTTTTTGAGTAAACAAATTGTGAAAATTCAGATTCAGCATTCAGAATATTTGGTTTCTTTGCACAAGTACCAACATGCTCATATGGCTTAATGAGTGAGCTTACATCTCCCTTAGGATAACGCTGAACAAAACTAAGGTGAAACGGAAGCCCTTCTCAGTTAGAGAAGCTGATTAATCTCTGGTGATTATTATCATACACTCTGCTCCTCGGGACTTTGGGGACAGTGATGCAGTTTGTGGGAGTAACATGTGTTGTCACAGCCTTCCATAAAGACCCTCCAGCACACAACGTCAAGCATCTTCTTGGCCTTAACAATGGGCTCTGTGGTGTGGAGGGCATTAAGTTGACACAAAGAGGACTCTACCTGGTTTAGAATTTTTTTAATTGCTGGTGTACTTTACAGAGAAATTTGATTGAAATGGAGGAGCATATGGAAGAGGCTGTGGACGATCTGGTGGGGATGGGGTTGCGAGTCACCGTGTCGCCAGCACAAACAGCTTTTTACATCCTACTGGTGATGATAGGCATTCTGGGCAACGCCACAGTGGTGGGAGTCATCGGTAAAAGTGTAATAATGGATCGAGGTGGAGGTCGAAATTCGGATATTATCATCATTAACATGTCCCTGTCCAACCTGCTGGTGTCCGTGTTGAGGAACACATTACTGATCATCTCTGACATGGGGCTTGAGGTAAGTATCACTGTGAATAAACAATTAAAACAGTTTTTCCTATACACCTAAAATAAACTGCTCAACAACAACAAGATTTTAAAATGTCCATGTCATGAGAAACTAAAAATTGTGGGAAGTATGTGCAGCGGGGCACAGAATAAAGGATGGTGTGATGTCTAAAGCTACACTAACTTCACTTGCCAAGTATTGTTTTTCTAGTAAGTTGTCTCTAGACACCATGGGGTTTATGCAAGAGGGGGTCTGGGGGGGCCTTTCCACATAAAATAAGTATTTTTTGTTGTTTATGTTATGTAACCCATCCATTTTCTTCCGCTTATTCGGGGCCGGGTCCTGGTCCTGGGGGCAGCAGTCTAAGCAGGGTCTCCCAGATTTCCCTCACCCCAGACACTTAATCCAGCTGTTCTAGGGGAGATCCCGAGGTGTTCCCCAAGCCATCTGAGAAACAAAGTCCCTCCATCATGTACTGGATCTCTTCCTGGGGCCTCATCCTGGACATGCCTGGAACAGGAGGCATCCGGAACAGATGCTCGAGCCACCTCAGCTAGCTCCTCTTTATGTAGAGGAGCAGTGCTTCTACTCCAAGTTCCTCCTGTGTGAATGAGCTCCTCACCCTATCTCTAAGGGAGCGCTCACCCACTGTTTGTATCCGCAATCTTGTCCTTTCCGTCATTACCCAATGCTCATAGGTGAGGGTAGGAACGTAGATTGACCGGTGAATCGAGAGCTACGTCTTTCACAACAGTCCAATACAGCGACCGCATTACTCCAGACGCTGCACTGATCCGCCTGTCAATCTCACGCTCTGTCCGTCCCTAACTCGTGAACAAGACCCCACTTGAACTCCTCCACTTGGAGCATGGCTTCCCCACCCACCTGGAGGGGGCAAGCCACCTTTTTCCTGTTGAGAACCATGGCCTCAGATTTAGAGGAGCTGATCCTCACCCCAGCTGCTTCACACTCGGCTGCAAAGTGAATGCTGCAGGTCCAGGTTTGATGGAGCCATCAGGACAACATCATCTGCAAAACAGCAGAGATAGGATCCTGACTATGAACAGAACCGGTGACAAAGGGCAGCCCTGACAGAGACAACATGCACTGAGAACAGGTCTGACTTACTGCCGGCAATGCGAACACAGCTCTTGTTTTGGTCATACAGGGACCGAACAGCCCTGAGCAAAGGCCCCCGGACCTCATACTCCCGGAGCACCCCCCCAAAGGACACCGCAAGGGACACGGTTGAACGCCTTCTCCAGATCCACAAAGCACATGTGGACTGGTTATTGAATACCCTTTGTGTATAATTTGAGCTTTGACAAACATTGCTTATCATTATAACTGGTACATTTTAAGCCGTATAAGTCATTTCGTGTGGGGCCTTCAGCTTGGGCCATAGACAATTGCTTGACTTGCCCTTTGTGGTAGCGCTGGACTATTGCAAACAGAGCTACCTTATTATTGTACAGACCTATGTCACTTGGTAGCTGAGTGACTAGCACATACAGTGTGCCAGGCTGGTTGCAGCGTCATGAGTTTGATTCTGTCTCTGACAATTTGCTGAATGTCCTTCCCTCTCTCATCCCCATTTTGTGCTACCCTGTCCTGCCCGCTAAGCCTACAGGCCAAAAAATCCTTTATATTTTTGAAACTAGTCTGTGTGGAAATCTGTTTACACAATAATACTAAAATAAACTAAATGACCAAACCGGGCACTATTGTAAATCCTAATTGCACACTGTGCTTTTCAGCTGTACTCATCTAAAGAGTGGTGCCAGTTCCTGATGGGCGTGTGGGTGTGGTTGCGCTCAGTGAATGTGTGGTCCACTCTATTCCTCAGCGCGTTTCACCTTCAGACTCTGAGGCGGGTCGCTCCTGCCATTGGTAACATGAGCGGGCTACACGGGCCCCCCAAAACCCTGCTTCTCACCCTAAGCTTCATCTGGATCCTCAACTACATCTACTGCATCCCAGCACACATATTCTCCACCAATGGGAACGCTAACAGCACTGAGGTCAGGAACATACCATTTAAAATAGTATAAAGTATAAAATCAACAGAATATGGCCATAGAGTAATGTAGTAATTAATTTATTCCTAAAGGAATGAACGCAGCTGAATTAATGTTTTTTGAGTAGCTGTAAACTATGAAATATGCTGTGAAAATTTCTATAGTAGGTTTAACCAAATTAATTCATGCTGTTGTCGGCATAATAGCTCACAGAGATTCAAAATAATGACACAAAGCTGATCTTATGCAACGCTGAATTGCTGTTAAACTCTAAATGCATTGTTGTTGTATTCATTATCCGGCTCATGTGAGTTGGGCTACAGCAACATCTCACAAAGATAATTTTGCAGTTACTTTGCATGACAATTATTCAGAATCAGAATCAGAAAAGGTTTATTGCCATTGTCAGTGAACAAAATCCAAAGACTAGGGACTTGCTTTTAGTGATTCAGTGCAACATACAACAGTGAACAATAATAAAAGTAAGATACATGAAACAAGGCATGGATTAAAGAAAAACAATTTCAATTTACTAATAAGATAAAACTACACTTTTATGTACACAAAATGTACAGTTAAAAATATATATATATGTATATATATATGTATATATATATATATATATATATATATATATATATATATATATATATATATATATATATATATATATATATATATATTATGATAATTCCTTTCAGTCACACTCAAAAATATGAATCTAACTTTAATCATATTGTGTGTTTTATTTTTTTCTTTCTGCTGTCTTGATATTTTTTATTCAAGACTCTGATGTTGGTGAGCAGCACAACACGCCCCCTGCTGGGCTGTATGTGGAACTTCCCAACTAGATTCAGTGGCCTTGCATATGCCACCACCTCCATGATCATCCACGAAACAATCCCCATTTTTCTGATGGCCCTCACCAACCTGGCTTCCCTCTACACCTTGTACACCCACGGCAGGAGGCGCCAATCAGAACAGGGCGCCTCCATGATTAAGAGGGTCCCAGCTGAGAGAAGAGCAGCAAAGGTATGTAGAAAACAACATACTCTAGTCTGGACTAAAGGAATATCTATATCATACTTAAATTAATTCAGTGCAGGTAAAACAGAACAATTGATAATTGTTTGGGTGGACTGTGATAAAAAAATAATAATAATAATAATACAGTGAAAATCAGAAAACATCTACCTTGCTCCCATCTGAACATGACACAACAATATATTTTTTCCAACTTAAATGCCTGTCTGGACTTAAAATAAGACTACTTACCCCATGGTTTAAAAGGGATTTTTTTTTTTTTTTAGTCATGTACAAATTGTAGTGTATTTCAAACCATAGTGACCCATGAAATGCCTGTAATTGAACTGCATTTGACAGTAACTTTTCTGTGTGCCTAAGGTCATCCTCGCTCTCATTATGTTGTTTATTGCTTCCTGGGGAACCAGTATTATCTCCGTCAATTATTTCAACTACAATCGTGGCTCGTCATCTGACTTTCTTCTGGTCATTGCTCGATTTGCAAACATTATCTTCATCGCCTTTTCACCTGCTGTTCTGGCTATTGGCCATCGGAAACTGCGCTCATTCATCAAATCGCTGCTCAGCCACTGAACTCGGACCTTTTGAACTGACAATCAACTGTGAATTATAAACTGTATGTATTATATAAATTCTACAATCAAAACACCTATGTACAGCAAAGTAATTCACCCTATTTTACTGTTGGTCTGCTTAATCTTTTTCATACACACTTCTACTACTACTCCAATTCTTTACAAAGAGTGATATTCATCTCCATATAAAAAGTACATAAATATAATTCTGAACTTCCCAGGCCTCTGCCATATGGTCCCTCTCCTAATATTTAATTTCAACATTGCTTTAATTCTTGATACAAAAATAAGGTAATTTCACAGACAGAAAAATACAAAATAATACATTTCTACATATAATAATGTATTGGTAAAAAAATGTAATAAAAAAAAACAGAATAACAATTACACTTTTTGCTGACCCATCACTGTCCAGTCTTTTCTTTCACATGTATTATGTGTCTGTCCTTTAGAACATCCAAAACCATGTGTTTACCTGGGTCTTCTTGTTTCTTTGTTTCTTTCCAACATTTAACCAGTTCCACTCTCTGCTGAATCATTCCTACTATTTTCCTCCTTAGTTTTCCATGTCCCAGAGCCACCACCAGAGGGCTGAACCCCACAAAGACAGAGGCTGAGAAGTGTGCCACAGTGAGCAGCACCTCAGCATGGTGCCCTCTGTCATGGTTGTAATAGCTCACAGCTGCCACCTGCAAAACCCAACACACAACAAACAGCGCCACCAGAGACATAATCACATGACCTGCTTTACGCTCACTCGCTACATGTTTGCTCAGTTCCACTTGGCACCCTCCTGCTGTTCCTCCTGCCATAACTGCCCTGATGTGCTTGGCCAGGGTGTGCAGGGTTGCCAGATTGGTACAAATCATCAAAATCAATGGCAAGATTTCATTTAGGGCGAGTGACGTGGATGCAAACGCTGAACCTTGTTGATTTGTGGGAAATTCCCAGATGCAACCAAGAAGGGGTCTGGTGGTGCAGCTGATGACCATGAGCTCCACTGTGGCATTGCCCTCGACGTGGGTGGTGTAGAAAAGCGCCGGTAGGGAGAATGCAAGGTTAGCGCCCCACACCACTGCGAGAACTATCCAAACTCGTCGCCTCTCCTGCTGCTGAGCCAGAGGTCCAAAGGTGACATGTCGGCGTTTCAAAGTGGAGCAATGGAAGATGCTGAGGGCCAAAGTGACCCAGCAGCCAACGGCTCTCCACCAAACCCACAAGAGCATGAAGACCCTGCACCACCCCGGGGACAGCGATACCTCCAGGCCAAGGTCGGACACAAAAATAGGAACGGTCCTGAAGAGAGAGGTCAGCAGGTTGGCCACTGATAGATGGACCAAAATGGTGTCAGAGGATGAGAGTTGGTGGGTTGGACTTTCGATGGCTGATTGCAACACCTACAAGAAAACATTCACATTCGTAAAGACAAGAAGAAACACTACACGCAAAGAGAATATACATGCTTGTCTCTATGGAGATGATCCACAGTTTGACATTCAACATCTCCTTGGAGACAAGCGGGCCAAGTTACTGAACAGCTCTATGGACATGCGAGCCTGGTTACAATATGAATGCATGTTTTTTCATGTGTTTCCACCAAGATAGATAGGTTTAATGTCATACTGTGGAACATTCTAAGCAAGGCAATAATATCCCCATATAGAGACAAGCAGGTGATAGACCACCAAAAAAGTTACATAGTGCACCTTTAAAAAGAAAACTAGTCAGCTGAATGTCTATCTTCACTCTTCACCCCCATTCAACACTTACATACAGTATTAGTCTGCCAAAGCACTGGTCTTATGTCGCATGTAACATACAGATGCACATTCAGATTCTCTTTTAGCGGTACAAATGTAGAAAAGAATCTTCTCAAACTATCAACGAATACTTCAGTAACATTCTTTGGCTTGTCGAAAGAACTCTGATCATTTTGTTTGGCCCATATTTACACAAATGATATCACACATGATCCAAAACAAAAAATGTCTAATTTCAAAGTGATCTCACCACATAAACGACCAAAATGTTTCCCAAGATGCCAAAAATGACCAAAAATCCGAACAGAATAGCTTCAACAGTAAGGGTCTCTGACATGGCATCACCCTGGACATGGCGACATGGACAACACAACCTTTTTCAGTTTACAAACCTGAATATGAATGGCTTAACCTCCCGTCCCTGCAGTCTTGTATATATAGACCTTCAATGCACCATGAAATCCTTGAAGCGAACATAAAGCATTATGTTGTCAATGTCCAACAAAGCATGTATTTTCCACTTCTTCTGTCAGCATTAACTTCTGCTGGTTAGTGCACACAGCAAGTCACCTCCATTAGATAAAAATCTTACTTTGTTCATTAGTCTGTGATGGTCCACTGATCTGCTGTGCTATGTCCCCAGACAGCAGACGACAACGCAAATACGTCCCATGTGACCAGTGCAATGGAGCCAGGGCAATATGAGTTTTGATGATGCAGCTCTTTTACTTCTTGAACTAATTGATTGTTGACTGTCTTTCTCTGGGAATAGGACAGCGTTTAAACCCTGGAGATCTCGTCACTAGATGCTAATTTTGAACAGTAGGCCGTAAATAATGTGTTGTAATTAAAAAAATATATATTAGGTCTATAGCCTATTTGTCCAAAAACCTACATGGCCTAAAGGTAAAAACATCTACATCAATTTGGCCAGATTAATTCAGTTTATTTCAGAGTATTATGGGGACAAACAGCCAAATGCCACAATTTCTATTTACAACAATATATTAAATATCAGACATAACACAAAAAGTCTGCCCACACTGGCCTGAGGATAAAGAGGTTAGGCTACAGATCCAAACACCAGTGTGGAGGTGGCATGAGCAGTGGAGGTGGCATGAGCAGTGGAGGTGGCATGAGCAGTGGAGGTGGCATGAGCAGGTGGCATGAGCAGTGGAGGTGGCATGAGCAGTGGAGGTGGCATGAGCAGTGGAGGTGGCATGAGCAGTGGAGGTGGCATGAGCAGTGGAGGTGGCATGAGCAGTGGAGGTGGCATGAGCAGTGGAGGTGGCATGAGCAGTGGAGGTGGCATGAGCAGGTGGCATGAGCAGTGGAGGTGGCATGAGCAGTGGAGGTGGCATGAGCAGTGGAGGTGGCATGAGCAGTGGAGGTGGCATGAGCAGTGGAGGTGGCATGAGCAGTGGAGGTGGCATGAGCAGTGGAGGTGGCATGAGCAGAGGAGGTGGCATGAGCAGTGGAGGTGGCATGAGCAGGTGGCATGAGCAGTGGAGGTGGCATGAGCAGTGGAGGTGGCATGAGCAGGTGGCAATGTAGCACCAACTCGACTTTAAAGCGCGCGCATGATGGATTGTTTACAAAGATCGTAAAGAAAGTCGCCCTGCTAAATGCTCCCACCACGTCCACATACTGAATGCGAACGCGCGCCTGACACCTCTTCATGCCGAGGCGCTGTGTGGGAAGATGACTCAGGGCGAAGCGACATGACTACAAATATTTAGCGCACGCACCCACGCTCCCCGTGCAGGGCGCGCGCTCCATCGCTGCACTCTCCACAGCGGGCATCAAAGCTTTTACGTTTACGTCAAGCCAGACAGGAAGAAGAAAGGCAAGACTAACGCGACAGCCGGGTCCCCCACTCTTATATGTTGTATAAAGGTAAGTCTGTGTCTTGAGCTCGTGGACAACCGATCTTGTTTTCTGTTGTGTTTCGTGCAAGGTCATACCGACGAGATGCCCGCATTAAAATGTGCTCTCTGTCGCAGATGCCCAGAACACTGTCTGCTTCACAGGCGACGTCGTGAGCTCAAATGGCAGACATCAGATCTCCTCGAGTATATCTTATACACTGTGTTTGAGAACATTTAAGGGGAAATGAAACGGCAACACGAACAATATCTGCTCTTACTGTGGACATTGCTTCTTCAATGCACATCACAGCAGACAGCATCTTCTCCATCCTCATCACAGGTGAGCACCGGGGCTCATGTGGAGACGCCCCTGAGCAGGAGTCAGCACCTTGACAGCTTTTGGAATGACAGCCAGATCCCCAGGACAGGGCCAGCGGCAGAACGAGAGGATCCATTAGCCCTCAAGACTTTAAACACCAGCAGAGCTACTGTGATGCCTGGGAGGTCACAGAGGTTTCAGAGCTGGAGGCTGGAGAATGGGGTCTCGCCTCTGTGTGCCTATCGTGTGGTTGAAGGGGGCATAGGAGGGCAGCTCTGCTTTAGACCCACACTGCCAGATTTTAAGTGCCAGGAAGGGCAATGCAGGACAGTGGTGTCTTCTGGAAATTTAGTGGCAAATATTCTCATCAATGGCAGTGTGCTATTACAGTGGACACAAGAGTCTACACTGAACGGACAATCCATTAGGACAAATGGTCAGAGCATAAGCAAAGATCATGGGACAAATGTAACTTCTTCTGGCACTGTTGTGAGTGGGAGGCGTCACAGAAGAGGAGGCTTTGAACTGAGTTGTTGGTGGAATGGGAGTTACACTCAGTTTGAATGCACTGGAGTGCAGCTGGCACACGGCTGCAGCGACTATCTGCTGATGGAGCTACATGAGAACATCCCCTATCGTTTCTGCCTGCGCTCCCTGGACAGGACCAGGACACAGGCACGTGACTGTGTGGAGTTCACCCTGCCTCCGTCCGGGATGCAGGACATAGTAATAGCAATGACAACCGTGGGAGGAGCCATTTGTGTAATGCTGGTCATTATTTGTTTACTGGTTGCTTATATAACAGAAAACATTATGAGCCCAACCACAACACGCACATGTTCCTATCGCACACATTCGTGCCACTGAGTGCAATGAGGCTTGCAAAAAACTGAACTTACCACTTGTGTGATCTCTTCTAAACCATACTTTATACATCTACTCATGCCAGTGTCATCACCATGTGAATTAACTTAAGCACAATACTGTGGCTTTTTCTTACCAATTGCCTTGCTAACCTCTGCACTGAACCAAAACACAACGTACTTCATATGGTATAAGAACTGTTTCTGTGGTATATCTTCTTGTGGATAGCATCTCTGTGATTTTAAATCTGCCAGTGTTTTTTGCCGGCAGAGGTTTACAGCAATACAAATGGCTTTGAACTAAGGCCAGTTATGCCCATGGCCAGTTGTTGGGTTTAGATACACGTTCATAAAATATACTAACTACATTTACCTACTATACAAAATAATGAAATGGTATCTAAATAAATAATAGGCCATATCCAATAATGTTGATAATGTCTCTTCTTATTAGCACCAAATTCAAAAAGAAACTTGAGAAGGGCACTTGTGGAACTGAACACAGGAAGCACGTGTAATAGTCACATCTCTAATTGACTAAACTATGTTTTGGTAGCCTACTTGTTGGCCTATCTCTGTAAGGGGTAATATCACTTTCAGCAGTAAGCGATAACTTTTTCAATTGAAAGATTCAATACATTTAATTTAGCACTTTCCGTGTTCTTTGTTGATTTTTTTTTTGTTTAAACTTTTTTAAACTATGTAGACCCTTAAAGCTTTTTATATGCATTAAATTTACAGTAACAACACTGTTTTTGTCCATGTTGTGGCCTATATTTGCAAATTTAAATTAGACCAAATGTTATCTCTTTTTGCATCTTTGATCTTTTTATTCTTAGTCTTGAATTTACAAAAATTAGGAAAATTCCTATTTTGTTTTAAATTCTGTTCACTGACCATTAAAGAGTTTTGCTTCGGGGCTTCGGATGGTTCATTATTTTCAAGAATCCTTTGCAATAAGGTGTATAAGGTTATAAACATTGCCTGCTTGTTCTTTCACAGAGGTCAGTAGTTTGCTATAAGGTTTTATAACTGGATTATGTACGAAGTCGTTTTTCTCTGAGCTTTTCTAATTGGACGACAAAGTTTTACGCACTGCTTAACTCCGCCCGCGATGACGTCACTGCCGTATAAAGCCGAGCAGCGGCACGACGCCATTTTATTTCCTGTTCTGAAACAGACCTCGTTTACGTTGTAGTTAGATTTCAATTGTTTAATAGTATATATTTGTCAGGGGTTATTTCATCACTTGTATTCATTGGTAGGGACACGCTAGGTCTTTTGCCGTTTATTGTTTGTGTTGTTTACAGCCGGAGACGCGATGCCGAGCCACCCTCTTCGTGTTGCGGTTGTGTGCTCTAGCAACCAGAACCGCAGTATGGAGGCTCACAATATCCTCAGGTAAAGACGAAGAGCAAGTCTAGGACAGGACCGAAGCCAGAGCAGCCTCCGTGCGCCGGGACTGGAGTCCGGTCCGGGATGATTCTACGTGAGGCAGCTCGGGCCTCTGCGCATAAAACAATGGACACGTTTCCCTGAGTCACCATGAGGACGTGGCCTGTTATTCTCACGTGTTTAGGCCCCTGTGCCCAGTATTTGAGTTCAAAACCTTCCTCTGAACACCTTTTTAGTCTCTTTGAGCTTTTAAAACATGGCCCTGTGGTTTGGTGAATTCCCCATACCATAGATGCCATCTACAACGCCCTCTACAGGCTCTTTTTTTGAGGCGGCGCCTGCATCCAGTCACCCGATTTATTTATTTTTTATTTCCCTCCACGTATTAAATATTTGTTTTTATTTAACTATGGGCTGGAAAAAACGTGTTGTCAAGCAAAGGCCTCAGAAGTTAACAAAAAACGTGGCTGAGGGATTTGAAAATGCTTAAGTTCAGAAGCGCATTTGAAATCATGCCCTATGTAACTCTGATTTTGTTTGTCTTTCAGTAAACGTGGGTTTGACGTCCGTTCATTTGGGACAGGGTCACATGTGAAGTTGCCTGGCCCTGCACCGGATAAGCCGAATGTTTACGACTTCAAAACTACATACGAACAGATGTACAACGACTTGGTCCGCAAGGATAAGGAACTGTATCCCTGTACTCACCCATCACCTTTGCTAACTTCCCAGGGGAAATTTAATTACCGGTTCTGAAAGTGGTCATTTGTAATACTAAAATCCAGTGTCACACAATGTTGATAGTGTAGCCTTTGTTATAGCTGTTCTGTTTGTAGGTCTATAAATGCCAGGTAAGAAATTGATATGGTATTGGATTGACCTCAGGTCCTCTTTTCTAGGGCTGCACAATATATTATCAAATTTGCAATGTTTTTTTAACGATTATAAAGTTAAAGAATTATTTTGATAATAGAGCCAAGAATGATTGTCTTTTGATAAGAGTATCCTAAGTTCAGGCCTCTACGTTTATATTCTGAAACTTATGGGATTCTTGTATCTGTTCATGTTTTGGTTTTTAATTTTAGTGCTAGTTTGTTTTGCGCTCCTACTTTTTAGTCATGTAATGCAAATCTAGTTTAGGCTTGTCTGAAAAATGTGGGAGTTTTTTCCAAAATTGTGCAGCCTCAAGTTATTGTAGTTGTTAGAGGTTAACAGTCTTCATTTGCACTAAATGTCCAAATGCTTGAGATTTAACCAATTAAATTTTTTAAAAGGATATACGCTTGATCTAGAGTGCTGATCTTTGACATCTATTTCAAATTGGTGTATCACGTATTCCATTAACTCTACATAATTTACAATAATATAAAAACAAAAATTTGAGCCTTATGGGGAACCTTGTAAAAAAAAACGTCTGTTTTGCGCATGCCCAAAACGAGGCTCGAAGTAGGGCGCGTGACCTCTTGTGAGTTGCAGCTTCACAACAACGCCACTAGATGTCGCTGTTGTATCAGATAGTTACCCCTGGGTATTGGCCACCATATTTTTTGTATTCTAGACTTAAGACTCCTAATTCACATACTATATAGATGTATATGCGCGTGTGTGTTATACATGTGTGTATGTAATCTTCACATCAACTATGAAGTCTGTATTATATTGTGTTAGTTCTTCCTTGACCCTGTTTTCAGATATACACAGAATGGTATTCTTCATATGTTAGACCGCAACAAACGCATCAAATCAAAGCCGGAGCGCTTCCAAAACTGCAAGGACAAGTTTGACCTAATCATCACCTGTGAAGAGCGGGTGTATGACCAAGTGCTAGAGGGTGAGGACTTTGTTGGGGAAATGTACAGTATTTACTGATTTTAAACTTCAATAAATTTATTTTGTAATTTAATATTTTTTATTCTTTGTGCAGATTTTAATTCTAAAGAGGAGGAGTCATCGCAGCCTGTGCATGTCATCAATGTAGATATTCAAGATAATCATGAAGAAGCCACACTGGGTGCCTTCCTCATTTGTGAACTATGTCAATGTGTGAGTGGTCTTATTTTATTATACCTGCAGTATAATGCATCCTGCAAAATGTAGACTGGCCTCAACTGATCTTTCTTAATGAATCAAGTGCACTGAAAAGGCTTTCCTTTCTCTGCAGCTTCAGCACACGGACGACATGGAGAATGAAATTGACGAGCTCCTACAGGACTTGGAAGAGAAGAGCAAAAGGACTTTTCTACACACCGTGTGCTTCTACTGAATCTATAGAAAAAGCAATCACACGTCCCGATAACAAGCATTCAGGCCATAGCGTATGGACCACTCATAGGTAACATTTACAGTGTGCCTGTAAAAGCTCAGGGCACAAAAGCTATACTGAATATGGCTGCTATCATGAAAGTAAATCCCTTGAGTAAATGTTACCTCAGAAGAGTAGGAGCTGGCTGCTAGAGCTTTGCCTTTTTCATTGGGTTGAGGCCAGATAAAGATCCTCTGTCCCTGTAGAGTCAAATCACTCAAACATGCAACTCATGCAGCACAGGCGACTCTTTCAAACTATTTTTTGTATGACATATTCTACAAAGTGAGATTTTTTGTTCTGTAAATTAATGTATTTGTAATTCATAAGCATTTTAGTTTTTGCCTTGTGCATCCAGGATTAGGTTATATTTTATTTATTTCTAAGGATTGAACTGAGAAGCAACTGGGTGGGTCATTGTGACTGTGCTGTTGAATTCTCTGTGTTGCCTAATGAGTAACCAAATGTACAGAAGCTTTTCAATGTATTTTCTTTGTGCAAATTCATATTCAAGATGCACTTGCTGTATTTCAGGGCATCTTTTGTAAATTGGAGTTATTTTGCTAGAAGAGCTATAATATGAGTGCCTAATTTTCTGTATGAATTTGATTCTACAAAAAAAAGTCTGAAAAGTAAGATGGTTTGTCTGTCTCAGTTTGTCATGTCCTGCACAGCAAATATG